>NC_055705.1:15835683-16435683 GCF_017639745.1 Melanotaenia boesemani
TAACATGACAAGACTTTACTAAGACATCTTTTCACTTTTTGGTTTAGACAAAAATGTCAGTACAATTAAAAAATGATCATAGAGCTAAAATAGTTTTCTAGTCCATTGTAATGGATACTTTTTTACAGGTGCCACAGTTACAGGTCGACAACACATTGCAACAACACACTGCACATTTAAAATACATATTATACATAAATACATATATATTTTAATGCAGCAGTCACTGCCGTGGATGCCATCTTCATAAGCTCACATGGCCACTAGAGGCTGCATGCATTTCGCAGTTCTGGTAAGTATTTGTTTTCATGCATATATGCCTCATCAGCAGGTTTTGAGGAGGTAAACAATCTTAAAAGCGACATCTTAAGCTCAAGAAGACAAACTAATTCATTTTAACTATTTTCCCATTACTTTCCCTCAGTATAATAACTAATATTTAGAACTGTTTAGTAACAGTATGCTGAACAGATGAGGCTAGAGTTGAAAGGTCTACAAACATGAGGATGTAAAGGCTTATTTCTTTTATCATCATAACTGAGTACTTTACCATTCCATCAACCTCTGTTAGCAACAAACATTAAATTCAGCCAGTTTGTGATGAAAACATTTTATAGAAGAATGTTAATCTTGATTTGTTAGTCACAAAAAAATCTTCACAAACTCTTTATATAAGACTAGTAAAATCCCTGTCGCTGCCACCACTAATCTTTATGTTATTGCCATTTTTGTCACGTTAAAGATCATCAACGGTTTCATTCACTAGTGCCTCTACTACTCATGATCACCAGAACCTTTATTTTTTACCCCCATCGTCATCACAGCTGTTATTGTCACTTTTTTTTTTTTTTCCTTTTTGATTGTTGCGAAGCCATTGTATCTTTTTGACCAGTGTCTAGAGAGGATCTTTAGCTTTTAGCCTTAGCGTCTGATGGTTAGAAAAAAAGAGGGATAAAATAAGGATGGAGGAAGCTGGGGAATCAAGATGGAGGCTGTAATCGGAGACAAACAGCAGGGGGGCTGTTTACTGTCACTGAAGGAGGAGAAGCCAGAGGTGGGGGGTTGAGCTTTAGGGAGATGGACAATGAGTGGGAAAGAGGGAAGATTAGAGGAGAATGAATAGATGATGGCAATAATCAGGGAAAAAGATGGACTGCATAGGTTCTAGAAAGAGAATGTCTCGAAGCTTGCACCATCAAAAAAATCTTGTCATGAGCTGTAGTCTTCAGTACCACGGTCCAGTAACAAAGAGCATTAATGAAACTTCTCTGAAGTCATTTCATTTGGCCCTATATTCTGACATATTAGGACTTTTCGACCTGATGTGGAAGCATTCATTATTACCAGCTTCTGCTCAGTCTTAAAATAAGTAAACCATCAAATGTAAGAGAAATTTTAATCTCTTCTGTAACAAGACAATACATTCTGAATATGGCTAAATATTAATTTAAACATGCTCTTCTTTGATTAAAAAAAAGAAAAAAAAAAGTAATCAGTTCTCCACTTTCCCAATTTAAGTTTTAATGTATCTCCACTGCTTAATTATTATCCTGCCTAGTTTTGAATGCATTTAAATACTCCCTGCTTTACCTGGTAAAAAAAAAAAGAGGAAACATAGAATTATTCTATTCAGTCAGGGAGTAAATTGAAAAAGGGGTGTTCTCCAGACGATCTACCATGTTGTGCTTATCTGTGAGCACCGATGGAGTCAGTTTATTTAACTAATGACCGATTCAATCTACCTGGAGTGGCACAAATTAGCTTAAAGCTGCAAAACATAAAAATGTTGACAATCAGGGGGGCTGACACAGTTGCTGCCTGAGTCTTGTACAAACATGCAGCTAAACAACACAGTTCAAATATTATCAACATGTTAACAAGTGTTGGGCAGAGTTATTGTCTGTCTTTTGGTCCATAATAGTCATGTAGAAAGAGAAAGTAAACCTTCTAAGTCAAATCTAAGGTTCTCTACGTCAGAAAAAAAAAATCCGGTGTTTACCAGATCTTAAAATGAGATGAAAACTAAGCTAAAATGACGAAAAAGTACACCTTTACTGCTTTCATAGTAATTAGGACAGTAAATAGAAGCCAGGTGCTTTTAATTAAATGCAGGTGATAACCCATCATCATCAGTGTGATCAGCTTTGTACAAGCAGATGTCATCAATATACATTTGTGGCATGATCACGGCCCCCTTGCAAGCACACATTTCCTCCTTGTTGCATGGCCACACGCACGTTCACACATGCATGCTCACAAACGTGCTCATCTCTCCATCTGCTTCTGACTAGATGTTTGTGTGTTGGTACATTTCTCTGCAGGTACATTTGATGACTACTGTACTTTTTCATATCATCATTATGTACTGTGGTAGTTTATATTGTTTTTTTTTTTGTGATGTGTTTTAAGCAGGCTAGACAACTTTATTTCTACATTTTTAATCCTGTCCTTTTCCCCCTTTTTTCCCCTCTTCCTCCGTCTCCCTGTCAGGTTCGGCACTGATCTATAAAGACTAAAGAAAATAGGATTACAATAAAAATAATAAAAATATCAAGGGCAGCCATGCATATAACATGTCTCCTTTGGTAGAGCAAATGTGTCAAGCAACATATGGCACACAGACCACCGTTCTGTATGTTAGGATGCTGGACAGGACAGGGTTTAAAAAAAAAAAAAAAAAAAAAAAAAAAAAAAAAAAGGCAGATGTCAGTTTGCTGATCAATAACAATCAGATGTGTGTTAATACAATGTTGAGGAAAGAAATTAGTAATGATCTTAGAGAAGCAATTACTGCTGCCCATCAATCTGTGAAGTGTTACAGGGTCATTTCCAAGCAATTTGGAGTCCATGATTCTACAGTCAAAACGATTAAAGTCTCAGCAAGTTCACCCTAAGATCAGACTGTGCAAACATCTGAGTTACATCTCAGACTACCAGTTCAGACTATTCAGTTAGCATGTTAAACCATAAAGATCATGACAGAACAAGTAGAAAAAGACTGAACTCACCTCTCTAAAGAAAAGAAAAAGTACATGGCGGCACAGCTTATGTTTGCAAAGCTGCATCTGAACAAACCACCTCTGAAACAATGTCCTCAGGACAATGTAATGGAAAATTTATTCATATACCCTTATAGTTTGTAGGTTACCCTTTGTATGTCTGTGTATTTAGATAAGAACTCCTTCTCACACCTTCCCCCCTCTCTCATCCCCCCAACAGATGTTGAGAGTTAATGAGCTTCCTCCTTTGCACCCTTCACTCCGTAACATTTGTTAACAGCTATGTGAGAAAATTTAAAACAATGACCTCCTACTGTGATGTTATCAGCTCATGCCTGGTATATTAACTAAGTTCACTTGTATCTCGCCAGACTCACGCAGACAAACTCCTTTGACTGTGGGACTCTCATTGCTGATCAGCTCTTAATAAATAATACTTTGTTCGATTCTCACTTAGTGTGTGATCTTTGATAACTAAAAATTCCACAACAACAACAAAACCAGAAGATGGAGATGTTGGGTCACAATGTACAGTGATACGTTTGGTGAAAACCAAACAAAATTTCAGTGCAAACACCTCAACAGTATGGTGGTGGAGCTGTGATGATTTGGGCTCATTTTGCAACCACAGGACCTGGACACCTTGCAGTCACTGAGTCAACTATGATGGAGTCAAATGTGAGACCATCCATCCACCAGCTAAAACTTGACCCAAACAGAGTCATGCAGATTCAAGATGTTGCAATGGTCCAGTCAAAGTCCAAACTCAGCCTGGTGGAACATTAAGAGAGCTGTTTATGAACAAACACCTGAAGATCTAAATATACTGAGGTGTTGCCTGGCTTTTAAGCAATCAATACCAGTAACCACTAAACTCTAAAGTAAGTAATAAATAAATAAATAAATAAAATAAATAAATAAATGGTGAGCAAAATTGTCCTCCAGGATGACTTATGGGAAAGATATCATTCAAAACATGATTACTTACAATGACTTATTCTTACATTATAGTTCACACAAACATGCATATTCACACACATTTGGAAACATTGACACACTGCTGCAAAGGAAGATGAGCAAAAAAGTTGGAGGAAAGAAGAAGCACCTAAAACCTGCAGGACAGCGACCCTCGAAGACCAGAGTGTAAGGAAATGACAGGGCCTTTCCCTACTTTTTGCACATGTATTTTACAGGTCAACAGTGCAATATCTTTTCATTTCACAACAGAGATTCAAAATTGTAAATGATTAATATGAAGGCTTCAAGTCTGACATTTTCCATAAGCATTGTATCACTGATATATTCAATATCAATTGATAACTATAGATCTACTCAAAGATGACATGGAGTTCTCCAAGGCTTCATTTTGGGCCCCTACTGTTTAAGATCGACACGCTCCCACTAGCTCAGGTCATGGAAACAAACTAAATATTTTGCTGATGACACTTAGCTCTGTATTACTGTTTACTGTATTTAACTCTAATCTCATAGAAAGCTTTAATGTGTGTCTATACCGGATGTTTGGATATGCCAGAATTTTCTTCAGCTAAATTAAGATAAATCTGAAAATATTTTCTTTCATAAACAAAGATAAGCATCCAAAGATTAGTACCCAGCTTCAGTCAGCAATGTTAGAAACAAATGTCATGTTTTTTTATTAAATTATTAGCTATATTTTAATAGCCAGGTTAAAGCAGTAACTAAATCAGATCATATGAAGAATGTATCTAGAAAAAGGGGACTGATGGCTCAACATGATATAGAAAAAAATTACTTAGCAGTCGCTGAGACAACTGCAGCTAATCCAGAATGCTGCTGCCTGTGTCCTTCAAAGACAAAAAAAGGAAACATATCACTCTGGTTCTTGGATCGTTGCACTTTTTCTGTGCACCAAGTAATTGATTTTGAAATGTTGCTGCTGGTGTACAAAGCACTGAATGGTTATGGTCCAACATATATCTGATCTGCTGGCAGTGGCCCTCATATGAGCCACTGAGACTTCTAAGATCATCTGGGTCATCTGCTTTCCATCCTAAACAAAATGAATCAGCATTTAGTTTGTTTACTCCTAATATCTAGAACATTCTACCAGTCTGATCCAAATTTTTTTGGATTGGATTTTTTAAACCAATGTGGAACAGTGGGATCCAATGGTGATTGGGTTATCTTATGTAAAAAACATGCTATATAACTAAATTTGCCCTGCCAATTAAAAAAATTGCATGATTATATCTTGAAATATGTAGCATGACACATAATAAAATTTGCCACTTTTACCACCCACAAAAAGAAAATAAAAAAAACCCCACACAAGTAAGTAGGCAAGCCAAGCCAAGGCAAATTTATCTCTATAGCACATTTCATGTACAAGTGAATTCAAAGTGCTTTACATAAAACATTACAGCAGGATGCAGAAAGCAATACAAGTGCATAAAAAATAAAGATTAAAAGAAATGCAATTAATGAAATAAAAACAGAAGGAAGATGCTAAAATAAAATAGATAAAATGCAAGAAATAAAGTTCCAGTGTGGGGAAAGACAATATTAAAACATGATTCCAGCTTAAAACAACCAGATGTAGATTTTGACTTCTAAATAAAAACTATTGAAATGCAGCAGAGAACAGGTGGGTCTTTAATCTTGATTTAAATAAACTGAGTTTTTCAGCTGATCTGAGGCTTTCTGGGAGTTTGTTCCAGACATGTGGAGCATAGAAGCTGAATGCAGCTTCTCCATGTCTGGTTCTAAGTCTGGGGACTGATAAGAAACAGGAACCAGATGACCTGAGGTTTCTGGCAGGTTCATACTGGGTCAAGAGGTCACTGATGTATTTTGGTCCTAAACCATTCAGAGCTTTATAGACCAGCAGCAGAACTTTAAAATCTATCCTCTGACAAAGTAGAGATATGTTTTATGTTGTGGATATTTGGGCTGTTTTGACCACCGCAGTTCTCCGAGAGATCGTGATTTTCTTTACTTATTGTTAATAAATTGTGGGTTTTTCTTTTATATCTCGTCTCCGACTCCTGTGTTAATTCCCTTTTTTGCCCTAGAGAAAAGGGGATGTAACGCCTCCCGATTTGTCTATCGGGGAATGAGTGTTTGTGTGAAGGGGTGAATGTGCTATGTAGTGTAAAGCGCTTTGAGTGGTCAGGCTGAATTTGTGGATTTATGTGTCGTATGTTAGCAATAAAATGCTGTAGCGTGTGCCTTGACGCTTAGGTACGGTAAGTTGACTTTCTAAACCAACGTTTAGTGCGTTATGAGAAGCCTTCATTTTGCTATAGACATGGATCGCTTTGATCTAGAGCAGTTCCTGGTGGAGCCCACACTCGAACAAATGGACAACTGTCACAAAGATAATTTAGCTGTTCTTGCAAACTACTTCGATATCCTGTGGCCGAAGCAAAGCCGGAAGCAGGAACTGAGAACTTTGATGGTGGCCTGCTTGGTGGAACTGCATGTGCTCTGTGTGCCTGCTGCGGCTAGTAATACAGCTGGTACGCCTGTGAAGGCTGGACCGTCCTCTGTGACGGATCCAAGCCGTGGCGAACAGAAGGCCGACCCCAGTCTGGCAGACTCTGAGGGAGTGTTGGAGGGAGATGACTGGCCAGTAACACCTGTTACGCTTCCTCGGTTTGATCCTCTCTTGTCTGAGAGTGGTTCCAGTGCATCGCGAGTGAATGCCCGGCTTCAGCAGAGACTGGCTAGGTTGCAGCTGGAGGCTCAGGAGAAAGCCCAGCAGAGGCAGACCCAGTTGGAGATAGGAAAACTGGAGATTGAGGCTGATAAGGCGGTGCACCTTCGGCAAGTGGAGCTGGACGCCCAGGTCAAAGCCAACTATCAGAGAGCTTCTGTTGCTCCGTTGGGGGCTCAGAGCTCTGCCTGCTAGCCCCTTTGATATTTCTAAATATATTTAATTTGTTCAGGTGTTCAGTGAATCGGATGTGGATTGCTTTTCACGGCATTTGAACGCATTGCACATGCACTTCAGTGGACAAGGGGATGTTGGTCCCTCCTCGTACAATGCCAGTTGTCTGACAAAGCCCAAGAGGTGGTAGGAGCGCTCCCTCTTGCGGACAGCCAGGATTATAATGTGGTGAAAGCAACAATACTAAAAGCTTATGAGCTAGTACGGGAAGCATATTGACAGAGGTTCAGAGCATATAAGAGGCCTCCCAAACCTTTGTTGAATTCGCTATAGAATAGAGTAACCTGTTTGATCAGTGGTGCACCTCCTGTGGCATTACTTCTTTAGAGGCACTCAAGGAATTAATATTGTTAGAGGAGTTTAAGAATTGGCTACCAAACAGGTGGTTCATTTAAAGGAGTACCAAGTTGATAAGTTGGCTGCTACAGCCACTATGGCGGATGAGTATGTGCTAACGCACAAAACAGTATTTCAGCCATGTGAGAAATCTGTTCCCAAACAGCTGACGCTGTGAAGGTACAGAATTGGGATGAGAGAGCTTGTTTTTACTGTCACAAACCTGGCCATTTTATAGTGAATTGTCAGAAACTAAGACAGAAAAAGCAGCGCCCGCCTCCCACTACAAAAGGGGTGAGGCTAATCCAATCTGTGATAGGTAAGGTGAATGGATCTGTCTCCCCCCTTGATCAGTGCTTCCAACTGTTTGTGATGGCTGGAACTATTTCTTTGACGGGTGATGAAGCTGATGAGGTAAATGTACAGGTACTGTGTGATACAGGGCTTCCCAGACCCTTATTCTGGCGAGTTCCCTGCAGTTTTCTGCTATTTCTTCAGCTGGGTATAACACTATGCTAGAGGGAGTTGAGATGGGATACACCCCCCGACCCGTACATAATGTTTACCTGAAAACAGCCTTGGTGAGTGGGATGTATCCAATGTCTGCACGTCATGAATTGCCCATCGCTAACGTCTCTGTTCTTTTGGGGAATGATATTGCAGGAGGACGTGTGATTCCTGCCCTGGAAATTCTCAATGCCCCATTGAAGAACGGTGACATACAAAATGGGGTGCCAACATGTGTGGTAACCTGTGCGCAATCTAGGAAACTGAAGAGAGTAATGACAAAGTTAACACTTCTAGCAGAAATCGTCGCATGTAGCTCATGATAACTTATGATCTGGGCACTTAGGAATAAATAAAATATATCAGCGCACATTAAAATATTTTTTTGGCCTGGTATGAAAGCAGATGTAGTTCGCTACATGACTAGTTGTCATACATCTCAGGTAACGGGAAAGCCGAATCAGTCGATCCAATCCCCATTAACAATTTGAATGGTTAATTGTTGTTACCATAGACAGAATAGGGTAATGTGTTCCTACTTACAGTTATGTGTGCAGCAATACTGCTGTGCCGGATTACGGCTTGTTCGGTGATTAAGTCACTGTTAAAAGTTATTTTCGTTGTTTGGCCTTCCGAGTGTTATTCAAGCCGATCAAGGCACAAACTTCACGTCTAAAGTGTTTAAGCAGATGTTGAATGAGTTGAAAATCCAACATATCATTTCCAGTGCTTATCACCCGGAGAGTCAGGGTGTGCTGGAAAGATGGCAGCAGACACTTACGGCTATGCTCTGCAAATATTGTTATAAGGAAGTAAAGGATTGGGACGAGGGAATCCCGTTTTGCTTTATTTGCTGGCAATGCGCTATGCTGGTTTAAATCCTATTTAGAGAATCGAAAGTACTCAATAGGTAATATTACATCTGAGCAGACAAGAATTACATGTGGAGTTCCCCAAGGTTCCATCCTGGGGCCTCTTCTGTTTAACATCTATATGCTCCATCTGGCACAGGTCATAAAGAACAACAAAATTAGTTACCATAGCTATGCAGATGACAAACAAATATATATTACAAAGTCACCAGGAGACAGAGCCTCCATACAGGCTCTTGGTAAATGCATTGAGGAGACTACTGACTGGATGTGTCTAAACTTTCTTCTGTTAAACAAAAACAAAACTGAGGTGATTGTATTTGGAGCCAAAGAGAAACGATCAAAGGTCACCAGAGAGCTTCAGTCTATACACCCAAAAACCACCAACCAGGCCAGAAATCAGGGTGTATTGATGGACTCAGACCTAAACTTTGAAAAACACATTAAAGGGAATCACAAAGTCAGCCTACTATCACCTTAAGAATATATCAAGGGTAAAAGATCTGATGTCTCAGCAGGACCTGGAAAAACTAGTCCATGCTTTCATCTTTAGTCGGCTTGATTATTGTAACAGTGTTTTTACAGGTCTACCTAAAATATCAATTAGACACCTGCAGCTTATTCAGAATTCTGCTGCTCGAGCCCTCACTAAGACCAAGAAAGTGAACCGCATCAGTCCAGCTCTGAGGTCTTTACACTGGCTGCAGGTCCATCAAAGGATAGACTTTAAAGTTCTGCTGCTGGTCTATAAAGCTCTGAATAGTCCAAAATACCAAAAAAAAGACCAAAATACATCAGTGACCTCTTGACCCAGTATGAACCTGCCAGAACCCTCAGGTCATCTGGTTCCTGTTTCTTATCAGTCCCCAGAGTCAGAACCAGACATGGAGAAGCTGCATTCAGCTTCTATGCTCCACATGTCTGGAACAAACTCCCAGAAAGCCTCAGATCAGCTGAAACACTCAGTTTATTTAAATCAAGATTAAAGACCCACCTGTTCTCTGCTGCATTTCAATAGTTTTTATTTAGAAGTCAAAATCTACATCTGGTTGTTCTAAGCTGGAATCATGTTTTAATATTGTCTTTCCCCACGCTGGAACTTTATTTCTTGCATTTTATCTATTTTATTTTAGCATTTTCCTTCTGTTTTTATTTCATTAATTGCATTTCTTTTAATCTTTTTTTTGTTTGTTTTTTTTTATGCACTTGTATTGCTTTCTGCACACTGCTGAATACAAACGATTTGCCTTGCCTTACTCCAATAAAGCAGCATCCTTCCCGCTTCAATCCAACTAAAAGGGCACCCAGTATTAGCGCATAGTGTTCTCCATGTTTAATAGAGATTAAACCGGTTTAAAACGGTTTATTATCTGTTATGGTCCCAGATGTGTATCCGTTACCCAGGGGCATCCCAGGAGACATCCGCATTTGTGACGCCCGATCACACTGTAATGGCTACCGGGATATGCAACGCGCCGGAAACGTTCCAGCGCTTGGTGAACACCCTGTTTGGAGATGTACCTTACTGTAATGCTTACTTGGATGATGTTATCATCCACACTGATACTTGAAAGGAACATGTATTGGTGTTACGGGAGATATTTAGCCGTCTAATGAGGGCATCTTTAACCCTCAATCTAGCCAAGTGTGACTTTGGAAAAGCCTCTGTGACCTATTTAGGTTGTCGAGTGGGACATGGAACATGACTGGAAAAGCGCTATATAAGTACAGTCCATTTACCATTCATTTATTGAACATGTTCAATATTACGACAAAATATCTTGTGTGTGTGGAAAGCCAAAGACTATGTTGTGACTGTGTGGATTGTGATGTGGAATGGAATGTAGCCAATCAGAGAGCGAGCTGTTCACGCTGTGTCCAGTCTGTTTTTTTTGTTTGTTTTTTTTTGTTTTATTTTTTATTGATTTTTCTGTTAATCGTAATACCATCATCATTACCTCAATATGTATTTTGTTGCGTTTTCCTGTTGTTGCCATGGTTGTTCTTCATTTTTCCAGTTGTTGCTATGTTTCTTCTTCTTTGTTTTTTTTAGATTATGTTTGATCATGCAAGATTTCTAGCTTGGAGGACTAGATTGTAGATCAGTTGCAAGAGAGCATTGTTATGTGTGTGTTGTTCTGTGATGAGATTATCGGATCACTCCACACGCAGTGTTAAATCCCTGATTTTTTATCTTCGCGGTGCGGCGTCTGCAGTGATGCAGACTCTGCATCGGTCTGTCGTGGTGAAGAAGGAGCTGAGCCAAAAGGCAAAGCTCTCGATTTACCGGCCGATCTACGTTCCTACCCTCACCTATGGTCATGAGCTGTGGGTAGTGACCGAAAGAACGAGATGGCGAATACAAGCGGCCGAAATGAGTTTTCTCCGCAGGGTTGCCGGGCTCTCCCTTAGAGATAGGGTGAGAAAATCGGTAATCCGGGAGGGGTTCAGAGTAGAGCCACTGCTCCTCCACATCAAGAGGAGCCAGATGAGGTGGCTCGAGCATCTGGTTAGGATGCCTCCTTGACGCCTCCCTGGTGAGGTGTTCCAGGCACGTCCCACCGGAAAGAGGCCCCGGGGAAGACCTAGGACATGCTGGACGGACTACATCTCTCGGCTGGCCTGGGAACGCCTCGGGATCCCTTCGGATGAGCTGGTGAATGTGGCCGGGGAGAGGGAAGTCTGGGTTTCCCTGCTTAGGCAGCTGCCCCTGCAACCCGACTCCGGATAAGCGGCAGAAAATGGATGGATGGATGGATGGACGTGTGAGTTCTCGACCAGATAAAAAGCTCATCAGAATAAAAAAAAAAAATCGTTATGCTTGTACCTAGCTTAAGCAAGCATGTTTTGAGGCTTCATTTTAAGAACAAAACCACGAGGCTGGTGTCAGTTTTCTTCTCTAGTGTTTTCCTAATTGCTGCATTTCTCTGTTGCTTCTGAGATGCATTTTCTGAAAATGTGTTGTTCATTTTGTTCCATTTTCTGATATTCGATTGGTGTTTTTGGTTTTGCAGTTCTTCCTTCACTTTGCAGCTGAGTGTAATATCAAATACACATACCTGATGTCATTAGGACTAAATGATCATGCATTATATAAAGAATTCTCCCTGCTCAGGCATAGAAATGGTCTATAAAGACTCTCTTAACCCCTGAGATTAATTGTTATCAGATAAGGCAGCTCTGCACTCAACTCAGACCATTCTTGTCACACAAAGACACCCACCCAAGCTCTCACCTGTCGAGCTCTTCCAGCGTTCTTTACCTGTTGCTGGGAACGGCTCCAACAACTGTCAATTATCCGTAAGCCAATCCCACAAGCGATTGACAAGCCAGCAGAGCCAGGGATCAAGTTCAGTCTCTCAGGGACCTGTGTGTGGATGTGTGTGGGAGCAAGTGTGTGTGGAATCAACCAGTGACACTACTAAGCTCTGACTTCAAGCAGCTCAGGTTGACAAGAAGCTGATGAGCTGGTAAACCACAAAGTGTGTGTGTGTGTGTGTGTGTGTGTGTGTGTGTGTGTGTGTGTGTGTGTGTGTGTAGTAGAGGCCTTCTTGTCTGAAGATGGAGGCCATGGGACCATAGGAACGCTGCTAATCCTTAAACTACCAATGAGCACATAAACAGGGATGCATCTTTTGTATTTGTATCTGTTAAGTTTCTAAAGTCAGTAATGAAACTCCGTGTTCCTGATAGGTCATTATGATTTATCCAGTTCATTTGTAACTGAGTCAAATGTATAAATACAAAATATGGGGAGATATTTCACAGAAAATGTCTCTAAATCAGAAATCTGATTGCTAACCCATTGCTGCTGCTGTTCAAACAAACCAAACCCAAAGACAAACAAAAACTTTCATAATCTATAATGCATCTAAGCTGTAGTGCATTTTAATCTACAACTTTGTTTTATTATGGCTCAACTTACAGTGCAGCCATATTTCTGAAAGCTATGATGCTGCACATTTCTAGTGTTTCTAAATAGAGAAATACAATGAAAAATAGATGCACACTGGAGGCTTTTTTATGATAGCTTTAAACAACATTACATTTCTTTAAAACAAATAAAAAGGCTGATGGAAACAGAAAAATTGTGGCATTTATGAAGAACTGAAGTACAAGTCAAAAAAAATGGAAGCACCTTTCTGATTAAATTCTGATGTCAGTCACATCGACCACAAGAACAGTCAGCTATTTCTGCTTCTAGATGACTAACAAGGCCAAGGTTCAATGACCTGAAAGATTACTAACAGGACATGGCTCACAGGACAATCTTTACATTCACTCTATTAAACATCTTATTAGAAAAAGATGACTAGCTGAGAGCTGATCCAAATAACATATTATTAAATAACGCTCCTACCATCTAGAAGAAGATACCGGGTTCCAAAGTTTAACAAAGTAAGACTGAAACACTCTTAAACATCAGTCAATTTTAAAACTAAAAAACTTAGAACTTTGAAGAATCCAGTGTGTGTGTGTGTAGTCCATGATAAATTTTGTACAAGTAAGCAAATTTAATTTGTGTACACTTAGTTTTGTTCTGTGTAAACATGAGACTAAATTCATTTCAGACAATGTGTCTGACAATAAAGACACATAACAACGTAAATCAAACTGGAAATTTCCAGGCTTTCTAATGATGTTTAATACACCACCAACTGGTTTGATTAAAGGGGAGAAATAATTTACCAGATTTCTTTACTTCGTGTTAAGAGTTATGGCCAAGTTGGAAATTGATGCTAATTTCTTCTGTCCCAAGGATTTACTTCCCATGTTCTCAGAACACAAATATTCTGACTACAGAACAGACTAGTTTAATAATTTTTAAAAACATGTTCGTGCACATTTTTAATTTGGTAAAATTTCTGAAGCTTGATTCAAATTCAATTAACAATGAGATGGAAACATGTTTTCTACCATAGGAGAGGCTGAAGGATGAATTGTAACCTCATCTTACAACTTGAGTGCATTTGTAGGGCGTGGGGCCATATTAATGTCCTGAGTTAAACACTGTAATTACTCACCTTTATTGTTCCCATAATACAGGGCCATCCATCAGAGCCTGGCTGTGTGTCTTTGACAGAGAAGCTGAATGAATGCTGAATCAAAGAGGCAACTTTCAACTCCTATCAGATATCTGCTGAGAGAAGAGAGAAGTAAAGGCAAAAAGTAAAGGATGAGTGTCTCAGTAATGGTGGCTGTGGCTCAGGGCAGGCTGTCTGCTAATCTGGAAGTCTGCACTTTAATCCCGGCTTCTCCCAGTCCACACGGTCTAAGGATGAAGGCTGTCATGATGCTCGTGTTGGATGATACTATTTTCAAACCCATGCAGAGGAAAATGACAAAGTAAGTAAGTGGCATAAGTGGTTACTGTGTCGTCATGCAAGTTTAATCACCAATGGCTACAGTTTTGTCTTTGTATTCTTAACTGTTGCTGTTATTCATGTTTTTGATTTCTGTGTTTAAGTGTGGCTCCCGACTATCAGGTTTCTCTGTTCTGGTTGTAAAGTCGTTGCTGTCTATCTATTGTAGTGTTGTTAAAAAAAACAGATTCTCAGATACCAATTAATTCTAAAATGCAGTATCTAGTTAGACATCAATTAGCACAGGTACTGATACTTAAATGCCACTTTAGCCTGGTTCACGGAAAGGACCACCTACCGCTAACCATTTTCAACAGGCACTGCAGTGGGCAGTCCTGTCCCTGCAGCTCCACCCTGGAGGACTCATTGTTTGCAGTGTTTCCAACTTAGCAACTTGTCGCTATTATTAATGAGTTTTTAGACCTCCTAAAAAAAAAAAAAAAAGCCACATTTTTGGTTATTGGAGACTGATGTAAACACATAATTGAACTGTACTTATATAGCCCTTTTCTAGTCAGGCTGCCCACTCAAAGTGTTTTTACACTATATGTATTATTACACTATATTCACACACACTCATACATCACTTCTATTGTTATATACTAAGTGCATTTTCCTATCACACACATTCATGCATCCCTTCTACTCCCGAGGGGCTTATCAGGGGGCAACATGGGGTTCAGTGTGGCATGTAGTCAGAAGCCTGAAATCAAGATCCGCCGACTTTCTGGATGGCAGACGACTGCTCTTCCTCCTGAACTACAGCCACCACCTGTCGTTTACTCTTCTCAATGAGCCACAGGTGCTGCCGCAGGTCCATCCTCCATCCTGAAGCACAACAAAGAGTTTGGTCTTCAGGCCGCAGCAGCCAGCTCCCAACTGCAGTCAGAGAAGGAAATGTTCTCTTCTGCTCCGTAACCAGCCTAAAAATTAATTGATGAAGCTGCTACTGGATGATCCTGCCCTGGCTCGCAGTCTAAAATTAAGGCCTTTTAATGTAAACGGTAAATGGTCTGTATTTATACATCACATTCACCCATTCACACACACATTTACACACTTATGGCGGAAGCTGCCATGCAAGGCGTTCAACCACGACCCATCAGGAGCAATTTGGGGTTCGGTGTCTTGCTCAGGGACACCTCCACATGAGCTTGACAGGCCAAGGATTGAACGGGCAACCCTCGGGCTACAGGACGACCACTCTACCCATGGAGCATATGTAGATTGACAAAAACAAAAATTTAAAAAGTTATTTTAAATGTTTTTTTTTTTTGTTTGTTTTTTTTATATTAATGAATTTAGTTTTAAAAACTACATAATCTTAACTATTTTGTTCTATTGTTGACTTGATCTCTTGTCAAGTATTGTGAAGAAAAGGACATTTATGTAAATAAGTACATTAAGCGGTTGAAATTTTTCTTTAGTTTTGTATTTTTTGCAGCACAATGAAGAAAAAATTCTGAAAACACTGTTCAAGACTGGATGAAGATTATCTTGGCAAGAACTAAGAGCTTTAAAAAATGCATTTACCTTACATTGTTAATGTCTTTTCTCATATTAACATATTTTTGTTGTATTGTTTGGATTGTGTTTTGTGATAATCTGATTTTAATAAAAAAAAAAAAGTTGCACTGACTAAAATTTGTTGAAAAGGTAACATCTTCATGTCTGAAGCTCTGAATATCTGCAAACTGGACAAAATTTAGACAGCAGCATCAATACTGCTGCAAATATGTAATTTGATAATAATTTCTAGTATTGATTGGATTTCTTTTTTGACAACCTCACTAAAGGCAAGACACTCAATCAGCAATTTAACAGATTGGACAATGATGCAGTAATTTGTGACAAAAAAATGCTACATGCTTATGATACAGAAATAAAGCAATTGGTAAATAAGTGAGTGTGATTTGTAGTGTAAACAAGTGAGTGTGAGATTATATGTTTAATATTTCTGTAATTCATTGTTATCAGTTTAAGCTTACACTATATGCATTCAGTGAACAGTTTTCACTGCTTTAGTTAGTAGAGAAATTCTGCAATAAAACCAGTTGGTTCCAATTATAAGTCCTGCCTGCATTGAAAGCATATTCAGCTCCATAATCCTTGAAAAGTCTTTGAAGGTTAGAAAACTTCATCAAGCACCACAGCTTCCCAGACATGTCTTCCTGTCAACAGCTCCACCTTGAGAATAACTGCTCTCAGAAGCATCCAAGGTTGGAGCAAGAAAAACAGGAGGCAAACAGTGAGAAAAAGAGAGATGAGTAGGAAAGACCCAAATGAATGCGAACAAAACTGAATACGGTTATCCAAGGCTGCTCAGATTGGATCAATTCAGTGGTGACTGAGGACTGTGAAGAGCTGTAAACATGTTGGATGATGTGTGTGTGTGTTGATGGGGTTTGCTGTATGTATGAATGTAGGAGTTTGAATTGAGTAAGTGAGGTCTTTTGTCCTCAAATGAATCCAGTTAAATGAAAGGGCAAGAAAAAATATGAATCTCAGTTCAAACCAGTTTATTACATACAAGGTTAGGTTCTGTAAGAATGAAATATTAGCACAGACAGCCAGACTGATAGACTTCCAAACAATGATATCAAGATTCTCTACTTTCAGTGATCTTGCTCCTTCATATCTTCATCTGTTCTACCGATAGAAATATGTATATTATTAATTTTTTTTGGACCACTAAGAATAAAAGATGTAAGGATTTTTCAATACATTTCAATGGTATTCATCCTCCCTTTCTAAGCCCATTGAATGATTACCTGAAATTTAATTGATCAAATAATCCTTGTCATTATGTCTCCAAACCTGAGCTTTTAGCCCTTGACCCTTAATTTTTCTTACTGAAAACATAATTCTAAAGCCAAATAAAGGCAGTTACACAAAAACCTAATAAAAAAATGTTTCTAACTTCTTTAATACTCTGAACAACAAAAAAGCTAAATATCTAAAAATGTCATAGGTTTGAATTCGGCCTAAAATTAGTAGGAATGTCCAACCTTGACACTGAGCTTTGAAGTATAATAAAACACATAAATGCAACTTGCAGCTTCGCAACCGCAGTGGCTGAAAGTGCAGGAACATAAAGAACGAACTAAACTTAGCACAAATAGTGAAGAATTGTGTGTTTGGTGGATTATTTCTTTAATGTAACAATACTGCTTGGCAATAAATCTTATAATGTTGGAAAGATTATTTCTAGCTTAAATGGTGGCGCATCTGTAAGACAAACGCATTTGTGGGATGAGAAGCAGAGTATGTGGACTGTCCCCATGAAAATCTTACCAAATCCTCTCTACCAATGACAGTTTATGCTAATGACTCTTGTTTAGTCTTGTTCATTAGTGTGGATGATGGATGTCTGAAAAAAGGAAAGAAAAAAAAAACCTCAACATATTGGCAATTTATCTATTTAAAAAACAGAAGCTTCGGTAGCAGGTAAACAAAAAAAACATTTCTGTGAAATAATTCTCACATGTAGATAAATATCAGTACATATTTTGTGTATGTACAAAGAACTTCATAAAGCCATTTTTAATTCAGACAGAGGACCTTTTGAATGTACTTGAAATTGCAGTTTCACTTTCTTCTCTGTGGTTGACCAGGCCTAATTATCCGTGTAATGGTATAACCCTGAGGGGAAAGGGGATCTGCCTCAGACCCCAGCCCCCCTCTCCTACCCCCCCAAACCCATAATTCTCCTTATATTCCCACAGCAGACCAGAATGCCTCCTGCTGAAAGAAGCAATGACAGGCAATAAAATGCAACCACTGGTTAGACTCAACTAACTTTAATCAAAGCATGGCAATAACCAAGCCATGAGAACAAAGTATAGAAACTATTCAAATTGCTTTAAATGTAGAAAACAAAATGATAAAATTGCATAGGGGAAAAAATCCTGATATATTTAAAAACTAGTGCTGGGTTTACTAACACTACATAAGGGGTCTCCAACCTGCGACTCTGGACCTTCCACAATGCCTCTAAACAGGTAGCTAAAATATATATTTTTTTATCTATTTTTCTTGTCATTAGGTTGGAAACCAGGGACTTTTTTTTTTCTTTTACATCATTTTCCACAAATATCTACATCCCTTAGAAAAAGGTCTTTTTATCCTCTTTTTATAAAGGTTTTATGATTTTCTTTATTTGAAAACCTAAAAATGGAAATAAAAATGTGGTTCTTCAAAAATAAAAATCCTATGGTGTCTCTTTATTAAAAAATATATCTTAAGTTGCCTTTTTGAAAAGTCTCGTAACATTTGCAACTCTAAAGGAGTTTTATTTAGCTGGCTGAGGGAAAAATGGCTCTTTGGATTGGAAAGGCTGCAGACCCCTGCACTAAACACATAAACAGGTTTAGCAGCAGTTTTCTCTTTAAACAGAAACGGTTCAAATATTTCTTCATATATATTTATAAAATCAAATATTTATGAGAGAGAAGGATGAAATGTTCCGGATTTACTAACTAAAAGGTAAAAAGTCAGCAGGATGAATTTAAAGCTGTGAAGCTGTTTCCTTCTAAACACAGAAGGAACAATATGTGATGAATATCAGCATCAGGTGAACAGACAGAAAGCAGGATGAGAATCTCACAGCTTCTAGATGGTGAGGAGAGAGAAATATTCACAATATGCACAATAACTTCCATCCATGCACCTTCAGTGCTTCATTATCCAGGTTTCTGACCTATAAATTCTCTAACCTTTCATTCCTAGCTTGACTGTTTAGCTTCACCTCTGCACCTGCACCCTCCGCTACCGGGAGTTAAGGGGTTAACATCTCGTTTCCGGGTGTAACGTCAGGTCTGTAGATGTAAACGTGTGGTATCCACAGAAAGTGCAGAATCTAAGCTACCAGCTCAGCAAAACCATTTCTATCACCAACAAACACAGTTAAGACACCAAACAATTGGAAGACCAGGTACACAAAGTCCAAAAAGACTATTTTGGAGCCCATCAGTGGAACTGCTTGCACAAAATGTCAGAGTAGGCCTCAGCAAAGATAATGTTTACATATTGTACTGTGATCTGATCGAGCTTTGGAGCTACAGCTGCACCATTACAAAGTGATGTTCATTTTTATCCTAAAAGTGTTTGTTTTGGGGCTTTTTTTTTAGGCAAGCCTGAAACTTTGTTTCATTGGTGCTATGTGCCATTTTCATCTATTCTTCAACAGTAGCACACATATACTGATAATTATACTGTACATCTTAACAATTCTCACAAGTTACCTTTACTATGAGTCCAAAAGTATTCAGAGACCTTCTAGTTGCAGAGATATACTCATTTCATTATAGGTATGCAATTTTCAACCAGATCTGCAGACATACATCCAAAGTTTACTTTGGAGGAGGAGGAGGAGGGGGTCTAAATTATCTCTTTTTCTATGAGTTTTATGGGGAAAAAAACTTTTGTTTGACCTTTTTGTGTAGTATTTCGTAAAATTAATGGATTGGACACTGAATATCTGTAACATGTGGGTAGATAATGGCTGGGTAGATTACAGCAACTCAGGATACAAGCCCCACAGAAGGTAAATGGTAAATAGACTGTACTTACATAGCCAATTTTTAGTCTTGCCAAAGTGGTTTCACACAACAAGCCACATTCACCGACAGACCTCTTAGTTTTTTTTTTTATGTACAGTACATCATGCTATTTTACCTATCACACACATTTACACACTAAAGAACACATTGGAGGCAATTGTGGGGAAGGGGCAGGGGGGGTCAGTATCTTTCCCAAGGATGTTTGGACAGATGATGCATCTTCCTTCTGAGCTACAGCCCCGTGGTGATGACTGTAAGCGCACAGAGTCAGGAGGAAGCTGTCTGAACAAAAGTAGGAGATTTACAAGCAGGCCGGGCAAACAACTTAATCTAAAGGCAAAAACTAAAATATTTCTTCATCACCATCTTTTTATCACTGGATAATCATTTACACTTGCTTAAGCTGAAATGTGAGCAGAGGTAGAACCCACAGACTTAGTACAGATTGCTTTCTAACTGACAACAACAAATGAATAACCTAAACTCATCACTGCTAGATCATATTACGACATTTGTTTGGGGTATAACTGATTCCAACTGGTTTTTTCTTCCATAATAAGTCAAGTCAGCCCAAGATCGATATTTTCCTCTACAGACTGCCCCATTTTTACAGATGCACTAATAGAGATACCAGTAGAAAGTATCAGTTGATATTATACGCATGTACTCGTACTCGGTATTCATGAAAGTGTTCAGTTACAGAACCCGATGCCAATGTGAAAAACCAGGGCTGTCAAATGTGTTATTGCAAAGAGAGTTAATGCAACGAGATGAATCTGTGAAATTAACACATTCTTTTTTTAATCGCATTAATTGCTAACATAATGCTACAGTTACATATGAGAACAACATGTTTATTGCTGTGAAGTTGGTCTTTTTAACATGGGAGTCTATGGGGATTTGCTCTATTTTGGAGCCAGTCACTAGTGGATGAGGGGTAAACTGCAATTTTTTGCGCTTCCGCATAGGCTTCACATTTTACCGCCAGAGGTTGCACTTGGGCAGGATAAAAAGAATGCAATTCAGTTTCCATGGTATCAGATGTTATCTAGACAGAAATACTCACCAATTCCCTCACTTTTGGCTGGATCAGCGAGTATTTCCGATGCCAATATCAGTATAGGCCCAACTCTAGAAAAACATGACACACTGCAGTGAGTGATGGAAGTGTTGGTTGTTAAGTGATTTGAGGGAAAGTTAATCATCTTTTTCAAAATAAAAAACGTGCACTTCTTATGTAAATATCCAGCTAGAATAATAAGCTACTGATAAGAGGGACAGGAAAAAACAAAAAACAAAAACCCCAAAATCTAATTCTCACATCAGAGAACTTTTCATTCCACCTATAACTGTAAAACTAAACAATCTCATGTGGACTCATGGTAAAGTTCAAAACTGAATTTCACCGCTCATCATGTGTATGGACAGCCAACATTTACTGATAATGACTGCTCTGCTCGATAAGGAGAGACATAAAAATCGATCAACACAAAAAGTCTGGGGAGGAAGGTTCAGAGCAGAAAAACTGAATGGGAGAAAAATAAATGAGAACATGGGAAGCTGATAGGAGCAGGTATGTCGAGAGAAGTACAGAATGAAAAAAGGAGAGAAATAACGGACGGTTTTGAAACGAGTGGTTAAGCTACGAGTAGAAAAAGAAACCTGATGAGTTTGTGGCAGAAAAACAGCATAAATTTTAGCTTCTTGCCTGAGGCACTTGGACTCCAGTCAGCATAGAAGAGGGGGATGCACACTAATCAGATTAGTTTGTTTCTGCACTTGTATGTGGAGACAGTCAGTGGTGTCCCATATTTAGCCTCCGCCAATGTGAAACAGGGTTTCACCTCACTCAGGCCCATTCAAAGTGCTGGGGGCTGGATCAGGGCTGATGCATACAGTTCTCTTGAGTTACCCTTATCAATATATACAGAGATTAAATCTCTATGTATTGGTATACTCTGTATAGGCTAATGCTAATGTTGCCATGATCCACGGAGGGTGTCACAAACAGACGACAAAAAAATAAAATAGATGTTTTATTTATTTTAAACCAGTGCTATTACTACTAACATTTGGAAATTGTATCCAAGACCAGAGCACCTAGACTTAATTGGTTACACAAAGAATAAGCCAGGAGGAGCAGATACAGACTGAGTCCAGTAAAATCACTCCTGGATCAGTGTGCAGTCGTGCCATCTTCAAAAAGACCTATCACAGACTTACTGATCCACCATAGCAAAAAGAGCAGAATACTTCTGTCCGTTGGAGAAGGAAATCCTTCTATCTATAAGGGTATGAAAAAATTAAGGACCAAATTTAAAAGAAGGGAAACACCCGTATGTTTATAAAACAAAGAGAGAACGTCTGAATGTGTTAGTAACACACAAATACACACTCACTACTCCGCTGAAACCATCACAATTATAATCCAAATAATTAACATTTCCAAAAATGTAGGTGTCCTCTGAATATGAATCTTTTTAAATTGCCGGTGAAACTGATGCAGATGTGAGTGAAATTATGTAAAAGCATGTGTCTGGCTATTAAAGTACTATCTGATGTCTTTATCTCCTTCTCTAGTCACAGAAGACACTTTAAAACAAGAGAATTTTTATAGGATTGCAGATAAAAAAAAAAATGACTAATTACATGACAAGTGTTAACGGTCATAGCAGGAGATTCTTTGCTTTATGTTACACTGGTGCAATCTCACTGGTGCACTGGACTACTGCCACATCAAAATAAAACCTCCCTCAGGTGCCCAAGATGGGGGTGTTAATAGGAAATCCTCCCACATCATTAATGTTCGGATGAACATGACTTTTTAACATTATCCATTAACTAACACTGTACATTGCTTGTGATGTACATTGATTTATTTAACAGTTTACATCTTATAATTTCAGATGATCTATAAAGAGGACTGACTAATCAGTAATCACCTGTAATAAGAACACTTTGGATCATGTATACATCAATATAAAGGGTGCATACAGGGCTGCACCCTGCCCCTACTTTGGACTTTCGGACCACATCCCTTTGTTTCTGTACCTGGCGTACAGTCAAAGACTCAAACAATCAAATCCTGTCACCAAACACGTTAAGCTCTGGACACCTGAGACTGAGGGCACATGGCAAGACTGTTTTGCTTCTACACACTGGGAGGTTTTGAAAGCTGCAGCCACTCTGAAGGACTCTTCTGTCAGTGTACAGGATTATGCTGACTATGTGACTGGGTACATCAGCACTTGTGTGAACATCGTGCCCACCATACAAGCCAGGAAGTTCCCCAACCAGAAGCCCTGTATAAACAGCCAGGTACATCATATGCTGCATGCTCACTCCACTGCTTTTATATCTGGCAATGAGACTGAGTACAAAGCTGCGAAGTACGGACTGAGGAGGCTGAGGAAGTTCAGCATGTCACCAAAGATCCTCAGAAACTTCTACAGCTGTGTCGAGAAGTCCATCCTGACCAGCTGCATCACCGTGTGGTACGGCAGCTCTACTGTCACCGGCTGCAAACGCCTGCAGAGAGCGGTGAAGACTGCATCCAAGATCACCAGGACTCCGCTGCCCTCTCTGCAGAGCATCTACCAGCAGAGTCCATCATCAAACACCCCAGCACCCCCAACATGGACTGTTCACTCTCCTCCCCTCAGGCAGGAGATACAGGAGTCTGAAATGCAGGACAACCAGACTCAGAAACTCTTTCCCTCGGCCATCAGACTCCTTAACAGCTGATAGAAGTTTTAACAACAACAACAGCAGCCTGCACACACCGACTTATTCATATTGTCAACACCACAGAAACTGTCATTTTGTTTACTGTTTTATGTGTCTATTATTCAATAATCAATATAGATATTACCATCTGCCTCATGACAGTTTTTGCCCAGTTAATCACTCATTCTTGAATGTGGCACAACAATTTATCTAGCACACGGCACATTTATGTACATCGATTACTTAAGAGTTTTTATCTTATCTAGTTTGTTTAAAGTTTTTTATTTTATAGTCTTTTTATGGCATTCAGTATGGATGGCAAAGTAAGAGTTTAATTGTTCAGGGAAACTTGTGTCCTTAATGTGTAAATGACAATAAATGCTTTGAATCTTGAATGTTGTGGCAAAGTGGCCTGGCTCAGTCCATGGCTCTCATGTCTTTCGGACCTCTGAAGTTCATTAGCAACTATCACAAGGTGAGCCACACAACCTCCATTAATAATCCCTTTTAAAATCATGTCTGTTTCAAGAATGTAACTACTTATGAGGTTGTGATGATGACATTTTGTATGAACTCACTGGTGTATTGCTGGTGGACAGAGGGTATGCCTGCCAGCCTTTTCTCCTGACGCCATTTGCCGACCATGAGAAAGCACAACAGGCATATAATAACACCCATGTCAGGACAAGGTTAAGAACAGAAGTTATGTTTGGCCTCCTGAAAGCACACTGTCAATGTCTTCATCACTGAAGATAACATGGTTAAGATGGCGGTGCGTATGGCTGCAGGGAATACAAGTGGCCGAAATGAGTTTTCTCCGCAGGGTGGCCGGGCTCTCCCTTAGAGATAGGGTGAGAAATTCGGTGATCCGGGAGGGGCTCAGAGTAGAGCCGCTGCTCCTCCACATCGAGAGGAGCCAGATGAGGTGGCTTAGGGCACCTGGTCAGGATGCCTCCTGCCTCCTCTCGGCTGGCCTGGGAACGCTTCAGGATCCCTCCGGATGAGCTGGGGAATGTGGCCGGGGAGAGGGAAGTCTGAGTTTCCCTGCTTAGGCAGCTACCCCCGCGACTCTACTCCGGATAAAAGAGAGAGAGAGAGAGAGAGAGAGAGAGAGAGAGAGAGAAAGAGAGAGATGGATGGACGGATGGATGTCTTACTTGACCAGGTAATGGTCAAGTAATGGTAATGGTCAATGGTGGGTAACGAAAAGAGACCAGAGTGTGTTGTATGTCTCACAATATTACTATCTGACAGTACAAAGCCAAACAAGTTACAACCCTACTTGGAGACTTCTCATCCTGAAAACGAAGAAAAACCTGTTAATAACTTTAGAAACAAACTACTGAACTGTCATATGAGTTGTTTTACTAAAGCAGCATTTGTCTCATCAAAAGCTCAACTCACCTAAAGTAGTTTGCAGAGTTGCAGGACATCAAATCCACCCTCCCCCTGCCACTACCTGTTCCAGTGTGCATACAGGACCAACTGGTCCACTGAAGATGCCATCTCAGCTGCTCTCCACCCAGCCCTCACCCATCTGGACTCCAAAGACTCATGTGCAATTGCCATTTCTGGATTTCAGTTCAGCATTTAACACAACCATCCCCTGGCAGCTGATACACAAGATGGATCAACTGGGATTTAACACCTCGATCTGCAACTGGATTCTGGACTTCTTATCAAAAAGGCCACAAAATATCTGGGCTGGAGGCAAGACATTGAGGACCATCACACTGAGCACAGAAGCCCCACAGCAGTGTGTGCTCAGCTGTCTGCTCTTCACCCTGCTGAGTCACGACTGCGTGCCAAGCTACAACACCAACCACATTATTAAGTTTGCGGATGACACAATTTTGTTAGGCCTCCTCACCAACAACAACGACGCCAACTACAGGAACGAGGTGAGCCAGCTGGTGCTGTGGTGCAATGACGATAACCTCTTCCTCAATGTGGGAAAGACCAAAAAAATTGTCATTGACCTAAGGAGAAGGCCCTTACTGCATTCTCCACTGTCCATTAATGCCCAGTGATGCCTCTACTTTCTCCGCAATTAAAAAAAGCACAAGTTACCCTTCCAATCATGCTCTCCTTCTACCGGTGCACCACTGAGAGCATCATCACTGGCTGGAACATGGTGTGGTATGGAAGCTGCATCCCCTCCTTCAAAAAGACCCTGCAACGCATAGTGAAGGCAGCCACCAAGGTCACTGGTGTCTCTCTACCCCCCATCTCATACATTTTCCATACCTTCCTCACCCGCAAAGCCATTAGGATTGTTGGGGATCCCTCACCCTCCCACTTCAGCCTCCTGCCCTCAGGAAAAAGGTCAGTCCCGACTCCCGCAGCATCTGGTCTGGACCTGCTCCACAAGACTATCAAACAGCTTTATCCACCAGGCTGTCAGGATGCTGAACTCTATTCACTACCTTCCCCATCTGCCCCCTCCCTCTGGACTGTAAACATTATACTTCCCAACACTTAACTGTCTTCCACTGCCACTATATTTTATTTATTTTTAATGTAATTTTTATTGCCTTACTTAATTTGGCGTTTAAATTATTTTGGTGAGAGAGAACAGCATCTCAATTCCTCTGTATGTTTTGACATATGGTAAATTGACAATAAAAGTTTTTGAATCTCATATAAGAGTCAGCCCAGGCAGGACATGGGACATGGCCTGTGTTGTCCTCCACAATGTGGCCTGCCTGAGGAAGGAGTGCCACCAAAAATGGACTGGGGCAATGCTGCCATCTGCCTGGATGAGGACAGTGGTCTTAAATTATTTTAGTTAATATGCATGCTTTCAATTTAAGTTAAAAATTACCTGGAGTGGCAGAAGAATTAGTGTAATGGTTAATTTAATTGCCACTATTATGTGTGTGCTGTATACTGTGTGTATACAGGCCTGCAGGGAGGCTACTGCATCTATTTATTTGTCTGTTCATTTATTGTGTGGATCTGTCCTGCATTTATTTCACCGTGCAGACATGAGGGGTGTATTATATACACACCTTTGAGAATGTCTGTTCTTCTGTTCTATGATATGCCTGGATGCCATGCTTTCTATTTTGCAGAGCACTGTGTGACTTTAGTTTTGAATGGAGCTCATGGTCACTGTCATAACACATTTTCCATTATCCATTATCCTGCTGATGACCAACATATACCGGCTTAATCTTTCTTCTGTGAAACCCTTCTGTGATTTAAGAATATCGATAAGCTTCTGCATATAAGCATAACTCCTATCAAATTAGCTAGTAAAACCTGTCCTCTCAAAAAACACTTAAGCAAATAAAAATATTAAAAAATAAAATCTGATTTATTAGGGACTTAGTGGCCCAGTTGCTAAATCCGTACTTAATCTATTTATAAAGCAATATTTGTTATTTTGAATAAAAAGAAAAATATGAATAAGACAACATGGACAAAACTGCTAATTTAACCACTTAGGTGCTAAAATGTTAATAACAAATTGATAAAGCAAAGTTTTTAATGCCATTAATAGCGTTTAAATACAAAGCTTGCTCTACAGTCTTACATTTAAACGCAGGATAAAATAGCAAGTTTGGGTAATTGTTGCTCAGGGCGCCATAAAAACCTTCAAACCACAACAGCAGACGCCTATCACATGTGTCCATGGCGGGATATTTAAGCTTTATAACACAAACTACCTGCCAAGAGACAAGGACAAACATAGAGAGAGATAAAAAAATAATAATAATCGGATTATTGTACTTACAGTCGATGTCCACTGTCATGAAGATCTTGAACTTTGTTCTCTAAAGTCGTCTTCTTTCTTGCTTACTTAATACTTTTAAAAAACTATCGGTGTTTTTACTTAAAATATGCTGAAAACTTTTATTTAGAGATAATTTTATTGTCTGCAGTCAGCGTGGACGCCCTTCAATATGATTTTCAAACACATCTTCGCTGAGTCTTGTACATGTCCGTCTCTAAATGTTTGAGCTTTTAATCAACTTTCACCTGGCGTCTGTTTTTTATGGCTGCAGTACACAATTTGACCACCGTCGTAAGATAACACTAAGTAGCCGTTACAACACAGAGGGGCGCTGTTTCGCTCATTTCAAATCAATGTAATGATACACGAACAGATGAATAGACAAACAAATAAATGTGGAAGACTTTGCTTGAAAAAAAATATTTCAAAATAAATATTACCAACTGATAACTTAAATTTTGTCTCAAGGAAAAAAATTACAACAAAATACATTAACAACTCACATCAGCACATTGACATTGAGAAGTAAATTTTACAACATATCAGAGCCAAAATCAGACTTATAAATGTTTTATTGTCATTGCATAAAGGAAGTACAATGAGATTTGCTGTGTACACATAAAATATGTAAGAAATGTTAACACACATACATACCCTCTATGGATCAATGAATACTTCAGCATATGCAATGTTTATTTGCCTTGTTGACCACTTCACTCAACACACTTCTCAGTCTCTACAGTCTTATGGGCATTTTTTTTTTTGTTGCTTACAAGCTACAGAGTGCTTTATATTTATTTTTTTGTAACAAATTCTTGTTCTCTTAAAAACATTTGTGGCTCAGAGACTGAGAATTTAGCAGTGACCTAGAGAGAAAAATTGTTGTGCATAAACTATTGTTCATGCTTGCTGAACAAGATCCCTGCAGCCCCCTCAGCCATCTGCTAACTACAAGTCTTTGAGGCTTTGATTGTACTATATTGTATTTGATTGTATTATGTGTCAGGACATAGATGAGAGTGACAAAGACATGACGAGACAAGAGAACAGATGGAGTAAAGTTTCTGCACAATTTCCTTCATTTAGACATGATGCCAAGGCTGAAGGTGATTGAAAATGTGTAGGAAGAAGAGAAGGAGTTAATCACAGCGCCATAATGTCAAACAAAATAAAATATGGCTAAAATGTTAAAACCTTCCTTGTTTGGGAAATGTGTGCATCCATCCTGAAAACATTCCCCTTTAAGGGCCAACGAGAAAGCTATCTGTATGGACAAAGGAGTATGCTAGAAAAACAATGTGTAGCCTACTGACTCCTAAACAATCAGTAGCAAATAACCGCAATTTCACAGCTAATTCGTAGATTTCACGTGTGGACGCCTCCATCACCTCCCTCCATTTAATACTGTGAATAGAGGCATGCGCTGCCATTACAACCAGAAGACCAAACTGTGTGTGGAGGTCTCAGGGTACAATGATTTTAGCCTAGTCTGGATTTTAGATTTGCTAGCCACAGACAAGTGCAGGAATACACACACACTTGTCAAAATGATTACAGTCAAAGCTTATTGTTAATTAGCGATCAAATAAAACATTTTCAGCCTGTTGGAGGAGGAAAGCATTTGGTCATGCTGATGCTAGTTACTGTAATGGGGTTGCCTGAGCACAGCACAAAGACTTTAAGTTAGTTGGTGTTAATGCCTGTATAATGGTTGTCTTCACTGCAGATGGTCAGAAACTCAACATGGTGCAAAAAGTTGCTAAGCTGACTATCAGTGTGCTATCATTGTCAGTTAAGTCAAGCTATGGCTAAAGCTCAACTAGGCCATTTCATTGGACTACGTTCCTCATCCCAGTATAGAAGAACTAAGTATGTAATTAGCAATATGCCAACTATACAGCTGATTTACAGTTTAGCTACATGAGTCAGTACATTTCCTCTTTTTATTTAAGATAGGGTTAGGCATCTGTTATTTACAAGTCAAAGGCCGGATCTGTTTAGCATTCGCAAAACACCTCCACTAGTTTAGGTGTGATCAAGCATTTTCCTGCAGGAGTAATTTGACTCATAACTGCATTTTAATCTGACTTTAGTGGGCCGTTGTTCCTTGTCCCCTGCTCCATGGCCACTGGGGCTCTGGCTGAGGGCCTCCCTCTGCTGTCTCCTAAGTGGGTGCCTTGTCATTCATGTGGTTGGCTGCCTGGTTCTGTGCTCTGAGTGACTGCTGGTTGCCCGAGTATTGAGGCTCGCTTTCTTCGACTTCTGATTCTATGAGGGGGCACAGCTGCATTCACACGATTACATTTGTTAATAAACACAACTCATTTCCTATATTTTGCTGATTCATTCACTCAAAGCTCTAAGATAGTAACATACTGGGGCCTTTAGGAGGGGAGAGTTTTAGGGAATTGGCTAAATTTTTTACACACAGTAACAACTGTCTATTTTACTTTTATGGGAAAAGGGGATGCACTGCAAGGTCTGTACCTCTGAAGATTTGTAAAACATCTCTTTTTTGCTTCATTCTTACAATGGCTAAATGTAAAAAGAATCATTTTATGGAAAGTTTATGCTGGTTCCCAGTGTCTCCACTGCTTGCATGACATATAACTTGCTAATCAACAAAGACCTGCTGCAGTATTACTTCTGGAAAAATAGCCGTTTCCACATAGTCACATGCTTTCTGCCGATTTAAGTAAGCCACCTGCTTCAACTTTCAGCAAGATGGCAAATGATCATGCTCCTTAAAATAAGACGCTGTTTCTTAGACCCTTATGTAGTCCATGATCCATGAAAAAAAGGGGGCATTTTACCTATGCAAAATAGAGGGTAGGGCAGGGCCAAGGGGAAGAAGGATTACTGACTACTGAAACAGTCACCTGTTGCTGCAGAGTAGCTACAGAGATAAGCGTGGCTCTTCATGTGAAAAATAAGAAACAATTCTTTGACTTTAATTGAGTTTAATCCAGATGTATTTGCCGGTCTTGTTGCCGTTTATGTGAACCTGCTAAAAGTACTTAGTATTTTAATACTCTGGGGGGGTGGAGGGTAAATTCATCATTAGCACACACTAATGTGCTTCAAGCAATTCAACCCCAAGCAGTCAAAGATAAAAAAGAGGTGATGAAGAGGTTGGAAAGGACTTGGTTACACTTTAAATTACACCACCCACATTTCTATATTTTTTAGAATTTGTACTAAGCGATGCACCATAAAAATGAATAGCAAGGAAGACGCACAACATATTTGGAAATCTGAGTTTTGGGATGTTAGAGTTGATGAAACAGGCGGTAAATGACAAGCTGTTCTGCTCTCATTTAGAAAATGAGTGAATGCATCAATGCGTTAGAACTTGTGGAAAAACATTAATGAATGCCAAGAGTAGGGAAGGTATAGAAAACAAAATGAAAAAGCACTACCATGTTTTACTATTTACTTTTCTTCCGTTTATTTATCTCCCTCTTCCCCAGATTTCACCTCCGACAGCCTTGCCCTAGATATTTCTCCATCCTTGTCAGACACACTCTCGGGTCTCATCTGCTGCCAGATGTGGAGGAGAGGACGTGGAGATCAGCGCAGATGAGAAGTGAAAAGGATGACGGGAAACCAATCTATCCAAAACCTTCATCTTAATCTTTTTTGACGTCAGATGGTGCAGACAGTAGCCCTGAAGCAACTAACATTTGGTTAAATTTCTTTTAACCATTTCTTCCAGCACAGCCTGTTATTTATTTTGCATATTTATGCACAGGTTGGACAGACACACAAGCTCTGCACCTTTTTGTGAGCATTGCAATGTAAAACTCTTCAGGTGTGCTCAACTCATAGTTTTAAAAGCTTCAAGAATGTCTAAAACAGGGGTGTCCAAGTCCAGTCCTCGAGATCTACTATCCTGGAACTTCTAGATGCAACCCTTCCCCAATAAACCTGAATCAAATGGCTCAATTCCCTCATCCGCATGTCATTCAGCCCCGCAGACGCCTGCAAACATGCCATTCATTTGATTCAGGTGTATTGGGGAGAGGTTGCATCTACAAGTTGCAGGATAGTAGACCTTGAGAACTGGACTTGGGCCCCCCTGGTCTAAAACATATAAAATACTTTACCGCACCCTTGTGGTTGTTGCAGGCAGCACAACCCCAAACAAAATAAAACATTACACTTCATTCACATTTCAACTTCTGGCCTTTATTTCAAGCAAATGTACAATTGTTTGCTGTTGATAGCTAAAGAAAAATTGGCAAAAATCCACAAGTAAATTTTGATACGACTCTGTTAAAAACTGTATACAAAAACACCCCAAAACTGTACATTAATTAACATAACTATATATATTGTTCATAGATATATATGCGATGTATCTGTATGTACAGTGATTTATAGATGCAGATTTATGGTTATGAGAAATGTAGTTTACTATACAATAATATATTGTAAAAGAGAAACAATAACATTCTGTTTGAAGGCTGTCAGTTTTACAAGTCTTGAAGGATCTGGACAGACAGGACAAGAGAGACCGTTACAGTAAGACCTTTTAAATCCATCGTTAATGGCTTCGAAAGTTTCTACAGCAAAGTGTTGCTCTTCACATAAGACCATTCAGTGCAGATGTGTATCAGCTGATAACACAGGGATCTCTTTTTGCTGTTTTTTTTAAAGCTATGCACACATACATAAATACAGATGTGTCCAGTGTTTTGTTTTGTTTGTCACGACCCAGTTTGGTTTACTGAAATACTCTTCTAGATAAATAAGACACACATTAAATAATGTCTCCAAAAGGTTGTTAAAAAAGTGTAACAGTCTCTAACATATGTGCAAAGAGCACTACAGTACCTGTCAATATTTCTTTATTCTTTCATTTTGAGAGGACTTTGAAAGTTTTTTTTCACGTTTTTAATTCCTGACCTGAACACGTGAAATAGGATTATTTCTACCATAGAGGATATGTAATATAAACTTATGAGTAAAAAAATTTATGTTTGGTTGATAATTACTCTGCTTGAATATTACCAGAAGTTGCTGTATTATACATTGTTGGAAAGTCTTATTAGATGAGGCTCCAGAACATGATAGATGACATTTTTATGTAGCACAGTGCTTCAAGGCTGCGGTTGTTGCAGTCATTCAACAGATGAGGCAATATTCAAACAGTCGGATGATATTCACGGCTTCTCTGAGCAACACAGGAAAACTGTCAGAGCTTCCATATACTGGCTTATTAAAAATGTCAGGTCTATGATCCAACTCTGACATAAAAGCTTCCCTGCTGTAGATTCTCAGTCTGGTATTTCTACAACATTACCCTCTTTGTGGCTGTTGTGTTTGAGGATTTTATAGTCAACTGTTTTGATTTGACAGTCGACATTTAAATTCTCAAAGCCCAATTTGAATTCAGACATGAAATTTAAAAACAGTTAAAAGTTTTTCTACATTTTCTCCCGGTAGATATTTTATTTGTCCAAGTTCTTTTTGATTTGCAGTGCTCAAGGCAACAATATAGTTATTTCCAAGGGTCAATCTGTAACACATGGACTTCATTGCAGAAAACAGAACTAAAGGAGCTCATTCGCTTTTACTGTTCATTTCAAATAAATGTTAACACCATAATTGTAAGTTTGGGATGGTAAGAAAATCCCAGTTTGTAACAGTGATCGACTATTAACTGAAAACAGTAAAAAACATCTCAGAGACAGATGCCCTCATGGACATACGGGTATATAAAACACTTGCAATTAAAACAAGAATAATAAAAAAATTTAACATACCTCATTGAATGTTTTGGTGCAAGTGGTAATTTGTTTACTGATTGTGCAGTTCTGTTTGTTCAGACAGTATAACCTGCACAAAAAAGTGGATTTTACATTCACCTTTTTTACTAATATATCCATTCTCTCCATTCTCACTCCTTAGCTGTGCATCCGGACATCCATCTCCATAGAGTTTCTGTACCATCTAAGTGCCCACTAGCAGTAGTAAATTCATCATAAAGCAAGCCTCAGTACGAACATGTATACATTTCACAAACTAACACAAGGCACCTAATGTAAAACAGCTAAAAGTATCTCTACCGTAGCAGCAACAAGGCTTTGGTTCATTTAAGTGCTATTCAAACATTTCTGTTCTCACAATGGATAGAGATGGATTCATGGAGGGATGGCAGAGAAGATGCAGGAGGGGGTGATGGTGGTGATGATGAGACAGGCCGAGGTGACGGTAGCAGAGGGAGGAAACCTTCCACGCCACTTCAGCAGAGGGAGAATGGGAGAAAGAGAGAGAGAGAGCTAGGAAGAGAGAGAGAGAGGACAAGTGTTGAAAAAGTAAAGGGTGAAAATTCAGACTGCACCGTGAAGGTCTCCCTGTCAGCGTATAAACACATGTAACATCAACACAAGGCTTTTAAAAGCACATGCAAAAAGAATACATATATATATATATATATATATATATATATATATATATATATATATATATATATATACACACACATACACAGACAGAACACCAGTTTTTTGCCATTTTTTTAATTAAACAGATCAATTATAATTCTTTTTTTTTAACTAATAAAGTCAAATTTTTAAATTTGGTTTACTTACATCCCTTAATAGCTGTAGGACTAGCACAGATGGAGCTAGTCAGGTGTCTGTTAATAATTTGGTTTCATATAAAGCAGGTATGACATTTTAGACCTCATGATTGTTAGCAGAAGTGAATAAAACACTAATACATAAATAAACAAACTGCACGTTTGAATCCTTATAAATATGCTTGTTTTAGGCAGATTATTTTGATAAAAATGATGGTTGTGAAGATGATTATGGGGAGTGGTGGCCTAGTGGTTACAGAGGTGGGCTTGGGTCAAGTCCCCAGGCTGGCAAGATATACTGACAAAGATTTCATTTTCATCTCATATTTAAGATGATTTTTGGATAGTTAAATTATAGATGTTTTTTTCTTTTTGTTAATAACAGAATAAAACAAAACCCTAGTCTTATAGGGTTATTTTTTTGGAAAGTGACAGATCAACGCTTGTCCTTGTTATGTAATCAATCAGTAAGATAATCTCAGAACGCTTTCTTAAATTAAGGCATTACGCAGTCTGGGGCACTTAGAAAAGCTGAGATCTCAAAAAGCACTGAGATCAGATGTTCATTTTAAGGTGCTTTGATAAAAAGGAACACAATCAGGCTTCTTATTTTGTCCAACTTAAAGGCGTTCAATACATTCTGTATTCAGTCTGTTGACTGTTTTCTTCCTACAAGCCCCATATTGATTAAGTTAACTCAGAGTATGCCTCTGGTGTTGTCTAGGAGGTTACGTTGTCTTTTTCTTTGGTGAATATTTCAGTGTATAACAATGTGGTTTTCATAAGGCCACATGAAGAGAATAGGAACATTCCTATTAAGAACAATTACTAAACAATGATACGTATAAACTGGAAGTTAAAGAAGATATAACACAAACACTAATGTGACCCTCTAGTTTTCAAACACATCTATCCCACCAAACACTCTACTCTACCTAAAGGTGCTAGGAAAGCTTTAAAGTGTTGGAATAGAGCTCAAATGGGTCTTTTTTCTCTTTTAGTACATTATAAACAGTAACTGTCAAACAGGAAAAAGGACCAGCTGGCTTTTCCAACACTCAGGCTTTCCTCCTGTACTACAAGCATCCTTACAATGCTGTAGGATCTGAGCGCAGAGTCCTACGGAGTGTTTCTGGATAAAATGTTTGCACACAGGCAACACCAGTTAGTCCTATAAAGAAGCAGGTCAGACAGAGAGAAGAGACAGAGAGATGGAAGGAGTTAAAGACAAGAAAATGTTTTGGGCAGAGAGACTGAGAACAGTCATCACCATCATCATCATCATCTCCACAATTCCAGTCTAAACACATCATGATCATTACCATAAACATAAAAAATAATAACTGAAGTACACTTTAGCTGCCACTGAAGGCAGAAAAATGTAAAGGACTAGTGCACATATTGTATTGTGAAATCACAGTTTGTTGTGACATCAACACACTGAGCCCTTTTCAAGCTGTGGTGGCGACTGAGGCTTTCTGGCTGGATTCCTTTGCAGATCTATCCCATAGTGCTTTGTGCCACACTTCACTGGCAAGTTAGGAACACTGTAGTCACCCAGCATGAATTACCGCCTCCAGCAATGGAAAGCACCCAGTAACATCTGGGTAAGTTTACTTGCACCCAATATACCTGAATCCTTTTGTTCAGTTCAGCTCCACGTGGATGTTTGATTTCATATCAGATTATGAGTACACAAAAACCAAAATGTAACTAGTTAAACTGAGGTCTCAGGCCCAGCCCCGCCGTTAGCATTCGAGTGGCGGGAGCCATCTGCAAATCTGAAGAGGGGAGTGAAAGTGCAGTAGTCTGGTGCTCTTTGCCATCGCGTCAACATGACTTTCTTGTTATAGGTTTCAGACCTTCGAGGGTTCTGGGCGTTTCTTTGGTTTTCAGAGCCTCGCCTGTGGGTGCCGGACCTGGGTGGGGCGTGGAGAGACGCCAAAGGGGTAAACTCCGAAAGTTGGCCCTTGTAGAGCTTATCAGCATTCTGTGTAAGTGTAAAGAAGGAGGGGAAAAAACAGGGAGAAAAGAGAATAGAAAGTAAAAATATAAGGAAACACGAGAGTGATGCGAACGGCTCTCAGGGAGCAGATGAAGGTGACACTGTTGTCCCAGCTGGCCAGAGTTAAAAATGTCGAAGGGTAATCCTTATGATAAAGCATGCAGTGATATTTTAAACTCTTTCCAACAGTACTAGAAGTCTGTGTTCTTCACATAACCCAGATCTCACCCACATTTAAAGGAAGATGAAATTTGACCCTACCCTGGGGCTTAATGGGATAAAAAAAAAAAAAGCCACGTATCATGAATTTGAAATTAAGTCCACATTAAAATATAATTTTATCTTTGTAACTGGCCAACTGCGATGATACAGCCTCATCCTCACAGTTCACAAAGCAACTCAGACATGTTAAATATGCAAAACAGAGGTAAAAATATCCATAACACCCAACATTTTTTCAACAGAAATAAACCATGCATATGTAAACATGAACATGCACGAACACCCGACCCCTCTCGTGATGGCTTCTGTTTCTGCCGCCACTAGATGGCAGCAAATCTCCATGTCAGCATCACCAGCCAGATAGCAGGTATCATACAGGTAACACCTCACAGTCCATCCGTTAGTTAAAAATCCCAAACTCAAATCCATGAAACTGTACACCCTGGTTAGGTTAATCCATCATCACACACAGAAGCAAGGTGTGTGCGTTACCGTGCTGAAGCCTTTTAGGCTTCTGTGACAGCTACTCCATCTAGTAAGGAGTCAGAATTCTGGGAAGCCAGGGCCCTCTCAAACCTTTTCATATTCCTCACATGCTGTGGACACACACGCAAACACACATATACCTTTGGAGAGAAGCAGACTTGGCAAAAAGACCATCCTTTATGTTAAAAGACCTTGTTTTTTTTTTTAAAAAAAAAACATGAAGACCACAATTTCATGAAATGAACACATACTGATGTACAGGCATGCACTCACCCAAGGAAATAACCTCATGCAAATCAACATAAAAGGACAAGAGAGGAAAATACAGGGGAAGAGGGATTCTATATAACAAGACAGTAGGAAAGGCAGAGGGTCACCTCCAGAGGGGGCTGGTTAGAAACTGATTCTGCTGGAGGTCTGAGACAGCATAAATATGGTGGAAGGCTCGGATGCAAGGCACCGACGCTTATTCTGCCACAGAGGAGAACCAGAGGTGGGAGGAATGGCATAGAGGAGGAGGAAGAGGAACAAAGAGGCCAGAGGGTAAACAAGGAGAGGAAAGAGTTAAAGTTCTGAAATTCAGTCTGATTTTTCAAAACACAACATGAGAGTAAAAGCATGAAGTTATGAAGCTTTTCAACAGATACTACAATTTACAAGGAGTCTCCAACTGGTTGTGTCAAATGATCAGAAATAGCTCCACAGCTTTCAGGAGTTTGGTTATTAGCTCAAAAAACCACAGTAATTAGAAGGTAAAAAGAAGCAGCTAAAAAATGGAGTGAGATATTTTTAAAGAAGACATTTAAACTTCATTTAAACAAAAAAAAAATCATAATAAATTGGAAACATTCATGTTTTACACAATATTTTGGAAATTTTAATGCATGTTTAACCACTGTAACCTTATAATGAGCGCTTCTAGCAGAACAGCCCTCAAATTATGCATCAGTGACATGATTCTTATTTTTCATTTATAAAATATTTGGAGTCTTAATAAGAGAGAAATGAAGGACCACTGCACACAGGTGGAGAGGCTTACTGACTTACATCCAACAAAGCAGGGACGTAGCCAAAGCCAGCGTACATCTGCTGGACCGCAGCCATCAGTAAGACATGTCATCACAGTTAACGGTACATATATTGTGCAAACATCAGTAGATTGGAGGGAAATCACTTAAAAACAGGGAGGCTTTAGCACTTCTATAAAGATTTTTGTTTCTTTTTGCATATCTAAAACACAACGAGTAGTTTTGAAAGTGGGAGTTTACAAGATCTAAACACTCACCTCCTTAGAAAAATAACACCTTTTCTGTTACACAGATAATTATAACATCACCATGCATTTCTACTTGTGATGTACCCACCTGTATCCGTTCAGTAGTGGTAGGCCACAGTGCTCTCCAGATCACCTTCTTCACCACATCTGGTAGCAAACTGGCTGTTATTAGAAGGATAATACTGAGCCAGGCTGGACCGCTAGACAGCATCTGCATGAACACATAGTACATCCTCTGGTAGTTGAGGAAAGGCCTAAAGAAGAGGACAGAACATTAACAATTAATCTAGTGTTTGATGGAAATAAAATAATATTTCTGAGATATTTCTTTAAATCATACCAGATAATTCCACCCCACAGCAAAGAGAACAACACAAAGAACACCAGAGAGCCCCAGATGACAAAATGATTGATCCACGTCCAGTAATGAGTATCTAGAACCAACTAGAAGGCAAACACAAGACCAGTAAAATGTTTAATTGCATTGGCGACTTTAATGAAACTTGAAACTTAAACCAGTGGCATCTGTACAGGCTGCATGTGTGTGTCAGTATCAAAGTGTGAGGTTACCTTGAATGTAACGGTGAAGACTAGAACGGTGAAGACGAGAGTCCCAAATGTCCAGTTTCCAAACATCTGTAGAGAACAAGTGCAGATAGCTGCTGTTTATTAATCATAATTATGCACTTTGAATTAAACTTCACTCTGAATGACTCACAGAGGGTCAAATCTGCAAGTATTCATTAGCTGAAAAGATCTGAACGTATTCCAAAGTAAACTTCAGTAAATGTTTAAATACTTCTAGTATACCTGCATGACTAGAACTGAAAAGCTGTTAAGAGAAACTTAAGTGCTCATTTTCAATGAGGAATCAATCAATCCAACAGATGGCAGGGTACTCAGCAGATTTTCACATGACTGATGGAGGCAAGTGGGATGAGTCTAACTAAATACTTTAAGTAATACCTTTACTGTTCTTCTTCAAAGGAAACATTATTAAACAAACATTTGATGATTAAAAAATGTTAAAGGATCAAAATGAAAGCAGAGCAACATACTACAGGTTGTATGGAGAAGTTTTCCTTTTCTTTACAGCACAAAACAGGACAAATGATGGTGATATTACCATATTGTAACTTTAACACTAAAAGCATCCTGTTAAAATCAAACAAGCTCAATTTAAAAAACTAAGGAGGAATTCTGCTCTTTGTCACTGCAGGCGTCTCAGACAGTGACATAACAGAGACTTTGAAAATATCTTTAACGTACTTATAAAGACCCTGACTAATAATATTTGTAGGTGTGATTGGATTAATATCTGCACTGGCTATATGGATGTAACCCAGAATGCAATGAGCATACAGAGTTAACAGCAAGCTCTCTAGTTAAATGTCCGTCTGATGTGCTTATGAACACAAAATTTAGCAGGAGAGGATAATTAATCAGAACTCTACAAGTCTTATTAGCAAGAAAAAAGCTACCTAGAAAAGCTAATATGGTATCAAAGAAATGACACGCATTTAATGGTTATTGCTGTAACATTAACCATAATGTAAAACATCCAATGATTGCAATATTTTTTAACTTCAAACTAAATAAAACATGACAATTATGATTATAAAAATAAGCATGCAAACAAACTACTAAGCCCATAAAATCCTCCAAAATATTTTAAGTCAACTATTTTACCTTAATAGAGTTTAGAGTTTTTAAATTTAAAACTGCTTTTTGGGGTTAATGTTACATCTACTTTTCTTTGCAATAGAAAATCTTACCATGAAACCAAATTCGAATGTTTGCATTGTGTCAAAAGCATCAGCTTTCCCTTTAACTTCAAAGTTAAATCTATTTACTGCTAACTTTCTCGCATCCACCTTATTTGTTTTACAAATAATCCTATAAGAAGGCAGAATGTTCCAGGGAGTAACCACAAATCTGACAGTGATACTCGCATCTACAACAAAAAACATCTAGGAGAATTAGATTTGAAAGATGGATAAATATCTCAAATATCATGTAATGGAGGAGCATAAAGGTTTTTCTTTTGGGTGCTCATTCATTCCCTGCTTTTGCATGGGCTCACACTGGAAACTGCCACAGACATACAAGGTCACTAACAGCTGGACACATGAGCATGGACACAAGGAGAGGCAGGTCACTACACAAAAGCCTATGGTTGATGTGTCTACAAGCATAAAAGGCTGGACAATGAGATGAATGTGAAGGACTAAATCAGTCTGTGCGATGGTGACAAAACAAGAAACTGGAGAGTGAAACTGGGGAGAAATGACAGGAGAGAGACAGGGACAGGCTTACCATCTGTGTGTTGGTTGTCATTAGCTGGGAGGAGGAAAGAGAAGCAAAAAGAAAAAGCAACACAAAGGTAAGAGGATAGGAAGAAAAAGAGAATATGGCAAGAAGAAAATCATAAAATAAACCATTCTGGTGGCTGAACAGAAAAATAAAATGAAAAAAATTAAGAGACGAAGCAACTCAAAACAGCATCGTGTGGAAAAAAAATAAACAAACCAGTAGAAAACACAGAGGAAGATGGTGTAAAACCTGCCATGCTGCTGAGCATCAAAAGTGAATGGAATCAGATAATTAGTTTTTATAAGAATATGTTTGATTCATTGACTTTAGTTCGTCTTTTTTCAGGTGTTAATGCTTTATTTTAGACCAGGATCTGTCCTTTGACTGACATATAAAACAAGTTTCTTTTTCCACCTTCTTTAACAGGGACATCCTGTCTCAGAGTGATGCAGAAAAAAACTGGTCTATGCATTTGTTAAGATTGGACTACTAAAATTCCTTACTATTGCGCCTCCAGCTGATCCAAAAATACTGCTTTGAGGGTTCTGATGAGAATTAGCAGAAGAGATCATACTTCTCCTATTTTAGCTTCTCCTCGTTGGGTTCATGTTAAATTCCTGGTGGAATTTAAAATTCTTCTTCTCACTTATAAAGCCCTCCATGACCAAGCTTTAGTTCACTCTTAGACTACAGGTTCACCTGTGGTTCCCTGAGTTTATAAAAGTAGGATGGAAGGTAGAACCTTCGGCTATTGGGCCGCTCTGTAAGGAACCAGCTCTCAGTTTGGGTTCAGGAAGCAGACACCCTCTCTAGCTTTAAGATACAGCTTCAAACACCCCTTTTTGATAAAGTGTAGTTAGTCCTTTCTTGGGTGACCCTTCCATCCCTTTATTTATGCAGCTAAAGGCTTAGACTGGTGGACGCCTCATGAGACACTGAGCACTTCTTCACCCTGTTTTCCTCTATTTATGATATATACATATACTCAATATGACTACTATTGTCATTCACTTGTGTCAACAACTAGTATCCCTGGCTGATCCCCAGCCAGTTGAGGCAGAAAAAGCTCCCTTTCCTGTGCAAAGGGAGTTCTTTTCTTTCCACAGTTGTCCAACATCCTGAGCATGCTCATTTATAATTTTGTGAAAACAAGAAAACAACTGGACTAAGCATAAAATGGATTTGTTTTAACGGAAATATAATTAAACTAGAGTGGACTGTGTCCGTTAAAGTGCCTTGAGAATTTGTTGTCAATTGGTGCTATACAAAAAGAGGACTGAACTGAACTGAAATACAGCAAACTTTTAACTTATGTGACAACTTGGAAAACTATCTGCACCCCACAGCTCAGGCGTAATCATGACACCTACCACCTTCCTGCCTCAGCTACATTACATAAGGTGCTACAGTATGTGATCTTGTTACACAGTAGAACCCATTAGCCTGAATTGATCTGTTTATAAACAGGGAAAAAAGTGATTATATTTAGTTTAACTCTCAAAGCAACAAGTGGTATTAAAAAGATAAGGCCTAAATTGAGACTTAACACATAAAAACATCCCCAATAGGCTGAAAAACACAGATGAAAAGCAGCAAATTATGAATGGTATTTGCAGAAGAAAGATACATCCTACAGTTAAATGTGTTACTTGGAAATATGTACCCTAGAGAAAATTGTTTTCAAAGACATGTCCCTGAATGAGTTGACACAGTCATCACAGATAGAATACTGTTACCTGTCCATTGCTGGTGAAGGTAGTGTTGTCAAACAGGAAGTAAGCACCGAAGAACATCACAATAGCATCATACACACCCAGGACGGTCCAATATATGAAGATGGGCCATCGCAGCAAAGAGTTTTTGGCAATGTCTCTACAGATGAACACAAGGTTAAAGTCATGAGCGGATCATCAAAGATCAATATCATGGTCCATTCGCTACCTTTGAAAGGCTGATTAGCCAGAAATTAATGTGAAAAAATACTATGATTTGATTGAACATGGCAGTAATTTATATACTGTCTTACTGTAGCTGAATTAACAAAAGCATTTTCGTTGGTCATACTTTGACAAATGAAGAAACATCTAAACAGACGAAAAGCCAAATTAGGGTCTTTTGAGGCCTGAGTTTGGGTATGCTTCTGCTTTTACTGATAACAAGTTGACTGGAGACTAAAACAAAGTCTGAAAGGTTTAGAACAAAAACATTGATAAATATGCAGTTTTACTTAGGGATGGACCGATATGAAAATTTTGGCCAATACCGATATCCGATATTAATATTGCTGTTATGGCCGATAACCGATATTTACCGATGTCGATATGTATATTTTGTTTCAAAAAGGTTTAAGATTATCAAATTCGGTACAAAGTAAAAATTAAGCAAACATTAGGGGCGTTAGCTTCCCGCCATTGTTTGTGAGCTTCTGGATGGTGTTATTCACATGACATATCAAATTTGACACACTTACACAAACAGCAATCAGTCAAAAATAAATATCGGTTGTTAATATCGGCCCAGGTTTGCTCATCAGACGGATACCGATATTAATGCCGATATAGCGTGCATCCTTAGTTCTGCTTGTAAACCTTAATTACACACTTTGCATGCTAGAAAAGGTCTTTAAAAGAACTCAGCTGCAGTGCAGTCTGCTTAGCTATGAAACACATGGTTCATTATTAGCTGCAGTGGACTGAATCACTGAAACATTCAGAGAATTTGTCTTAATCCAAATTTGTGTCATGGGACTGTTTCCACAGCAAAGTCCAGAGGAATATTAGGGAGTTAATCTAGTTGAGAGGCAGCAATGCCCTTCACAGTCTTATCTCTGCTGACTGAGTTTTTATCCAACCAAAACTTCATACAAACACTAACTTATAGAGAGAGGGGTCCTTTTTCAGGATGTCCATATTAATGTGCTGCTCCATGAGACTGTAGAGTAGGATCGGCAGCGAGGTGAAGCTGATGTTGTAGAGGGTCAAATAGGCAGTGTCGTAGAGTGGCTGTGGTTTAGGATAGAGAGTGATGTTAGTCTTTTCATTTAGTTTGTGTTTTTAATGACTGCTAACCAACTTTGTTTACCTGTTGCGAGAAGCCACAGAAAAACTGGTAGAGAAACTGAGGGAAGATGAAACAGACATTCTGGAAAGAGAAAGAGGAAAACACGAGGGGAAGTTTGGTGAGATTAAATGGTCTGATAAAACACAAAACAGTTTCCTCCTGGATAAAATTCACTGACAACAAAGAGTGCAGGCTGATTTACCTTATAGAAGAAGTATTGCACAAGCTCAGAAATCCGTATGTAGTAATAGTGTCCATGAACAAGCAGCATCTTCTTTAGGTGTTTGAACTTTGGGACAGCATAGTCACTGTTTCTCACAGCTTGACGACCCTCCTTACCCATAATACCTGAAGTCAATGAATACATTTAAAAGAGAAGACATTAGACTGAGGCTTTTTAGCTTCTCTGTGGAGATTTCTGTTTGCCAAGGAGCAGAATAAAAGTGAAATTATCTTATTTTTTGGGCTTATGTGCAACAATCCTTTTTTTCCACAATCTTTTAAACAAGAAAAAACAATATCATTGGCATTTATCTTTAAAGAACTATCAATTATATTACAGCTATCACTCCAAAAGCCCTTAAATACTGATAACAACAGAACATAGAAATCTCATGGACACTGAGGGAACATATAGGTTTGGTTTACGTCACCATGTGGGATTAGTTTGGCTCTTCTGAATCTTAGTGTGACATTTTTGCTCTCAGCTGTAGTGATTTTTTAAACTAAATTTAAGTTTGTACTGCATCTTAAGACAGTGGTGAATGCTTTATTCATTAAACAATGAAAGCTTCTTGTGAAAAGATTGATTCACACATGTATGTTCAAAACTCACAGAGCACAATACTTGCAAGTTGAATTTAGAATGAATTTCCTTCATCACTGGAATAGTCCACCTCATTTTCTATAAAGGATTAAGAATTCAAGGTCTGTAATACAGCGGGAATTTTGACTACTGCAGGAATTACAGTTGCTAGGCTACTTGGAGGTTCATTTTGGGCATCATGTAACCTGTGGGCTGCCATATGAAGAGGCCAGATGTACAATATTGGCTTGGAATCTGATCTGTTAGTGCTACATGAGCCACACTGCCAAAATACTAACCAATGCCAACATGGGCCTCTAAGATCATGCTAACATCATTAGCACCATCTCCAATAGCCAGCGTGATTGGGTGTTCTTTGGAGGCCTTGATCATCTTGACAATCTGAAAATATAAAAGAACATCTAAATAATTAATACATTTTGTCATTGAAACCATGAACGCTTGCTTCAGTCATCCTGACTGACATTTGACATCAGAAAATGCTGCTTTATAGGTCACACTGCAGCAGCAGTTTTTATACCTGTGCTTTCTGAAGTGGCGCCATACGACAGCAGAGCACTGCACTGCAGTTGCGACAGATTTCCAGGAAGATCTCTTTGTAATTCCCTGAGTTTGAGTCCTCCTGGCCAGGCCTCATCACAGCAGAAAGGGTGGCTCCATCAATTATCAGGCCATAGTCAGTACAGTCACTGGATAAACTGAACAAACACAAAATCAGATCAGTCAATGCAGCCATAATATTGACACTTGTTTTAATTGCTGTAAAATTGAGTTATTTTAAGCTATTTTATGATTTTCTTTTGGTAAAAACTCTTTATTTTACACTGTATTGAGGTTTCCCCACAGCACACTAATCAGAAACACATACCTAGAGAAGGTGTCGCGGGTCATGGCTCCGTAGTGCCTGAGGACTGTCCTGCTCAGGTCAAACAGGACGTCGTGAAGGCTCTGCTCCTCCGTGCGCTTGGTGGTCAGCTCCAGGATTTGGGTGTTGCGGCGAAACAGCTTGCTGGCGTAGCAGGTTGCAGCCGCCGTCTCCATCTTATCTCCAGTCAGCACCCACACTTTCATGCCAGCTTTGTGGAGGGACTCAATGGTGTCCGCTGCTTTGTCCTGCAGCCTATTGTGGAGGGAGAACACAGACAAAGAGAGGAGGGAGATGTCTTAATAAGGACCAATAAATCAAGTTGATTGTTCTTAATCATCTTCTTTTATTCAGTAGTTTTTGAAACATGTATAGTTAGTTATCTATCCAATCCTTGGTTCACTTTCTCTTTGTGCAGAATAAGTTAACTTGAATGCCCACTGGGTTTACATTTCCTTTAAAGCACTATAATTGCCTTTGGTGCCATGTGTACAATTGAAGGTTGGCCTGCTCCTTGCCTTAAAACTGGAGCAGTACGTTTCTTGGATCTAACACATGCAGATTTACTGTTCAGGGTTGTTTGGGGTGCACAGATGTCAAAATGTATATACAAACAATCTGGAAAGCATTTAAATAGGACATTGTTCGTAACAACAAGGCTGATGAAATGCTTACACTCCCAGTATGGAATGTAAGATGTGGCTAACAGCGAAACAGCTGCACTGCTAAATGTTTTTACATAAAAATACCACAAGTTCTTTAAAAGAAAACATCCACCTGTCCTCCACAGCAGTGGCTCCCAACAGTATGAGGTCTGTCTCAATGAGGTCGTAAGCCTCAGCCAGCCGTTTGTCTCTGTCCTGTAGAGCCAACTTGGCCCCACTCAGCAGATGGCAAACCTGCTGGTACTGCTCGGAGCTCAGAGGCCGATAAGCCACACAAAGTGTCCTTAGACCCTCCTAGAAGACAACAGGTATTCACACAAAGCAAAGAAGAATTTATGGCGATATAATCTGAAAAATTTTCATTGTTTTCACAAGATTATTACTGAGCAAGATCAAGAAGATATTTGTGAGTCTGGGCTCAGAGTGTGAATCTGCAGCGTGGGAGCACCACGCTGAATTTTTCCATTTCCACCTAAAGCTACAGCTTTTCTGTGGCTGCAACCACAGCAAATGAGGTCTCACTGACCTGGTTTTCTCTGCAAGTTCATTTGCCTTTATCTAGTTCAGTATGTTAAACATTTAGCTCTGCACTTTTGTTTTGCAGCCACCAGCTTTATTAAGAGCTACTTCAGCTGTAGCTGATCATATGTTTCCTACAACAATTCTTTCTAATCAAATGTGAGTTGAAGAAATTAGGTGTTTTTTTTTCTTTCACATATGTCAATTAAAACCTCAATGGACCAAATTTTGCTCAGCTGCTTGAACAGAAATGGGTAATGCTCCACTTCCTATAGTAACCATGGAAACTATGGTCAAGTTCTGTAACTGTGGAAACCACTGATATCATAAAAATCTTTGAAACTCAAGAAAAAAGGCTTTCTGCTATCTTCTGGGTCTATAAGCAGGACTGTATGTGTGTGTGTTCTCACCACTGCGTTGTGCTCCACCCGAGCTTTGACCTGCTCCACCTTGCCTGAGATAACTCTGGGGAAGATGGAGGAGTCGGCGCCTTTACAGAACAGATACACCTCGCCTGCAAACACATAGATGGAAAAAAAAGTGTTTAAATGACAAAATGCATACAAATTTGAAGTAAATTCAAAGTTTTGTGTGTGTTACCAGAGCTGGCCCTGACAATGACGCTCATCCTCCGTCTGACTGAGTCAAAAGTCAAAACTTCTAGAAGCTCGAATCTGAACAAAAAAAAAAAGAAAAACAGTACAAAACTTAGACTATCATGTAGTTGCCTTTTAGGTAAAATTAGAATCAAAAGATATTTTTCTTGAGGCTTAAAGAGATTAATAACATTGTTTTAAGTGTCACACTCACTTCTCTACCTCATCCTCCCTATTTAAGATTTCCATCTGACCATCCTTGTGTCTTAGGTAGGTGAAACCAAGCCTGCAGAACAGAGCAAAGTACCATCATCCAGAATAGAGTAAACTATACAGTCTGAATTCCTGTGCAAGTGTGTGTGAGTGTGTGTGTGCTCCACCTCTTCATCCCCTCCACCAGTGCCACCTCATCTGGAGATGAGGAGATGTAGAAGGAGGTGGACTTGCCCTGGTGGATGCCGTGCTTGATCCCATCTACTGTCTCCTCCTCTTTCACCTGCACTGTGTGGCACAGACACAGTGCACGGAAAAACAGTTCCTCGTGCACCTGTGACGAGTTACGAACACTGTTACACTCACATGCGCATCAGTGCACATGCACAAACCATCAGAGGGGCTAAGCTCACCCTGGCGTCAGGCCCCGGTGATGTATCGATCATGTCCATGCCGGCCGCACCAGGCATTACCTACAACAACATAAGTCAGTTAAATGCCAATCTTGTGTTCATCTGGAAACAAAAAGCTTTAATGGGTAGATCTTATTATCCTCTTTCATAGGGGAGACTGGGGTAATTTTAACACTTTGTTCCTCTTTGAGTTATTGGAAAAAGATTGGGAACTACTGTTGGTAACACTGCAAATGTTCAGTAAGCCCTCGCTCTACCTGTGGAAACGGGGCAGGACCGCTTTACCACATCTAAATATTAAATGGTTCACACATCTAGCACCTTTTAACCTTGTCTAGGTTCTACAAAGCACTTCTAAATGTCTTACTCATTTACACATTCAAACAGACAATCACTTCTTATTATGCATATACATTATATACAGCAAATGTAGCACTTTTTCTTCTACATCCACACACCTATGAGCATATCAAGGGCAGTGACTCGGCCATAGACACTGAAACGTGGATGCAGGAGAATACAGAAGATGATCTCTCTACCTGCTGACCAGTTTACAGCACTTTCTACAAAAACTGATTTTAATGTACTTTTTGGAGAATTACTTCCTAATTATGTCAGACTTCCTGTTCCTGTTTCTATTCCCTTCATGTTCTTTGACAACTATCAGTGCAATCAATAGCTGAGGATTTTTTTATGTGACTTTGACAAGTGTGATCATATTTCGATTTTTTTAGTGCATCCATTTAATATTCTCTCCTGTAGGCACAACACATTAAACAAAAAAAGAGGTTGAGATGATGCCTTCTTTATTAATGCAGTTATTTATTAGCAAAAATAAATATATTTCATGTTTGGTGAAGGGCAGTATGACTTTCAGGCACAAGAATTTGATTTCTTCACATGAATCCAAGTAGCACTGATACTGCACGTCTTTATCTGACAGTTTACACAACTCTGTGGTTATAGCAACTTTCAGTCCCTTTTGAAAAGTGTAAAAAACATTAAATTGAGTCACACCAAAAAGCAAAAACGTATGTTTTTCTAGAACAAATACATTGAACCACCAGGTGAAAGAAACATCACAACCTGTCTTCTGTTTCTCAGTCATTTAAATATTTATTATATCAATAGTAAGTATTAAATCCACCAGGATGTTACCTGTCCATTACAGATGACGTGAGGAACGTACACATGCCCATCCACACAGCACTCTATGAACTCCATATTGTTTTCTGTCAAAGTCCCAGTCTTGTCTGTAAATACATATTCCACCTGAAAAAAGAGCATTTATGAGTATCGGCATTTAATGTGTAATATTCAGCTCTTTTAATTTAATTCTTTTCAAATGATCCATTAAATAAATTAAACTCTTTTTCTGCAATTCTTTCATTATTTTGTTCTTTAAGTCACTTTATAAATTTTTGTCTTTTTATTAAAAACTAAATCTCTTTTTTGTACAATAAAATGAATATTTATGCATCCAACAGTCTGCTACCTGTCCCAGTTCTTCATTGAGGTCTGATGTGTTGACCACAGCTCTCTCCCCCAGCTCCTCATCAAACATCTCATCATCCCACATGATAAAGTAAGAACCTAGAAACTTCTGCATCTCCACGGTGACGTACATGGAGACAGGGATGATATAGTTGAAAAGAACCATGAAGGCCAAGAAGTCTGTGAAGGCCCTTATCAGCTGAGGGGAAGGACAAAGAGAAGTAAGAGAAAGTAGAGAAAAGGATGGAGACATGTGTATTTCAGAAAAGTAATCAGATTACTCACAACGTGTCTCTGCCTCTCGACCTCCGTTCTCTCGTTGTACCAGGGCTCGTCTCTGTTGGGATCGGCCTGCCACACATATTTTAGCGCCGTGTTGATGATAGCTTTGCTGATGAGGATGCACAAGTAAACCACCAGGTAGGCATTCATAGACCTGCAGAGGGAGAAAACAATTACCTGCTTACAGATTTATTTGCAAATATTAAATAAATATCCTGTTTTAAACAACGTAAACAAACGTTTACTTTGAGAAGAACTGAAAAAGTTGTAAAATAAGCAGGAGATATTGTACAATATTCAGGAAATGACAGTATATCCTGTAACCTAAGAAAATGCAGGCTTTAGATGCGGTTGGATGATTGTAATGCATATATCAGCCATCGGGTTGTATCTAGACACTCTGTTCTAGTAAATACATATAATCTCTCGAGTGCAAGAAAAAACCTGCTATTAATACTTTTCTACATGATCTGGATCAGACAAACAAAAACAAAATTAAAAGCGGCGCAAATAAGAAACCAAACCATCTTTCAAAGCCACCTCTTGTTTACATTCTTAATAAAATACTTCTGATACACAGAAGCAAGAAAAAAGGGTAAAAAACAGCATCTTGGAAAATATTACACTTACTTTTGAATATACTTGAATAATACAGAACTTTGGGAAAAGACTTTCATTCTGAGCAAAGACAATTTTGGTAAAAGAAATGCAAACGTCAACGAGGTAATCCTGCACACACAGTAACCAAGTGCAAATCTAATCCACCTACAGTCAGTTATTTCTACAAGCCATCTGGATACAAGACTGTAAACGCCAGATGGAAGGGAAATTGATTCAGTCAATGCAACGAGCCACAGAGACGCAGACTCCCAGTCAGAGAATAAATGAAGATATGTGAAGTGAACAGATGGATGGAAGAAGGGTAAAAAAAATGTTTTAGCCAGTGTAAGATAAAGAGCTCTGCCAAAGTCTGAAATCTGCATGAGGACGTCAGTCAGTGCCAACAGGTTCTGTTCCAGAGAGGGTTAATGTACTTAAAATGAAAACAGAGCGCTTACTTTTCCACTGCAGATCGTTTCTGGGACTTGGATTGGTAGTTGAGAGCCATCTTGGTTTCCATGCCAGTGTAGATGGCGACAGCTAAACGTAGTTAAGAGAGCTGACTTATTAAAAATGCATACAGACGATATATTTTTGATAATACAGCTCAACACACTGCTTATAAACAGATTAAAGCCAACTTGTAGTTGGTTTCACATCTTTTTGTGTGTATTACCATAGATGTATTCAGTGTTCTTGAGTGTGGCTCCTCGGAGCAGCAGGTTCTCTGATCCCAATGGTCTACAAAAGTATAACGGTTCATTCAGACTGTGCCATTATTTCTATCAATAATCAATCAGTAATCAGTGATCTCAGGGCTGTTTCTCGGGTCAAAACAGACTTATTATCATCCTAGGCATTCAAGTTACCTTGCTACAGGCTCATTGTCCATGTAGATGTTGATTCGACCCACGAATCTGTACAGTTCGATGAGGAGCGAAAAAAAAGGAGTAAAGACATATTTTCACCATTTCATCAAGAAAGCTTTATTCAAGTCTGCATTTTTGTACTGACTTGTAAAGGTCCGGCTGTGGTTGTTCACATTCAATTGTAGCATGGATGGAATCAACCTCCTTCTCTGTGTTGTATGCTTTAGTGTCCTGAACTGCATAGTATGTCTAGGTTGGAAAGAGAATAGAAAAGCAGAAAAAGGATATTTGATATTTAATGAGAAGGAGGAACTCTAGGTAACAACTATGACTTCAAAATAGATGGAAGGAAGTAGGATTGCAAAAAAAATAAATCAATAAATCGCTTTATAGCTGATACATTCTGTATATACATAAAAGTAGATAAACTGGATAAAATGAACTAATTTAACCTAACACACCTTGTGGCTGCTCTCTCCATCCAAGCTGGCTGTGGTAACGTAGCACGTCCCATCATCTCGAGACGATGAAAGAAGGACGAGATCACAAGGAAACGTTTCGTCTTCTTTCACATAGACCACATCCCCTACCTGACACAGAGTTAAGTAGCAGCAATTATCTTCATTAATATTTGATTACATCTCATTTTAGGTCAATTCAGGAAGCAATTGTAAATTCATAGCTATTACTGACCACTAATACAGTTTATTTAAACTTGTTTCTGAACCCTACTTGCTCTGGCTAGAGTTCCCAAAACGAACTCTGAAAAGTAAAATGTCTTACATGCTATGTCTGCCCTGCATAGCTTAAAAACAAACATAGTCTGAGGCATACTATCTTTGATAGATAGCAGGGGCAGCTGTCACATTACTGCTAATGGACTTACCCAGTATTGCTAATGCATTTTACCTAACAAGCTAACCTTCAGCTTTACCACCTGCAGACATTTCCAAGTTCAGCCAAAAGCTGCAAACATTAAATCTCTCACAGAGAGCTAACGGATCTTCACTATCTGTTGGTCGGACTAGGTGTTTCTTTCTCATTTTCTTACATAACATGCATTACCATCATAGTTTTTAAAAGCTAAATTGCTTTTAAATGTGGGCAAACACACACACACAGACACAGACACACACATGCACAAAAGCACACAACATAAAGAGCTTAGCAGAAAATCCCTCGGCACGAGCCAATTAAACAAATGCACGGGTGCTCTGTTCATGTTACATGGGTGGGAGTGATTTACTCACACATATACACAAAGGTAAACACATATTCACACTCACACACACACACATGCATACCCTGAGTTTGCGGCTCTGCTTGCGGACCACTTTCCCTTGCTGCACCACCTGGACAGGACACTGGTTGACAGCATTGTCTGCTTTGTGTCTCAACCAGTCCTCATAACCCTGAGAGAGAAACACAAAGAGCAGGTGATAGTGTTTTTTGAGTGGGTGTGTGTGCGTATGAGTGTTGTTGGTAGTGCAGCATGTAGCATAACTGTCCATTAATAAAAAAATCATCCAGAAAACATATCAGATGTTGAAACTGAGACATTTTAACATTAAATGGAAAATATTAGTTCATTTTGAAATTCTTCTTTAAAGAAACAGAATCTTTTTTATAGCCAAACACGGAAAGTCTGGTAAGAAAATGTATTAACTCAAGGGTTAATAAGGAACTGATTAAAAAGAAAAAAAAAAAACACACAAAGTTGCCATCATAGCTGTGGATTGTTCTTTTTATTCATCTGTAAACATATAGTATATAACTAATTCTGAAAAAGTTGGAATAAAAATGCAATGATTTGTAAATCTCATAAATCCACAATTTATTCCCAAATAGAACATAAACATATCAGATATTGAAACTGACACATTTTACCATTTCATATAAAATATTGGTTAATTTTGATTTTTTTTTTTCTGCTATGCTTTAAAAAAAAAAAAAAAAAAAAAAAGAAGGAACAGAGAAAACAAAAGGCAGGGAAAGAAAAGTTTGGCACAAATAAACAGCTGGAGGCGCATTTGACAAATAATTAGATCAAGAGGAACATCAATCTGTAACATTTTCAATCTAAAATTTGTGAAACAATTTCAGAAAAATGTTCCTCTGTGTAAAATTGTGAAGACTGAAGACCCCACCATCTGTAGTGTATAATATAAAAAGCTTCAGAGAATCTGAAGAAATCTCTGTGTGCATGTGATGGCCTGTTCCTCTGGCAGCAATGCATTAAAACAGGCATGAGGAACACTGGATATCACTGCATGGGCTCAGGAAAACTTCCAGAAATAACTGGCTGTGAACACAGTTTGCCCTGAAATCCACAAATGCAGGTTAAAGATCTATAATGCAAAGAACAAGCCATATGTGAACACAATCAATGCTGCCATTTTCACTAGACTAAAGGTAATTTAAAATGTTCTGAGAGGAAAACTGATATATGATCACATGGTTCAAAATCTGAAATTCTTTTTGGAAACCATGAATGCCATGTCCTGCAGAGTAGAGAAGAGTGGGACCATCCAGCATTTTCTCAGTTTAAAAGTCTGCATCTCTGATGGTATGGGGGTTGCATTACTGGCTATGGCGTGAACAGCTTCCAAATTTGTGAAGGTTCCATCAATGCTAAAAGGTACAGGGAGGTTGTAGAGCAACATCTGCCTCCATCTAGATGGCATCTCTTTCAGAGAAGGCCTTGCAGATTTCACCAAGATGCTAAACCTCATACGGTATCCATCACAACATGAATGGAGAAGAGTCCAGGGGCCTCGTTTATAAAGCTGGCATAAGTACAAAAACTGGCACACGCCAATTTTAGTCAACTTTTAGGATTCATAAAAAAAAATAAAACTGGAAAGAGAATGTCTCTTTCTCTAAACCTGCCGTATGCACAAAATCTAGAGAAATGGGAAACTGCAACACCAACGGCACAGAATAAAATCAAGGAAATGATGTGAAATGTGAGACAAGTGTACAAAATCAAATATGGCCTTTCTCCAATCAGGATTTACAAGGGAATCGGAGATGTATGTTATTAATAAGGACCACAACTGCTAAAATATGTTCTGTTATAATATGTTATAAAATACATTCATGCTAAATAATAAGGCGGGCAGTATGGTCCCAAAATGTGCCAGACAAATTAAGTTCTAAATTAATAATTACAATTAAAATGACGTGGTCGCTGTGCAAAAATCCTCACGAGTTAGGCTACAATCAGGGTATTTCCCTCATCTGTAGTTATTCAAGAAATTGACTGACGGTTGGGTATAAAAAAATCACCCCAATGCGTAAAGACATATAACAGCTTATCTGGCACTGCTGGACAATATGGCACGAGACTCCGGAGTGAGTGGATTTTCAACCAGCAAGACTTATTGCATGGCTCATGAACCGGTTCCGACTGCTGTGTGTTGTGCTTTTAGAGCTCAGTGATGCTTTGGGCCCAGCATTAGAGATGCGCCAGGAGGAACCACGGCGTGCCACTTCCTCTGCAAGCGCTGACAACACTGGGTTTGCTGGCAACCAGCACCTTCTAGAAAAAAACAGCTGACAGGTCGGGGATATCACAGCCAACCTTCAGCCGTATTATGTCAGACGTGTTAGACGCCGTCATTGGTTTGTCACAATGCTACACTGGGGGAGAACAGGCAAGCAAAACAATGCAATTTGCAGCCATGTCCATTTCCCTAATTAGTGCTACTGACTGCACTAAAGTTGCAATAAGAGCACCTACTGCCACGCCTCTGCCTTTCTGACATCGGTAATGTCTCAGTCTCACATTCCGAAAAAATCCGCTTCTTCCCTCTTTCCCCCTCCCGAGCCATCATGGAAATGATATTGATGAATAGGCGTTCACTTGACCTTTTATAGCCACCATATAGGCGTGGCACTCCCTCACGTGTGCCAACTTTAGAGTTGATTCTGATTTATAAACAGAAACAGGTGTGGGACGTGCATGGAAGTTTTTGTGCGCCGCATGTCCTTTTTTCCTTATGTATGTCACCTGTAGTCATCAAGTAGTTTTAGAAATGAGGCCGCTGGTGCTGAACTGACCTCAGCAGAAAACTTTTTGAGCATCGTGAAACAAAAAAATCTGGAAACAAAGACCTAGGATGGTAAACGTCACTATATTCCCTTTTTTTTAGATATATTGCTGCCATCAAATTCAAAATTAGCTAATATTTTTTATGAATGATAAAATGTTTTAACATCTGATATGTTGTTTATGTTCCCTTGGAAATAAAACATAGCTTCATGAGATTTGATAATCATTGCATTCTGTTAGTATTTACTTTTTACACAGCCTCCCATTTTGGGAGGACTTGAGGTTGTATTTAAGTTTCACCTGTTTAATGGCCGTTACAGTGATGACAAAAAAGAGTGGCAGCCCACTGGTGATTGGACTCGTGGGAGTGTCGATGATCAACTGTAAATGACGTGGACAGATTTATGAGAGAAAAACATTTCAAAATGACAGACAGCTGTAAAAAGCCTCTAAGTCATATCTGACCTTTATAGGCCTACAGGAAGGTATTAAATCCACATAAACCTAATGGAACTTTCCTCCTCCTACGCTCACAGACAGGTAACATTTCTTTTGACTGCTTTTAATGAAATGTCAATACTGCATTTAACTACAGCAAGATTGTAATAAACAGCAAGATTAAGTGAAGTAAGTATATGTTACAATTTAAAATGTTATTTACTTGTGTTGTTTTTTTAAAGTCTTGATGCATTAACATAACACAAGAGGTATTAATATGACATCATATTGAAATAGTATGTTTATGTTTATGTTTATTGAGATCCCCATTAGCGTCAGCTGCATGCTGCATCAGCTATTCTTCCTGGTGTGTGTCCTGGTCTAGGACAAAATCCCCTTTGCATGGTCACTACAATTAACCAAAGATACTGTTGCATCTGCTAATCATTATATTGAAGCTCTTTATATGTATGAACAGGCACAATTAACAGTATCATTCTTCTTAAAGTCTGTATTTTAAAAAAAATATGGCTATTCTCACAAATATACAGTTGTGCTTTACAGGATCTGGCCAACAGTGTCAAAATCATTTACCTGAACCAGAAATATGATGAGAAAGTAGAAGTTGGCAACTCTTCTGAACTGCTCAAACATATTCTTGGGTATGAAGTTCCAAAATGTGTACTAGAAACATGGAAAAGGAAAATTATGTATTTGTTATTAAAAAAAACCCAACATAGCAAAATATTCTTAAAAAGCCCCATTTACTGAGCAGCCTTTTTAATATAGCGTTCTAAGAATTAGCCACCCACTGTGCAAGTACATGAGCCTGAATAGTGACAAAGTGTTCTTTCTTTTGTGTCCTCTTCTACTATGACCTGCTTTGCTTAACCTAAATAAATTGCACAAAAATATTTTTAACAGGAATGACTAAAATATCTTTTAACCTATAAAGAAGTGAGCTTTGCATAGATGCATAATTTTTTGCACTGACCTTGGAGGAGACTATTCTGTTGTCAGGAAATCTTTGTTGTATAAAGGCCTCTGTTCCTGGAGGAGGCTCCTTTTGTCCAATGTAAACTGTCCGGCTGTCGACCCAGTTCTCCTCACCGACACACTGCAAGGGGGGAAAAAAAAATCAAGAATCAAAAACAGCAACACAAAACAAATTAGAACACGTAGAGGTATACATGTTTGTATCTGCATTGTGATGTCAGTTTTGTTTATCTTGTTGAAGTCATTTACACACTCCTGTAATAAATGTACGATGGTCAGCGACTCACAGAAATAGATTACTTTACAAAGGGTTACTATGAATGAATTCTCAATGAATGAAAGCTGTTGTTGCCATGGATACAAGGATCTGCATGTGACTCAGACAGGAATGCAGAATACACACATACACAAACACACAGAATAGATGCCTTAATCCTGATATTTTCACTTAATTAGAAGAAATTCCCAAAATCTTTGTTTCATTTTCCGTAGGTACGTGAACGTCCCCCTTCAACAACCAACACATTTAGTACCAAATATTGTAAGTGGCATACAGTACTCGTAGACATACAGGCTGACACTGCTTCCTGCAAACATTTGATTAGTCCACTGCAACTCTAACAGCTCAGATTTAAAAGCTAAAGATTTATTTGAACAACGCAAGAATACTTAATCTGATATCTTAATCTTCTCCACAGTAGATTTAATGCTCAGTCACTATCATGTGACTTAACAAGTAGCTAAGGTCATAATACTAAACTTAAATCGCAACCTTTTTACTGATTTTCTACTCCAATTCAGGCTTGACATTTTTTTTTTTTTTTATTAAACTAAGACATAAATTGTGGAGAATACTGTATAAAATATCTAAAACTCCAAATAAACATATAAAGTATGTCTGACACATGGATGGCCTTAAGTATTTCAGGCAGGACTGGACCTGCTTGGTAATTAACACACTTTATGATCAGCTGGATTTCCTGAACACACACTCATGCTCATTTTTCAGGTTGTTTAGCTTGGTTTAAATTTGAGGTACTTGTATTTTAACCGTCATTTAAAGAAAGAGTGCTTTACAAGCGTCCCAATAATCCAATAAGCAAACCTCACCTCTTGTGGTCCACAAGCATTTTGTTGTTTCATGAGGTGGTGTGATGGCAGTAGGGGAGCAGGTGTTTTTTTTTTGTGATTCCCCAGCATGAAAGCATATTTAGCATGTTTATCTAATACAGAGGAAACAGAACTAAACACCATGACATGAGCGTCTATGTATATCCATCTATGCTTCACTTCTCCATTTAATGTTAGTTCTGTGGTTTTCCAAATTTAATGTGAAGCTTAAACTGTGGATAAGAACCCTGTGAATGTGTCTACAGAGCATTAATTTCATGGCAGACAGGAGCCATCTTTAAGCACCAGCTCTTATAGACCTGTATTAACCAGACAAAGGTAATCCCCTCTTCCCACTTCACTCTTCTTGTTTCTGTCTTCTTCTTTCAGCCATTAAACATTCTGTCTTTGGGTCAACTACCAGCTGCAGCCATCAACAAATAAACATAATGACTTATTCAACTCTTCACTAAAAAGTCTGTCCACCAACACAATCAGACAGGCTATCAAAAGTAATCTGAGATCAGATGATGAGATCAAAAGGCTGCAAGGCCCAGTTTACTTTCTCACTCACCATCTCTTCGCTCTGTAAGCTGTTAACTTCCTGCAGTAAAATTACCTTGTTTGTATCGGAAGGCTATTTATATCAGGTGACCTTCAATTATGTTGGACAGAGGAATGGAATGATGTAAATGGAGAGGAAAGGATGCATGAGTAAATATTGATGTCTTCTAGACATATATTGCACAATATATGTCATCTAGTACCCGTCCTGTCTTCAGCACTCTCATTCTGAGAGCCATTAATGATGCTGATTCATGATTGATGCTGCAAGATGAGCAGCTGCCATTCAAAATTATTACAATCACTTCTGGTCTTTTGCTTCCTATAAACAACCTATCTATTTAAGAGTTGACAGATAGTGAGAGAGGCAGATAAGATATTAAAACCAACATTGCATCCATCATAATGGACCACCATCTGATTTACAGTGAAGGAGATAAAAGCCAGACAGCATGCCAACTCTGTCGCCCCACAGTGTTGCTGCTCCTCCTCTTCTCTCCCACCTGCTTACTCCGTCTGCTTCACCTAACACGTCTCTGACACATTTCCTGTTAGCGGTCCGCATATGGAAGACAGCCATACACAACAGCAGCTGGTCCACTATTATTAATATTTAAAATTTAATTATTTGATAAAACTATTTGAGTCCGAGTATCACACATTTGAAGAAGAATCTGACCTCTGTTGCATGTAGTAAAACACATGCAAGGTAAGTGAGTAATTCACCTTGTGGATAATTGATAAGTTGGCTTCCTTTATTTACAGTGGCAGAGCATTTATTGGGATGATTATCAATACTGTTTCCCATCCTGACTGATTTAGGTACTCTTCACACTGCTGGGCTAACTTTCATGAGTCAGTGTTGATCAGAGTTTAAACAGATGGCACAAAAGAATTTACGGGCCTCCCTTCTCGCCGCCTGCTTTCCCTGTAACGCAGCTTTATTAGTTTTCTCACCTCTTCTCTCTCCATCTCTCACCACAACCTGGATGGCCTCTAAGCCAACAATCTTCTTTCTTTTTCCCATCGATTATATTTAGCTTTTATCCGGATTTTGAGCTTTCTACACGAAAGCCTGTCTGCATCTAATCAAATAAAACAGCATCTTTACTAAATAAATAAATTAAAACCGACTGGATGCGCTCCGGCCTTAAGCCTCTGGATGTAACAGGAGACTCTGGGCTATTCTGGACCCATGATAACAACTTTTAGCTGCGTTTCACGTTTCAGGACGTGGCAGGTTTCAGGAGCATATTTATAGTTGGAAGGGAAACATTTGTGGTCAGGAGAGAAGGATGGAGAGAGCACCAAGGCTTTGTTTCTGTCTGCCTCACTCAGCATCCACATCCACTTTCCTTGCAGCTACGTTAGAAGGAAGCAAAGGCAACCCCTTCAGGGATCACACACACAGATGAATGCATTTCTGCAACATCAATCATGTATGTGAGCAGGCATACATGAACAGTGGCAAACAATGCTCCTTCTGTAGTCACTGTTCCATGGAATATATTTAGACAAGCATCTCTTGTACTGTTCTTATCAGTTCTCTGAGTGTGGATTTATGCCTTTACTCCATCAAAAGAAAAGTAAACCTAACCAAATTAATGCTAATCTGTATTAAGCATATTTAATGTCTTTAAAGTTTCAATGTACAAAACATTTAAAAGGTGTTAAAGCATCAAATGCTGTCTTTAGATTGCCAATACTCATTAAGTAAGAGCTGTTAAAAGCTGCAAATGTTGAAAGAAAAAGCAAAAAGAAGCAAAATGAAGACAACAGTGTGACATCATCCAATGTAGAGCATCACTACATCTTCAAACATCTTCACTCAAATCTAATTTCAATGTGTGAAAAAGCTAGCTCTTTAAATATCACACATGCTGTTCCCTTCGGACTTGAAATCAACAAGGGAGCCAGAAAGCTGAAGCCCCGCTGTAATCAGAACACACAGTAAACAGGAAGTGCTGGACCCACCCACTCACAGAGCATGCACATTTCCTGAAACAAGCACTCCATCTGCCCCCAGTCCCTCCATCTGAACCACAGGAAAAACAAATTCAGGTAGAAGGAAAAAAAACTAATTATTTCTGCTGCACAGTGATGGAAATGTGTGTAAGTGAAGCAAAAAAAAAAAAAAAAAAAAACAGCTTACGTTAACCATTAAAAAAATGTTTAATTTAAATCATGGAAGCAGAGAAAACCTTAAAAATGTCCTGAAAATTATGCATTTTGATTACAGCGGCCATATGTCTATGTTGGTGCTCTGTAAGGCTGATATCACCACACCAGTCATAACTTAGACATGACCTCCAGACTGAGATGACCAAGGAACATACAAACATCACAGAGAATATGAAAAGGGGAAAAATGTAGCTGCATTCCAACATAATTACTCACAGTATGACCGGACAAGATGTAAATTAACATCTCTCAAAGCAACAAGTCTGATTTGGTTTTACAACCAATATGCTAGAAAATAAGGACTTATACTTCTAAATTGGTAGAATTATATAAATAGGCACAGACGGCCAAAATGAAGCACACTAAAATTAGTATTTGACCTCTTATTGCTCTTCTTTCTTTTCAGAACTTGGTAAAACAATCTTCTACTGTAGTATTTCAACAAAGGAGTGTGAGAAGACATATGCAGCTCACCAAGAACTATTTACTTAATGTCTTCATTCAAAGACCAGAAGCAGGTGGGTAAAAGTCCAAAGCAAAGACTGGAGGCAGAGCTGAATGAAAACTGAACTGAAGAAATAATGTAGCAGAAAAGCTGATGCATGCTGAGGTCTTCTTTACAAGTAATAGTTGTGATGGAACAAGAAATGAACAGACTGATCTGAGCTCTGTCAGTAGTTATGAGGGTGTTATAGAAGTCTATTGTTGTAAAAAAGGGAGAAGCTTTCGATTTACTGCTACATCTTCATTCTAACCCTCGGTTATGGCTTTGGTTGCGACTACAAGAATGGTGTCAAGGATACAAGCCGATAAATTGAGTGAGATGCTCCTGCGTCCGGGGAATGCTCAGAAAAAAGCCGCTGCTCCTCTGCAGCAAAAGCTTTGATTAGGATGCCTCCTGGTTGCATCCAATTAAAAAGAGTTTCCGAGTAAGTCCAACTGGAATCAGAGCAGAGGCAGAACATACTGGGAGGATCATATATCTCTTCCAGTCTGGGAGTGTTTCAGGAACCCCTAGTAGGATGTAGCAAGGCTAACTTGGGGAGGGATGTGTAAGTTTCCCTACTGGACCTTTTATTTAGATGAGGATCTCTCTCTGTATACAGAGTCTGACCCAATCAAAATGAACTACATTATTCTGACTCAGTTGTTTTTAAAAGCTCCATTTAAGCTGGTCAAACCAAAACCAGCACCTTTTGGATGAAGATTTAACTCCTGTAGGAGCAACCTGCCGTACAAGCATCAAACCTGAAAACAACTGGAGGGTTAGCGCTGTCAGATGCCCGTCCAGTAAAGATAACATTTGTAGGATACAGTGAGCAGAAGACAAAAATCACATAAAAGCAAATGAGCAGCTGCCTTAAAAGATGTGTTGTTTCCATTGATGACCAAAGTATTTTATCTCCACCTCAACAGGCAGCGAAAATTAATCTTAACAAAAGCTACAAACAACCTGTTGGATGTGATTTGTGACAAACACACACAAGTACAATGCTCACACCAAACAACTGTTTGCCATCTCTCTGCTGCCACTATGCTACAGAGATAAGAGTAAACACACTTGCTTCTCTAAATCAGCAGGCCATAGGGTTTGTGTTAGAGCAGGATAAGACATGATTTATTTACTAAGTCACCCCGTATTTCTTGTTTCTTTTTTCTTTTAAATACATGTACAAGTTCAAATTATAACTGAACAGGTGTAGTCATGTGTTTTATATCCACATGGAAACCTTGTGTTGTACGTCAGCTGCTGCTTCTGGGAGGAAATTAAAATGGTTAACCGTTAAATGCGTTTCCATGCTGCAGAAATATACAAAAAACAAATTATACAACACACTAAAGAACACAACACACTGAAACTAACCTGTTTGGTATTTATTCTTAACTTTATTCCACATGTGTAAGTGGTATTCAGACAAACGTGATGTCTGTGTGTAGCACCATGGGTGTGTGTTTGTGTTACCTGAGTTACAGATTAGAGACCAGCTGTGCGTCCCATCTGTCTCATTCAGCTTCACCCAGTCCAGACCAAATAAGATAATGACAAATCCTCATCATTCTCCTAAACACCACCCCTCAACCTTCTAACAAACAGTGTGTTCTAACAGAGGAACACAGCAGAGTGTCCAGGGGAAGCTAAGGAATAAGCAGATGTTTAAAAAGCTGGCCGGCTCTGATGGAGACTGAGTTTTGCAGTTGAAATCTTCATGACTAGTTTAGGTGGCTTCTTAAATATTTAGACAGCAATTCATCCAATTCATTTCAATGACCACTAGCCAAATTATTCTTTGAAACCACTGAGATGCTAAGAGTTAGTTTTTTAAACTAGAAATCTATCACTTAAGCCTCCTAAACGGATTCAACCTGACTGATCATCTCTGTCACTTCATGACAATTCCCACTTTGCAAGAACCTGAGCAGTGGTTAAGTTTCCAGTCTGGTTTTATTTACATAACTAATTTTCAGACATTACAATAAATTCTTCATAGAAGTGTTGCCTCTGGTTTGGTTTAATGTCCCTATAACTTACTACAATGGAGGAGATGACCTTGATGTGTGGTGCAACTTGAAAGTGATGCTCCCCTATTACAGGTAAAAAGCAAAAGGTTGTGGGATGTATGCATTAAAAATCCACTTAAAACCATGACATTCTGGCCACATTAAAAAGAAAAAGTGTATAACCTTCATAAAAAAGGGGAGATAGATTAAGAAAAAGTCTAATTGGTAAAACCAAATCAGTCTATAAGCTGTGTATGCGTCTCGGCCTATGGGGGATTTAGTGATCTGACTGCTCTAGACCTCAGTGCTTTGTGCTCCATACACACAAGCAGCCACACACAAACACACTCCTGCCCTGATCACATGAGAACTGCTGGTATTAATCAGTCAGTGGACTTTACGATTCAGCATTTGCAGTGCTTGTGCATACTTTTGTGTTTGTGTGTGCATGAGAGAGAGAAATGCCAAGCAGTTTCATCATAACTCAGCACCTGCATGCTCTTCTAAGCCTGTATCTGGATAACACTTCTTTTTATTGTAAGAAACGCTGCTATCTTATAAAAACATAACTATTTTCCCAGTTAATACTGCTACTATGCTTTTGTAGTCATGCATCATGCACTTGATTTAGGCATAAACAATACTGATTTTCCTAAAGCCAAATCAAAGTTTTCCATTTCCTGCAAGTTATTATCTTAATGAACCATAAAACAAAGTTAATTTCATTGTATGATTTCTTGGCATACTCAAATCCTGGAGTCAAATATATTAAATATAAATAAAATTTTAACTTTTTGTTATGAATCAAATCATACAAAGAAAAAAAAAGGATAATAAATACAAGTAGTAAAACATTATCACAAGTTCAAAGTTTAGATAATAAGCAAAAAGTGAAAAGAAGGGAATATCTGAAGGTAAACAGAAGGACAGAAAACTCTCTGGAGATCATCCATCACTAGATGAAATAAGCTGAAATAGACATTGCTGCTTCCATTACCTATGTGGGTCAGCAGATTACTCCCCAGCTGTGTGTATATGTGACAACATGTGCAGCTAAGACCAAGTGTGCTGTGTAACTTGTTTTTTGGAAGGATTTACATAAATAAAATAAGTCATTATCACTATGTATAGTTATGTAACAGTATAACACTGCAGTCTGTTATCTTTGTCATTTGTTGGCACAATGAAAGTCATCTCAGAGACAATGAATGTGTAAATTGTATCATATCAGTGTTACAGTTTACTTATCTTGCTGCAGAAATGTCCCCATTCATTTATAAACTATTGAGGGACAGAGAATGAGAAAATAAACTGCTTCTGTTAACTAAACAGGGAAACTTTTTTACACTGATCTTCCCGCCCTAGATTTTACCTTTTAAAGACCTGAAATTACACATTTGTAATGTTTTTCCCTGGATATAACAGTTGGGAAATCTTTGTGGCAGTGTTATGTGAACTGTGGCTCTGCTTTAAGTGTTTATTAAACTCTCAACACACTATTACACTCAATACAGAAGAGAGAGATGAGGCAGGAGGCAGAAAGGAAATATAAAAAGCACTGTGCTTCATTTCAGAGCTGGACAGAAGACCATTGTTGTGGATTTCCTGTGCACAAGCAGTCTTTCTTTGGATGTGGCAGGAATAAACTTACTGTTCAGACTAGCTTCATTGTGTTTGGATTGTGTGTGTGAGAAGGAAATGGAAAGGAGTGCCGCTGATGGCCACATGACCCTGCCTAATGCCTCAATCAGGTCACATGAAGTTGAATGTTGGAAGTGTTTCTTAAGAAAAAAAAGAAATTCATGAGGATTTCAGGGCTGTGGCAGCTTTGATCACGTGACATCACATCAGCAGTCTGTTATATGGTTGAGGAGGGCTGCCTTTTAAAATAGGACGTTTTTACATTAACCTACTTTACTCAGGGAGAGTAACAACGCGAATCGTTAACGCCCATGCTCTCTGCCTGTCACTGACACACAGTCAACATACTGTCTTTAGGTGGACACACAATAACAAGAGGAAATGTCCAGCAGAAATACACAGAAACTTGGAAAATCCAATCAAAAAGAATAAAGACTTTACTGTAGTTAAAGTAGAACAGTTGTTGAACAGCACTTGTGGTATTGTGTATATTAATCTTGGAGATTAGGATCTCTTCTAGTATCTCTTCTAGTAAAATATATTTCAGCTTCTCATTGTCTCCATTTTCCTTTACCTCCCTCACATGAACTTGAGATTACTACAGCAGTGTCGGAAATTATCAAGATATGTGTACCTGTGTCATATTTTCACCTGGAACCCGGTAGAACATTGAAATGGTTATCTCCTTCTAAAAGAGAACCACATTACTTTTAGAGAAAACCTGAGGATAGCAGCCTGGTTCATCTAGGAATTAGTAATGTCTGAAGAGGATCTGTAATAAAAGTAGAAGCTAAAGAAGTTAACCTAAGGAGTTTTATAGATGTTTTGATAGAGGTGTTACACAGGTAAATATCTCCAACACCTCTTCTAATTTTTCAGTCATGAGAATTTAGGGATGGCCCCTAAATTCACCTTAAAAACACCACGAGGATCCAGAAAAGTGAATCCGCAAAAAAAGTATGTCATAGGAAACGTGAATATTTAATTATAATACTTCTTTCATCTTCATGGAAACTACCAGGACATCCTTCGTGACTAATTTCAAACAAGACAGTGTCATGGGGGAACACATAAGCAGATTTATTTTTAAAGAATAAAACATTTGACCTCAAAAGAGCAAAAGTAAAAGGTATAATTTGGGACTGTGACTTTTTTTTTTTTTTTTTTTGCGCTTCTCTTTGGCTGTTAGATCCCTGAGTATCTGTCACAGTGATGAGACAGATGTCTTTGTGAAGCTTTAAAGTGGACAGTGCTCATGTTTTTGTTACATGTCCATACAGCTCCTTTGGTTTTGAATTGTGTTTGGTTTGGATGTAAACGGTAGTCTTTTTGCAGAGTTTCTCCTTGTCATTTTGGTATGATGCATGTAAGAACTGGTGATTCCTAGCTAATCTGTACTGCATGCATCACAGATGACGATGCTTACTGAAAAAGATTCAGAGCTTCTTTATAAAAAAGCAGAACTATCAGAAGGAGCCCTATCAATGTTGTACAGCAGCCATCAGACCTTTAAGGTAGAGTGTCCAGACGGAAACCATGCCTCATTGAAAGACATGCCAATAACTTTAGATTATGAAAGCCAAAAAAGACATCTGATCTGATGATGAAAATTGTAACTGTTGATCAGAAGAAATCAAACAAGAACTCAAGTATTGCTGCTAATAACGATGGCAGCATCATTGTGTGTGGATGGTTTTCTGTGATTGTAACTACACGACCAGTCAGGACGAAGGGGAAGATGGATCCAGAGAAAAGCTGTGACTGGAAATCTTTTTCCAGAGGCCTCAGGGTCTCAAGCAAAAGAAGGTTAGCATATTTTAACAAGACTATGATCAGAAGCACAGGAAAATCAGGAAATTTGTAAGAATCTTAGAGTGACTGATAGAGTTAGGACCTGATTCTAGTGTAGCATTCCTGGAGAGATCTACCAATACTTGTAGACAGATTCACACCACTGAGCTTCAACATTTCCAGAAATGTAAAGTCAAGGTAGGTCTAATATTCTACTTGAATTTGGTCTTTGTCCTCACACAGCCTCCTCAATGTAAACCAAAAGTTGTTGCCTCCATCTGTGTGTGAAGCAATGCCAAATGAAGAAAGCAAAACCCCAAAAGGGGAACTAATAGCACAGAAAACATTAAGTCAGAGAAATGTTTTGGGAGTTGTCAGCTTACCCGAATCAGCCTCCTCATTTTTACTGGGCCTTAGCAACGCATTCAATCTCTGTCAAACAAAAGCCGTAGCCATGTTGCAGTCTGAGTCATGCGATGAGGAGCTGGTCTTTAATGAGGCCTTGCTCTGCCTGATTACTCATCATCTCTGCCCGACCTTGTAATATATCTATGCATTTCCTGTCTGCTTACCAGTTGAACCATCTTCTAAGTGGTCCAGCCTCCTGGTTGGTGTCACTGGTCCAGGCTTAAGGGACCTTGATGCGATCACATGATGATCAACTGATTAAGAACTGGAGTCAAATGTTAGTTTATAATTTTTCCTGTCTCTAATAAATCTTTGTTTTCATCCAGCCTCCAGTGAGTAACAACTTTTAGTGTTACTCATTACTGTTAATCTATTTTAAAACATGAGGAAACAATGATGAAGATGCTAAGCTGATGTCACTCTTAGAATTCCAGTTCTTCAACAATTAGCAACTTTTGCCTTTTTATTTTTCTAATTTCAAGACCTGCCTTGTTGAGAACTTAACCTGGTAAAAATGAAGTTGCAATGCAATTCACAGCAAGTGCAAACAGAAACAGAATAAGTTCTTGCTGCACTGCACACAATAAAAAATAAACAGTAACTGATTGAGTAACTTACACTGCTGCTCATAAAACAAATACAGAGGAACACCAGAGGAGACATGACTCATTTTTTCTGTAATCTAAATACATCATCTGACGTCAAACTAATCCCCAAAGTTCTCATTAAATGTTTTGCTCATCTGAATCTTCTGGTTTTCTATTGAATTATGTTTATTTTCTGCTTTCTCCAGTTTCTGGCTCATTTCCCTTCACGGCTCTCTGTCCTGTCCTATCCTGTCCTCGGTGTTACATCGTCACACGTCCCCATGAATCCTACTGCCCTTCTTTGTCTTTAGGAAAACTAATACGCACACACCCAGGAAGAGACCAATGATATGGTCACTTTGCACTTTATTATCTCCTTGACAACCGTAAGATTAGTAAGCTATCTGTGTCTTCTCTCTCTTCTAGTAATAACATTCTTTCTTCAATCATCTTTTTATGGTGTTTTATGGTGTTTCATAAGCAAATGTGAGTGTTACATTTTTGTGGGGAAGTCAAAAACTACAGGATGAAGGAAAAAAGGGGAACGGAAAAGGGACCATGTGGCCCTCATGAGACTGGTCACCTGACCGAGGGTGAGCTCCAGTGTGCACTTCACAAGAACTACATAAAATTTCAGTTCATATAGACTGCAGCTGAGCTAGTTTGTGTTTATTGTTGATGCACAAAATGGACTAGTTCACATTCATTTATCACTTTTTTTATTTTTAAAGATCACCTATGAATTCTAATAATATATTACATAACGCTTATTGGGTGCGATAAAGAACTGGGACATGAGCCCCATGGCTATCCAAGCAGATGAATCCACATTTCTGATTTCATCCATTTTAATCATGGTATCCTTTTTGTTTTAATAGTTTATATTCTACTTTATGTGCTCATTTTAGCACAATCTCAGAGACAAACAGTTCAGTCTTATGATTAGTGTCAGTGTAACTTGAAAACATCCAGGAACAACATGTCATGTGAAGATAAACTAATGTTGTGAGATGCTCATTTGTGGCAGTGCATGACATGAGTGATGAACAGGTTCCAATCAAAAGTCAACAAACATTGCTAGTGTTTTTCTTTGGCTCTCTTTTGTGCAAAGTCTTATATCAAGTCCTTGAGAGTGACCTGGCTGGACTCAGTCTTACGACTCCTTTATAGTTCTTACCTAATCTGCATTAGGAATTATGTTGTGTGGTTCTAAAAGTCTATAACTTATCATGCAGCTGGATTAGTTTCAGCATTACACAGCATTAATGCCTGTGATTTGGACAGAAGTTCTGTGGCTTAGAGCAGAGCACTCAGCCAGCTTGCAGCACAAGTTAACCCGGCACCTTCAACATTCACAAGAACGGTGCTGCAAGAAAGAGGCATGCTCACTGTCAGGTACAAGCAGCATTGTTAGGTTCAAATTCCTGGAAAATATTGTTGCCGCTCAAGATTGAGTCCCTTTAAAATGATTTCATGCACAACACTAGCAAGAACCACGGATGACAACAGGTTCCTAAAAGTTACAAGCTCTCTCTCTCTCTCTCTCTCTCTCTCTGAAAGTCAAACATAGAAGTGATTTCATGCATAGTCTAAACCTAAAGCAATATGAGGAGACTCCACACATTTCCTTTATCTATTTTAATTTTTTTGTGACTGAAGCATTGTGATTCACACAGCACAAAAACCAGGCCAAAACAATCCTCCACAAAACAAGAAAAACCACTCACAACACAGAAAGTGGTATACCGGTAAATGCACTTTGCCCCTGGTGTTGGCAGAACATCATGCTGCTCAGATGCTCAAAAACCTGGAAGAGGTCCAACTCACTAAGTAGTGCATCTGAAGCACCCCCGATGTACCCTCAGCTACTTTTAAAAATCGGATGTGTAAGTGTAATTACCGTATGCGAATCTCTTTTTCAGACTGTTTAAAACTTTATAGGAAATAACAACAAAAAATTAGCTTCCTTAAACATACGTCAAATGATTAAAGACCAATATTTACTCTACTGTTATCACTCCAACTACCATTTAAAAGTGAGATCAGTTCAAAAATAAGGAAAATATTTAAGATTTAAAGGGGAAAAAGGTGTGAAAACAGCATTTCATTCCTGTTTGTATCTCACTTTGCTTTTTAAATCAAGCATGCAATATAAAAAGCACCATCAGGTTGCAAATTTAGTCCTGAGCTCTTTGTGGCAATCACACTCAAATATTAATGTGGTGATTATTTATTCATGTTAAAATACTACATGTGCCACCCCTAAACGATTTAGTTTGGTGTTTGGGTTCACTCTGAGTAATGCTACATTCAGAGAAATATATTTATGTGACCCTGGTTCCATGACTAATGATGTATTTTCTCCCAGTCTGAGAGCAGTCCTGTGCTACATCAGTTCATGGCACTTTTAACCATACCACTTCCAGCACAACTGCTGCTTAATAATGTGGAACTTTGGCACTTATAATACATATTTTCAATATCACATATACATCACATTCTGCAGGACTACAACTTGTTGATCCCTGAGCCACACATGATTAAATAGAATCGATATCTGGTCAATGTTTGCACACATCTCTACAGCCCTGTTTAGGGTCTTGCTGCAGGGATGTGTTAGCGCAATATTATGTCACTTGGTGCTGCTGCTGTCTGGCAGACTGACAGCCGACAATAGGGGCGGTGAGAGAGAATCACAATCATCTACTTCATGATGGATGCCAAAGTGTATTGATAATGTAACGGAATAATCTGCCTTGTAGGGAATCCACTTCAGTACAAGTTAATACAGTATAATCATATAGCAAGTACTCCACTGCTTCGAATTATCCACACTTCCAGGCAAACAATAATGCTGGCTGGCATTTTGTCAGCAACAAATGTACCTTGAGGAGCAGGCAATTTTACATTTTAACTTTCTCTGCAGGGCAAATTGCTGAGGAAAAAAAAAACTCAGATGCCAGAATTACTCTCACACAGCAAAGATGATGCAAACAATATCAATTTTATACTGAAACAAATTGTCACATTTACATTTTCATATTGTGTGTTCTCATTTTACAGAATACTGAAATGACTGTTTTTCTGCAGGTTTATTGTGCATGCTTGTGTCAGGTCAGACTGACCACTCTCTTCCAGACCTCGGATATGGGAAAGTTAAGACTAGGTTTCGTAGACACACACCTGCTAGATAGCAATAGTTGTTTAGGATTCCAGCCTGCTTTGGTGAGAACTGGAATGAGAGTGGCACCATTTAGTCTCCTTTCTCTGACTTTTATCGGTTTTAAGGCTGACCTTCAGCTGGGGACCAGCTGAATGAAACTGTTTTTCTCTGATAAATAGGGCAGAGTCTCTCCTGACTTCACGCAAGTAATTCTGTATTCAATAATTCTCCTGTAATAAACTTTATATACTTTTACTCATTCCAGACTCTTGGTAATTCTTCTACAACAACCCTAAGCAAAGACATGGGGAAAAGGAGCAGCTAAAGGGAAGTTGTTGGGGCTGTAATGTCGACAGTGCACCATCAGCATTTGGAAAGAGGGGTGTTATCATTCTCTCATACAGGGAGAACATTAAAGTATACCTGCCCCCATCAGCACTTTTACAGGCAATAAGGAGCTATGCTATTATGATGACCCAAGTTCAAAAACATCTTTCTCCATCTCTGTATTGGTCTCTCTCTTTCTCTCTGAATAGAGCCCTCTATGCACCATTAACCCAGAGCTATCCATCATCTGTCTTCTTGTTCAGTGGGTTGTAACACACTCTTAATGTTAGAGAGATGATCCTGAAGCAAGATTTTAATGGAGCTCACGCTCTTTTGTTCAGGTACTGTTTGGGTGTTTTGATGAAGAGCCAAACTGTTTAACAGCTGCAGCTGGCAGAATAAAATTGAAACTGTGTTTGGCTTTGCCACTTTACTGCAACTGGTGAGAATTGGTAACAAGTGGTATTAAAGTACTTTTTAAGCAGACACAAGGCAAAATAATTGAGAATTACTGTCTTACATAAGAAAAGAAGAAGAGAAATGCAGTGTTGTTGAGCGAGTGACCCTCAAGACAGCTCCATTACTGGTCTGGATTCAGTTTTGGCTCTAGGTATTCTTTCTTTTTTATATAAAAAAAATATAAAAATATATAGATGATTAGTTTTATCTGCAAACCTCTTAATTTTAAAAAATGGAATTCAGGTACATTTATGAGATCAACACTATCACATATGTTATCTGTTTATTTATTTTTCTCCTCACAGTCAAGTTTTTCTTCCCAATTAATGCAGGTGACAAACAGCAACCAGACAATTGGTGAAACAATCCTGAGACCACATGGCTTAGTGAGAGTCTGTAAATCCTTTGGGTAAACCGGCTAACCCTGTTGCACTTCGTGGATTGTGGACAGAATGGATGAGCAGGTGTTTAATGATTAGCATGAGGAAACCTGCTGATGCTGCCATCCATGGACATACCTTAAGAGCCCCTGTAGCTTAAAAAAATACTTCTTGTACCATAATTCTCTATAGAATTTGAGTGATCTTGCTAACTAATAAACAAGATTACATGGTTTTCTTCATTAAAAGAGAATACGAGCACATGTAAAGTAAATGCCTATGCCTTCTATCTTGTTTCTATTTAAATGGGGACCCTCAGGAACCCCCTGAAACATCCCTGGGTGTCCCTGCACCCCACAGTGAGTAGTTCTGCTATAGATGACTTCATAACAAGTTACACAAACATCAGCCTGCATTGTGCGCCAGACTGCTTATGAATTATTGACAACGAGACAGAGCCAAGGAGTTCATGTGATCCGCTACTCTCTGCATTACCTGGCTACTACTGTGTTCCACCGTCCAGCTTGCTAACATTTAGTCGCAACCAACTGTTTTAACCCTGCAAAATAACCACCATCTACTTAAAATATCTATTCATGCCTCGAATGCACGCATCATTAAACATGTTTCATGTGCAGCCTGTTAAGTGAATGTAAGCATAGGAACTAATTACAAAACTAACCAGGCAGAATATAAGCAGTAGATTTAAATGCATTGCTGTAAACTGGATTAAGTGGATCAAAGTATAGTGAACACCAGTAACCCTTAATCCACTCCATGATGGCAGGAAGTCAGAGAGAGAGGAAAGGAGAGGCATTTCCTGCCCAGGAACACTGCAGAGAAATCCTGCTTGGCTGCTTTGATTCACCTTGAAACACAGACATGATATCTTGTGTTTGTTTTGTGCTGTTTCATTCTGTGCTTTTTATGTCCTGTTAAGACAAAATATGATTTAATATAACTAATTTCATCCAAAACTGATGAAAATAAATAAGAAAGGACACGATGAGCCATGACCGTGCGTTCAACTCCACTGATATAACAGCCTCAGTTACCTGAGCAAAAATGAGCAAAAGTAACCACAAAAGGTCACTTTTTTTTCTGCATTACAGATCTGTTTCTGTGAAAAATAAATATAACAAGCACTGAAAAGAACAAAAGTATTTCAACATCTCATCTTGAAAGTATTTCGACAATGCTCAAAGATGGAATTTCTTTCACTGTACAGGTTGCAAGTAGCAAACAGACGTTAAGGGATTACTTACATACTTCATTTAACATGAGGAAAAAATGACTGGTTAGAAGTCTACCGTGGCCCAGAAGTGTCACGGTATTACAAAAGCCACAAAAATTCCACAAGTGTCGACGAAGATTGTCACATTGCCTTTTAATTATCTTTCATGTTTGTGCATGCATGCATTTATGTTGTTAGCTCTGCATCTGTATGAATAATAAAGCAAAGGTCCAAAGTTTTATTTGTTAGATTTTGTTAAAGCACATCTGAACAACCACGAGGAAACCTTCGAACTATTCATTATATGGTACAAAATTAGATACACTGTCTACTGCTAATGCAATAAAAGATGAGTTTTTACACAGACTTTAATGTCAGAGTTTAGTAATATAGGCAATGATTAACTAGGGTTAGACATGCTATTAAAAACATCCATTCATGGTACTTTGAAGGTTTTCCCAGGCTCTATTGTTCTAAGAAAAGAACAAAAGAGGGTTGGTGATCCAGCTGAAGGACTACAGTACACAAGTTCAGAGCTCTTCATGTCACTGTGAATACATTTTGTTCTCATTCACCCTAAACTCGAGAGATAGCCAGTAAAGATTACCCTGCATGTTACACTTTTAAAGTGAGTTATAGACTTACATAACATCCACTGCCTTTTACCTAATGTGAGATGGCAGCAGCTGAGGAGACCAGCTTCCAAGACTGCACAATCCAACCTGCACAATAGTACTACAGCAAACCGGAGGGTTCAACGTAGCACCAGTTAAATTTTAATCATATATTTTAATCATTTCTGCCAATTAAAAAAAAAATAGTTGGAAAAAAGCTGGCAAAGCAGGTTTTTTTCCAACATAGGCCATATCTCTACACATATATTGTGCTTTTTATGGACAGATCCATATGTATTTTCATTTTTCCATCCCAAAAAGATTCCTTAACAAGTTATATGTTTTGATTATTTGAGTGCTTTGATGTTGAAAAGTTCTAGCATGTGTTTTCAGACTCTGCCTTCATCATTTCAGTCTTTTGTTTAGCTATTATGAAATCACAGGATTATTATTATTATTCCATAAAATCTGCAGCAGTTTGCCCATTTGTCTGTTCATAAGAAATTTCAACATGCCAACAACACATAAGCTTGAAGTGACATACGCTTCTAGATTAAAACTTTAATAAACATGCGCTACTTGAATGTAAAGCTATATTACAAGAAAAATAAGCACTTTTTTCTTGAATTGTCTCCATGTTTTTTCTTGTAATGTAATTATAGAAATTATAAATACTACTTTTATGTGGGAAAAAAAATAAAAGATTAAAAAAAATAATATTTCCATGCCTGGAATCAGTCTTGTCTAATGATGGGCATAGTGCTCAGTAGGACTTCTCACCGCTTATCTTCGAAATCCTGATTACATAAGCACTTTTTACACCACAGCAAATGGACCATGCTATGGCTTTTAAGTAAAGCCTGATTCTTACATTTTTTTAATGCGGTTAGAGTGAGACCTCTCCATCTTATCACCAGCATCTAATATTGACTGATATTTCATAAAAGCCCAGTATTGACTAAAGGATAAACGTTTGTAACTTTAATCTTAAGTGTTCAGCAGTCTGGATTTTTTTTTTTTTTTTTTGCATCAGCAATGCATTTCATGTAAACCTAACCCATCTGTGCAGACCAGCTACAGCAGCAGATCCTTTCAGTCAGAGACTTGTCTTCACATTGTTCTTCCTGTAAGGGTCCAATTCACCTTCCACATAGGAGAGATCTCAATCAGCCATTTGCAACAGTTGGGAGACTGTCTAAGCCTCAGTTGAGCGTGGAGCTGGGAGTATAAACTGGTTCTCGTGAGAGCGGGGATTGTTGTGTCTGGATTATTGTCAAACACATTACTGTGGAGCCTAATGCAACCCTCATCCATACAGGCCGGCTGCTCAACTGCTGCCCATTGATTTGACTAGCAGGAAGAAAACAACTGGATTACATAATTCATGTGACTGCTCCATTTACAGTCTTGTTCAGCTGGGAAAATGAGGATAATAAATGACAGTGAAGTGCCAGTGATAATTGTGTTAGTGTGCAGCTCTTGCATGTTCTGTCATGAGCAGATATGCAGCACTGCACCCTGAGCTAGTGAGGTGACTCCACCTTTTGTTTATTTAAGTACCAACTGGCTTTTTTTTAGATGATAAATACTGGCAAAAAAACAAATAAATAAGTGGCCATTTTTATTTGTCGAAACTCAAAATCAGTGTTTAATTAAATCAAATTAAATCTAGTATATAACTTATTATAACTTTATCTTATTATATCAAAGTCATTGCAAAACGCAAAAGCTTTATTAAAAGACTTGAAAATATATTAAATGTAGTGCGGGTTCTTTGACTTTAGTTTTATTACTGAGGGAAAGGTTCAGTGTTTGAGAGGTATTGTGTGGGAAAAATTTACCCGTTTTACACAAACTGTAACTTGCTCCTTTAAAAGAAAAAAATAAAACATTAAAAACACTATTTTTTTTTCGCCAGAAAGCATTTTTCTCACACTCTCTTGTGAGTAAAACTTAATCCGGGTGAGTAGCTGCTTTGACGGAATTTGAAACCAGTATTGGTAAAAGTTCACACGGTTTCAGGTTTTTCTTTCGCTCGGGATATGTAAAGGGTTTGGGTGTGGAGAGAACAGACGGGCAGAAAAAAGCAAAAGTTGGAAACACATGGGGAATAAACGCGCTGTGAAAACTTACGTATCGGCTGATGAGGGTCCGAAGAGTACTGAATTCCATCCCCATCCTGTTCCCCTTCCTTCTCCCGACTCTTCTTCTTGTTTCTCGGTCGTTCTTTAAAAGCTTACTCTGCTGTAGTCGCTAGCTTCCTTTTTATTTCTTTTCCTTTGTCCATGACTTGTCTATCTTCTCTTCTTCCTGAACTAGAACGGGCTTGCTCCGACAAAACTGCCCCCGAGACTGTAGACCTGTTCTCACCTACAGAGACCTTAACAAGATTTACTAGTTAACAAGGGGAGTGTCTGCGCGCGGCTTTTACTGCAGTTTTAACACACTTTATACAGGCATGCAGGCACACTTCATACTTGTGAACGGCACTTCGTCGTTCCTCTGTCCCTGTACTAATAATCTTCTTGTCTCTCTCCGCGGCCAAAGGAGATTTTCTTTCAAGTACGTCACGAGGAGCCAGGTGGTGGCTCTGGTTGGATGGGAGCGCATGCGCGCTCTAGTGTTTTTGGAGTGTAATTGATTGGTTGTTTCAGTTAATTATAGGCTATCGATTTTTTTTTTTTTTTTTTTTTTTTTTTGCTTGGGGCGGGACATACGCCAAGTACAAACTTAATATCAAGTTCAGTAAACCTATTCAAATTCCGATTGGAAGCGATTATAGGAGCAAGCTACATGTTTTATTTGATTTGGAGCCTAGAGCAAAGTTGTCAGGGTCACTCGGACACCCTAATGGTGCTGTCCACACATCGAGTGCTGAAGTCCTATTTAAAAAAAAAGCAATGCAAAACTCGAAGTACCCACATATGCACGTTTTCATTTTGATTTAGTTCATTTTGGATACATCTTGTTGGAAACACAACTTAGGCAAAATTTTATCTCATTTTACAAAAAGTAAAAAATTTAAAATGGCAAAAATCCAATGCCTAGTGTGTTTGGTGTATTATCGTGGTTTAAAGTTATATATATATATTAGGTAAATTATCATCAGTTCGTTTGTGAATTTAAATTGATTAGTCTTTGGTGAAGTCGGAAGCAAACTACCCGTGCTTTGTTTCAGGAGGGAAATATTTTTATTCCAGTGTCCATTCTGTGTTTCCTGGAGACGCTTTTCGGCGGGTTCGGTTGAATCATCATCGTAAAGTTTTCTTTAATAATAGCAACAGTTTCCTGTTTGTGCATTTAAAAATAAAAACAACCTTCGCAAACAAACATGGAGGTTTTAAACAGGTAGTTGTGCAGTTTCTTGACCTCTTGTAAAAAAAAAAATCTGGCTAGAACTGCATTTTTTTTTTTTCAATAATAAGTCGATTAAAAAAAAGCTTGAATTATTTATATAACATTTCTTTAACCAAAGCAGCAATTACCACAATAAATGTATAAAACATACAATTTCTTCTGTTATATTTGAGCTTGAGACATTCAATGCTGTTATTGTGAAAGAAACTAGGCGCCAATCGTCGTCAGATTCTTCCTGCTTGGTGCTAGCTTGACCTAATTTATCAAAATGGCGTTGCTCATCGCGGGAGGCTTCAGTTAGTTCATATTCTTCAGTGAACTAATTTATTGGGCGACACGCGATACAGAATCCACGGACAGCATGGCGAGTCTAGATCAGAAATCACCTAATGTCCTTCTGCAGAGCCTGTGCTGCAGAATTACCGGAAAAAGCGAAGGTATATCAGTAAATGCTAGCTTGTTCAGTACAGGTGCAATACTTAAGTATTCCGGAAATTCCTAAACTGACACAATTAAAAAAATCTGACTATGTTTATTTCTGTTCGCCTTGCTCTTTATACATTCTTTATAGATATTATATTTATATGATCGGAATCGGTGACGATGCCTGGCAAATTCGGCGTATATATTTCACATTACACACTCCTAAAATGAATAATTTTAATAGCTACATCAAATGTGTTCTTCGACGAAATGTTTTAGAAAACGGTTGAAGCGTTACAGCAGTACCTCTCACTTAGCCTTTGGGATATATGCCGAATTGCAGATTAGTGTACTGTTTATCCCTCACTAGCTTTGCGAGAAAATAAACTAATGCTGATATATCCGGAGAGCTAATTAAGTATAAAGATTCACTGGTTTAGACATCACTAGCTTCGTTGGAGAAGCGGCACGTAGCGGGGCTCTGTCAGCGTAGCTATCAGCAAGTTGGCTCATCTTCATTCTGCACATCCCACTATTGAGATGTCGATGTAATTGACCATTTTGTTACGGTTTTATAAAGTGGTTAGTTGATTTCTATAGCTGTGTGTACATGCTAGTCTCTTAGCTCTCACGCGGCTCTAATACATAATAATAGTGTTTGCACGTCTGCTGGATCCGCCTGTTTTGCTAGCTGCAGGCCCCTACTTAAGACAGGGAGGTTATCCTGAATGATAAAGGCGGTGAAAAATCGATGTGATTTTTCCTCAATCAGGCTTTATAATGTGATTGCATCTTAACACATCAGTAGTATAGCTATACTCGCAGAAACACCAGTTGTAATTTAACTATAGTAAATGTTCCATCATTGCTTGTATAGTCATTTTAAAAGCAAGGCTGAATTCAATACATACAGGTGTCCTGATAAGTTACATATATCACTGTGCACTTTTAGCTTTTTGATCACAAAGGAAAAAATAGGGAATAATGCAATCATCAAAAATATGTTTAAAAATCTGTATGGATCATCTTTTCTACTTTGTTAAAAGTTCTTCTATGACCTTTAGTCATGACTTGTTTCTCCAGCTGAAGTTGCCCACCAGTTCCAGTATGCAGTGCGAGTCATTGGCAGCAACTATGCCCCAACTATTGAACGAGATGAGTTCCTGGTGTCTGAGAAAATCAAGAAAGAATGTAAGTGCTGTGGGGTTGACCTTATTCCAGCGTGATGACAATTTCATAGTGTAGACTACAGAAAAATATCTTGAAGTTACTGTATATTGCTTTATTTTGTCTCTTTGGCATCAGATTCACAAGCATATGTGCATTCTCCATGTGTAAATTTTAACTTTTATACTGGAGTGTCACCAGGAAAGCAGCCTTTATTGCATCGTAGAAACAAATCCCAGCAGACTTGCATAGTAACCAAAGTAGCACCATTAGCTGGAAAACATTGATCCAAAGCTTTGATGCAGATAATAAAACAGAAATAGCACAACACTTTACAGTCTGTGAATATTGGGCTTTTATATTAACTCAGTGTTATTTAAATGAGACATTTAAATAAGGCGTCCCGCATATGGGCGCATTTGTTCTAAATAACTCCAGCAAAGATCAGATGTGTTCCATTGAGAGGCTTTCTTTTGATATATAAAAAGATCTGGACATTTCCAACTGTGGCATGTGGTTATCTGTGAAAGGAGTTGCTCCCTATCTAACAGTTTGTCTTGAACTGTTGCAGTGCTGAAGCAGAGGAGGGAAGCAGATGCTGCTCTGTTCTCAGAGCTGCACAGAAAACTTCAAACTCAGGTTTGTGTTTGTTAGCTTTTATCTTTCCAGCACAGAAAACCATCTGAACTCGCATGAAAACTACTAGGAATTCTCCGGTTGATGCAGTGCAGGTTAATTTAGTAGCACTTTCATGAGGTTTTGTGTTCATATGCTTATGTTTTGATGGTTGATTGCTTTCCAGAGCATTCTGAAGCATCGTTGGTCGGTTCTCTACCTGCTGCTTAGCCTCTCTGAAGACCCCCGCAAACCATCCAGCAGAGTGAGGAGATTCTTTTTATTTATATGAGTTGAGAATCATCCTAACTATGTTTAATATTCAAAATCAAGTGCTTAATATTATGCAATACAAACTTGTCTTTCCCAGGTGGGAAACTATGGTGGACTCTTCGCCCAAGCCCTCCCCAGGGATGCCCACTCCACCCCATTCTACTGCACCCGACCACAGAGCCTGGCTTTGGGCTACGGGGAGAGAAATGCAGGCTTGTCTGGCAGTGTTGGGACCAGTGGGATTTCCAGTCTTGGGGTCTACACGCTTAATGGACCCACACCAACGCCACAGTCACTGCTGGCTGGGTGAGTTTATTAACTACAGTTTACAAGCACTTTACTTTAAAGGCACAGATTTTAAATTTTTATTCACATCTCAGCTGTGATCGAGCACCTGAAAGCCTCTGGGGTTAGGAAATTTATCAATCTAATGTTTGTCTGTTTTATGAGGCATCAAAAGGCCATTTACCCTCATTAATGATGTACGAGCCCGTCCACTACAAATGACCGTAAAGTTGTCTAGGCTTATCTTTATGTCATGAAATGACAATTCCTCACCTCAAAGCATTTCATTGTAATTACGTTTGGTCAACACACAGCAGTAAATTATATAAATTATGCCATTTTATTCTGTTACAAGAAGTTGTAATGACAGAAAATGTCCAGATGTTGGCCAGTGTGGTTGTTTTTAGGTAAGTTTTAGCAACAGGTGGTTGCGCTAACCCCTAGCCTGTAAGCTGAATAGGATGCTTTCATGTTGAAGGTTTGCACATTCAGTTTTCTATTTGTGGAAGAATAATTTCAGATGTGCTAAATTAATATTTCTGATTTTATATCTGATTTTCTTTGGGAAAATAACTAAATGATATTTCCTAAGAATATGACATAAGACTCTTAAATATATAAAGGCACATTCACACCAGCTTTTGGTGCCTATTGTCCCACAATTGATTTTAAGGTTCTCTTACTTGTTTATAAATGTCGTAATGGTCTTGGGCCTTCTTATTTATCTGACTTGTTTTCAAATTATGAGCCCTCGCGGACCCTGAGGTCCTCTGGTACCGGCCTTTTAACTATTCCCAAAGTTAGATCTAAAACACACGGTGAGGCCTCGTTTCATCATTTTGGTCCTCAACTGTGGAACAGCCTGCCAGAGAGCCTCAGGGCTGCAGAGACTGTTGATGTTTTTAAGAAGAGGCTCAAGACCTTCCTTTTTAGTTTAGCCTTTTGATTTGACTTTATTCATTTTCTGTTATTTATCTCATCTTATCTTATCTTATCTGTCTCATTTATCTATTTTATTTTATTATATTTTATTATAGCTTCTTAACTGTTTCCCTATTTTATCGTTGTTTTAACTGTTTTAACATTTTTAACATTTTTAACTCCAGTGTTTCTTTATGGGGATCCTAAACTCTGGGAGTCAAGCCTGCTTGGTCTGCCCTCTGCAAACATGGCTTGACTGGCTCCTGGTGTAAATGGGTCCCCAAAAATGCCGTTTCCTCACAGCAGCGCCAAGCCAAAGACAGATATTAAGAGTTTGTGTGTGTGTGTGTGTGTGTGTGTGTGTGTGTGTGTGTGTGTGTGTGTGTGTGTGGATGGGTGGGGTGGGGGGGGGGGGGGGGGGGGGTGGGAGGTGTTTAATCTGTCACATAACTGGGTGTGTAAAGGGCTTATTGTTTTTGTTCTGTGATTTTCTTTTTTTTTCATTTTAATATGCATTTATACTATGTAAAGCACTTTGTGTTGCCTTTGCATGAAAAGCGCTTTATAAATAAAATTTGATTTGATTTGATTTGATTTGATACGCGTGGGACAATAGGCAGCTCTGGCCGGGAGAATGACTTAGACTTAGAAACTCTGACTCTGCGAGTGATTTGTAAACAACTGTTAAAACCTTTCTGCCTACATTAAAAATCCAGTTTTCTCAGCAAGAGAAGCACTGTTGAGCCTTTTTGAAGATGCTGCTGCTATGGTCAGAAAAGGACAGTGCTCTGTAAACCTCAGTGTCACCATTACCTGCCCATTAATCTCCAGCATTACCAGATGTTCTCCTGTAGCAGCAGAGCTCCTTCATTTTCAAGCTGTTTAGTTCCAGTGAACTCTGCTCAGTGAGGATGCTCAGTGAGTATACCTGCTAGTGATATGCTGCTAGGCTGATGGAGCTGGTTAGGTGAGCCACCAAGACCATGTCATCCAGAGAACAGGATGGGAGATAAAACGCACCCCTGAGGGACTCCTGTATTTAACACAATGTTTTTCCATTTACTGTAACATGCTGAAGTCTTTGAACACGGTCAGACATGAAAGAACTCTGTAAAAGTCCTGATAGAAATAAGATCAACCCATGACCGCTAGGGTCTGATGCAGCTTCATGTTTTGCTCTTATGTGGTGGAAACACAAGTTGTCCTGCATCAACCAATAGAAGAACAAGTATCATCTTCGGTGTGTGTCTCGTCTTCTCCTTTATTAATTCTTCTTGCAGCGCCACCTCTGGCTAGGATGAGAATATGTTATTTAAAAGGTCTGATTTGTTTGAGTAATGTCAGAAGCCCAAAAGGTGAACTCAAACTAGCAAAATCGCATTTTTGTCTACATGAATCAAACTTCTGGGAGGTTTCCTGAGATGTATTTTTGAAGGTATTTCTAGTGTTTTCTTAATACAGAGGTGGTTCTGCTTAATGAAGAACAGTTGCAGTCAGTGCTATAAAAATTAAATGCTGCCTGGCCATGTTAAGTTCAGACTCTGGGAACACAAAGTAGACCTGATTTTGTTGACCGGATGAATCTGGTTGGTTCATAATGAGCCAGAAGGTTTTTTAATGTATTTAGGCCCTAAACCAATCAGTGCTGTGTAAACTAACAGCAGGATTTCAAAGTCAGTATTTATGGTTGTAGTTATGAATTGTGTTTTCTGAAGTGGTTTTCAGAACCACATAGCGCATGAATATATCACAGCTATTTACAATGAATGGGCAAAGACGTAGCCTACACCCTGGGCAAGGTGGTAGTCCACCATAGCACTAAAACTGAGACAGATAACATGTAAGGCACGTTCAAGCTCATACCATGGTCAGTTTAGAGTGACTTATTATCCTGATATGCATATTCTGAGCACTCTGAGAAACCCACGCTGGCAGTGAAGTGACTGCAGTCATTTGTTGCCCCTTATCTACTATTAAATAAATACAAAAATATATCTTTGATGTCTCTGATGTATATTCAGTTAAGATTGAAGTTTAATCAATGAGGAATTAAAAAGAGTCCTGGCTTTTTTAAGTAATAGATTTGTAATAAAGCAAACAAATGACCAGATTATGTCCAGGATGACGCAGTATGTTTTTGTGTGTTTCAGTCAACCCCCTCAGTCTGCAGCTGGAGGCACTCAGCCTCTGGGCACACGGTTAGCCTGGGCTCTTCCCGTAAGCTCCTCCCCTTCTTTTGCTCTCGCCCCACCCACCACTCGGCCTCCCCTCGGGACTCCAGCAAGAGTGGTTCGTCCCCGCCGAGATGGTGATGCAGCGGGTGAGTGATGAGGTTCCAGGCTGATCAGGATCAAACTGAAGAAGTTCTGTGTATTTTTAAGTTATCCCAAAGGTGCTGTTGAAATGTAGAATGAACAAGGTTGAATATATACATTATAAATCATTATTTAAAGTACAGGCATCTGCTGTCATTAAAAACTGCCGTGCCTCCAGCTCCAAGCAGTTTCATTTAGTTGTACCAAGTTGTTTTGTCCAGCTGTTTCAGATTTTTTGTTCTTTAATAAAATGAGAAATGCAACTGGCATCAAATCCCGAACTCTCACTTTGACACCTTTTTTGCATTTTGTTCAAGAGCTCAGATTATATCTCTGATGTTCACTGATATCTCTGTCCTCATGTCCTCAGGTGATGTAAGCGAGGCAGCTCTGGTGCGGGACATCCTCTACGTCTTCCAGGGAATTGACGGGAAGTTCATCAAGATGAACGCTCAGGATAACTGCTACAAGATGGACAGCAAGGTACCAGAGTCTACTTCAAGCATTGTAAGGCATGGACGGACCATTCATTCAGAGGATTCATACAAATTTAAGCCGTCAAGCTTCAACAATCACTTTTTCCTATTCGTCAGAGCTGACGTCTTATCTTCTCCGTATGTAGTGTAGATGTTAAGACCACTGTTCAGCAGATCAATGCAAGCTTTTTGTCTCCAAGCTGCATCAGCTTCCTTTCTTTTATCTATCCTGTCAAATTCTTTTATTCCCCTCTCCTCTCTCGTTGTCATATTATCAATAAGATTTCCATAGATAGAGCTTGCCCAATGTTCTCAGCCACACTAAACATAGATTGATGGTCAGTGTTTTGATGTGGTCCGGAAAAGAAACCGCTGAAATCAAGGATAGATTCTCTGCAAAGCTTCCTAGATAAAATGTTTAAAGATGATGAAATTTTAATGCATTATTAAATGTTCCTGCTGGAAAACCAGTGCTGAGTGAAGGCCAGGGTGCTTACACTGGCTATGTGATGAAAACTAGTTTCATTTGTCTCTCTGTGGGAGTGGATTGTAATGGATCACACTGTTGAAAGTGTATTTAAAATTTAAAAATGTGTACACTGACACTCATCACTATGAGGGAAACTTGACAGTACAGTTTGTTTTTCCACCTCTCCACCGATGTTTTGAGCATTATATTTGGCAGATGTAATGTTTGCTGTGCCTCTCTAGGTGGTGCTATGCAAGTCCCTCAGGGACACCTGCAGCAGACTGGCTGAACTTGGTTGGCTCCACAACAAAGTTAGGAAATACACTGATGCCAGGAGCGTTGATCGGGCCTTTGGATTGGTCGGGCAGGTGTGTGTGTGTGTGTGTGTGTGTATATATATATATATATATATATGAAATTGTCTGGGTTTAAAATATAATATGTATGCTTATCTTTCCATCTCTCCCATCAGAGCTTCTGTGCCTCGCTCCACCAGGAGCTGAAGGAGTACTATAGGCTCCTCTCTGTCCTCCACTCGCAGGTAAACAGACTAAAGCTCATAGAGGAATTGCTTATGATTCCATTTTTGCTCATAAACACCTTTCCCTTTTTAAAAGAAGCCACCTTTGTATGGCTTTTTGAGCTTTCAGCTACTTCATATGTTAAATAGTGTTGAGAACAAAGCCTTGAGAAGTTTCCCCCTCTGCTTGTGATTATTACTTCCTCTGATTCTGTGTGTGTGTGTGTGTGTGTGTGTGTCTCGTAGTTACAAGTAGAGGATGACCAGGGTGTGACTGTATGTTCAGAGAGTAGTCTGACTCTAAGGAGGCTGCTGGTCTGGATGTACGACCCCAAAGTGCGGCTCAAAACACTGGCGGCCCTCGTCGACTACTGCCAAGGTGTGTTGGATGTGTACTTGGGTTTGTATGTATTTAGCGCTTGCCGGGACTAAGCGTTAGGTGACGAGGATTTTACCGGCACTGTGTGTGGGTTTCAGGTCGTAAAGGAGGCGAGCTGGCTTCAGCCGTTCATGCCTACGGGAAAACGGGAGACCCGCAGATGAGGGCGCTGGTTCAGCACATTCTCAGCCTGGTGTCACACCCCATCCTCAACTTCCTCTACAGGTGGATATATGATGGCGAGTTGGAGGATACCTACCATGAGGTATACATATCTTACTCATCTTTTGTTCAAAACATAGAACTTTTCTCAAACTCTTGTCACCCATGCTAAAAACTCTTCCTAAAGATAGTGTGTCCAAAACTAAATGAAGGGCTCTGCTGGCCCCCTTAAGGTCCTTTTAAAGAAAAAGTCATTAAGAGTTTATTACTTATTTCTGGAACACTGTTCTCGTCAGCTGGTCTGATGTTTGACCCCAATGAGAAAGAACATTAGTGAGAAAAGGAGGAGGAGGGGAGAGCGACAGTAAAAAAAAAAATAAGAGAGAGAGAAAGGAGAGACAGGCCTCTTAAATGAGAACTGATGAGAGGAGTGTAATGGAGACCACAGTGATGGATGTGTCTCCTTTACTTCCCCTGCCCTTTCTCTCTTTCTGTTTCTTACACAGTATTTATGAGTCCAGCATTAACCGTTACGTAGCACTGGACTGGGTTTAATGGCTGTGTTTAAAAGCACAGTGATTAAGTTATTGGACTTTTCAAGAGTGAAATTACCCAAGAGGTGTGTGTGTTTTTAAGTGAATGATTAACATGTTGGTTATAAAACAGGCACATAAACAGATGTTGTAATGGGAGAAAAAATACCTTGATATTTACTATGATTTTTTTTTTAATCATTTTCTTTTAAATATATAATTTATGTTTACTTCTCAGTTATGTCAGTGGCAGGCAAAAGTTTGGGCATCCTTCAGTAATTTTATTGTTTTTTTCTGTGCAATTTTAAATTACGGAGAAAGAAAAAAAAACACACACACACCATTAAATATGAGTTTTTAGCAGTGTAAGATAGTTTATAAGTCCTCAAACCTTTACCCTACAATCAACAGCCGTTAGCTCCTCTGGGCAGCTGCCTAGCACTCTGAAAATTAAAACATATGATGCAAATTAACCAAAAGAAGGCAAGAAGTTAATAAAAAAGGGGGTTTGTCTGGTTATCCTATCTATTGTTATTCATCCCCAGACATGTGGATTCCACTGTTTATTTTCCCAATTATTTGTGTTGTTTTTGTCTCTTTGGTGTAACAGGCATGTAAATATTGTTTCTGTTTTACCTCATTTGTTCAGAAATATAAGCAGAACATTTATAAACCTTTGTTGTTGACACTAAGATACACATCATTAACATCACAATCACAGTGGGAGAGGTTTCACAGTGGAAAAGAGGTTCTAATAATAAATATTAATTTGCTGACCTTCAGTAGAAATGCATCTTGATGATAATAAGGGTTTTTCGTTATTGTATAAAATTATATTGTACAAATGTAAGTTGATTTAAGTGTAAAAACTAGGGCAATCAGCAAGTTTTATCAAACTGAACTAACAGTATAACAGCAGACATACAACAGCTGATTACATAATAATCATCATCTTCCAAACAATAGTTCCTATCTTAGTTACCGTCCATATTTAGTTATCTGCATTAACTATACTTAGTACAAGCCAGAGCTGTAATGAATGAATGAAATGAAATGAATGAAAAATACTTTATTAATCCCAGAGGGAAATTCAATAAAATAAGCCATCCTTCCAGCTGTTGTTTTCATCTATTTTATTTAGTCAAATTAGGCTATTAGACTAAGCATCATGCAATCCAAGGAAGCATCAACACGCATGGCCTTCAACAGCCTTCATGATTCACATTATAAAGCCAATTTAGTCTACTGTGCGTCCCTCTGGATTCAATGGACAATCTAGGTGAACATGACAGAGGATAAAAACTCATTTGTGTCCAGTCTCAGTCTAAATAAAAGCTTTTTGTTGTGTTTATGTTTTAAAACATAGTCCTGGTCTGATGGAAGTTAAACAACTTGAAAATGAAATCTTTTCTTTGTATATTAAACTCCAACAATATGTGTTTGCAGTTCTTTGTAGCATCAGATCCCAACGTGAAGACGGATCGTCTGTGGCATGACAAGTACTCCCTCAGGAAGTCAATGATCCCCTCGTTCATCACCATGGACCAGGCGCGCAAGGTACTCACACACATACAGCCATTTACCAGGCGCAATATACACAGCTGAGACAATATGAAAACACTGCATCCATCCTCTCCGTGTCTAGGTTCTGCTGATCGGGAAATCCATCAACTTCCTGCACCAGGTTTGTCATGACAGAACACCACCTGGCAAAATAACACCAGCATCTAAACCTGCAGACGCTCCGAAAGATGGTAAATCTCTCACTTTGCCTTATTTTCTAACATTTTGCTGTTCTTATGAAAACTTTTTTTCAAACTTTGAAATCATTGTAACATCAAACAGGACATTAGCATGCTGAGATTTAACATTTTCGAGGAAGCAAAAGCAGTTTGCTGAACATTTTGTAGGTTACATTAGCAGTTATTCTAATGGCGTCATTGACCAATTAGAAGCATCTTTTGTCTTTGTCCTCATCGTATTGATATTTTTTTTATTGACATACGTTCATGGACTGACAGCGATCAATGCTCTTACCGCTCTCTGGCCTCGTCCTTCTCCTTTCAACTGAGGAGAGCGAGAGGTATACTTAGCCATATGCTATCGATTCAGTCTTTGGGGCTTCATCTGGTCAGTTTGATCTGGAGCTTTTACTGGATGAAATGAAGGACATCACACAGGCTTGGGCCAGGTTGGATCATAAGACCCTGAGTCTGGTCAGATATTTGCCTGTTGTGTTTCACAACAGAGAAATGGTCATTTAGTTACTTTATCTGAGCTTTAGATTGATAAGAGTAGTTGGAGCTGAAACTTTATTTCTCCACTCTTATTAGCTGCAGAGCTGCTGTCGGACCTGGAGGAAGCTTTTCAGGAGAAAATTGATGCGGCCTACTTTGACACCAGCAAATACCTGCTGGACGTTCTCAACCGCAACTACCTTTTGCTGGAGCACCTGCAGGCCATGAGGAGATACCTGCTGCTGGGCCAGGGAGACTTCATCAGACACCTTATGGACCTGCTAAAGTCAGACAATCTGAATCATCCTGCTTATTGTATTTATAAAGCATTAAAATATCAGAGTCCACACCGAGCTTTAAGTTTGATTTTACTGTATTTGTATTGTTTTGTTCCAGACCTGAGTTGGTGCGTCCTGCCACTACTTTATACCAACACAACCTGACTGGTATCTTAGAGACAGCAGTCCGAGCCACCAATGCTCAGTTTGACAATGCAGAGATCCTAAAGAGGCTGGATGTGCGACTGTTAGAGGTAACATCTCTGGGATATTGTTCCATAAAAAAAAAAAAACACCAAATTCCTACTTATCATTAGTCATTTTCTCCCACAACTCCAGCTAGTCTTTTTTTTTTTTTTTTTTTTGTCTCCAGGTGTCTCCTGGTGATACAGGCTGGGATGTTTTTAGTCTTGATTACCATGTTGAGGGACCCATTGCAACGGTAGCACACACTTTTCTTATAATATTCCTATAAAATAGGCTATTCTGCGCATGTAAAAACATTTGTATGCCTTTAATTTATTTGCATGTATCAGGTGTTTACAAGGGAGTGTATGGGCCATTACCTTCGGGTGTTTAATTTCCTGTGGAGAGCAAAGCGGATGGAGTACACTTTGACTGACATCTGGAAGGGACATATGTGCAACGCCAAGCTGCTAAAAACCATGCCGGGTATGAATTGCTTTATATGTGTTTGCATTATTTCAAAGATGGCAGTGTGAGGCATTGTTACCTGTCCTTGTGCTTTTTACCCTCCAGAGCTGTCCGGTGTGCTGCATCAGTGTCACATCCTGGCCTCTGAGATGGTCCACTTTATCCACCAAATGCAGTATTACATCACCTTTGAGGTCAGACCATTAGCAGTAGTGCTGTTGTCTCAGACTGTAAAACATCAGGAAGAAAAGTAGCTATTACAGTGTTTTGTCAGGTAAACACAGCTCTGGAAGATTTATACTCCAGCTGACTCAGAAAAGAAGTGAATACAAGACTGACAGAAAGGTCTATTTGATTTGTTTGTTTTTTTTATATTAATTTTATTTGTTCCGACTACTGAAAAATGCTATTTATTTAATAGGTTTCAGGTATATATCTGTAATAATTATATCAAAGGCACCACTTTTACCTCCCTCTTTCCATAACAGTGCAGTGTATTAGCCCTAAAATGTGTGTGTGTAGGTGTTGGAGTGCTTATGGGACGAGCTGTGGAACAAAGTGCGGCAAGCTCAAGACCTCGATCACATCATCGCTGCCCACGATGTCTTCCTGGACACAATTATTTCCAGATGCCTGCTGGACACTAACAGCAGGGTATCACACAGTGTTTCCTAGTCTAAAAGTTTTCCCATTAAAGTGCACACTGTTTTTTTTTAAGCTCTTTTTAAATCTGTCTTTGCAGTCTCTTCTTAACCAGCTGCGGGCCATATTTGATCAGATAATTGAGTTCCAGAGTGCCCAGGACTCCCTCTACCGCTCGGCGCTGGAGGAGCTCACCTTCCGACTGCAGTTTGAAGAAAAGAAGCAGCAGAGAGAGGAGGAGGTAAGAAGTGGAGGAGACTGTTTCTGGGCTGCAGAAACCATGTGACGCTGTCCCATCCGAATTAACGTTTGTGAATTTATTCAGGGTCAGTGGGGAGTGACAGCGGAACAGGAAGCAGAGGAAAAGAGGAGGATTCAGGAGTTCCAGGACACCATACCAAAGATGCGTTCCCAGCTCCGAATCCTCACCCACTTCTACCAGGTACCAGCCATGACAGCTGTAACTCATATTTGATGGATCTTTTCGTGAGTTTTACCTTAAATTTCCATCCCCTCGACCCCCTTTTTTTTTTTTACACCACCTTGCTCCTTTTCACAGAGCATTGTCCAGCAGTTCCTGGTACTGCTGATGACCAGTTCAGATGAAAGTCTGCGCTTCCTCAGCTTCAGGCTGGACTTCAACGAGCACTACAGGTACATGTTTTTAAAAAAAAAAGTCCAAAACAGTGCGACACATTTAATCCCATTAAATTAGCTTTTTGTCATGTTTGTATGTGAGAATTATCTTCTACATAGTTCTGTGCAGATCTTATTTTCAAAATATGGATGACTAAAAATACCATAATTATGCATCATTCAGGAATATATTATTAAATATAAAAATAGTTTCTGTTTCTATATGTTTATTTTTAATTTGATTTGTTTTCATACTTAGCAGGACTGGTGAGCTACGAGAACCAGACAGTCTAGTACTCAAAATGAAAAAATATTTTCTTTTATGCTCAATAGAATCAGACAGACTCCATTTTTGCCTCATATACTGTATATCTGTTACTGTTTGTGTTTCCAATTAATCACCATACTTAATTTTAATTTTTACAGCTAATATATAAAGAAATTAGGGGTGAGCATTAACCTTTGCATGGTACTTAATTTTAACAATTAAAAATATAGAGTGGTATTTTTAAAAAAAAGCTTTTCTAATGTTTTACACCATCATTAGAAACTCAATGTACTGATTTCAGGCTAATTTCATATTCAGATAAACAGTAAATTCGGTAAACGTTTTCAGGAGAAAACATATGTGCAAAACCATCGAAAACCAGGGAGAAATTTATTCTTAATATCAACAATATTTGCTCAAACTGTCTTCTCTTTTTTAACCAACATCCAGAGGAGCCACGAGTCAGGTGAGGCTGACAGCTTGTAGAGCAAATGTTAAACTTTAGATAGGAATAATTAGAAATAGTCTTGTGAATCTCCAGAGTCAGTCTAGATGGTTGTTTTATCGTATAGCACTGTTTTGCTTTTTTTTTTCCCCAGTTAATGAGTTTTAAGAGACAGGTGGCATGATTACGTCCATTTTTTTCTAAACATCTTGACTCCTCTACAGGGCCAGAGAGCCGAGGCTGCGAGCCTCACTTGGCGCCACCAGGGGGCGACGGCTGTCAAATATCTGACGTGACAACCACCCTGCCAACAGATGAGGCTTCCCATTGAAGCACGGGGTGTGACCACACACAGACGAGGCGAGCAACCGACCCTTAACGCGCTTCACGTCAAGATGATGTCATGCCTTGGACGAGCGATGCGACTCATCTCCGGTGTCGCGGCGTTCGCCGAGTGATGATCTCACAGCGGACAGCTTAAGGGAAGTCAGCTGAGTGGGATCACAAAGGAACAAAAGTCCAGAACTTTCAAAGCATTGCAGACTCCCAGAGTAGAAAAACCTGAAGCGAGTGGTGGGAATGCAGCGGGAATTCTGCAAAATATGAACATAAGTTTGAGGAAAGCGTCCACGTGAGTGTGAGGAGACGGCAGACCGAGCTCTCCAAGTTACACAGGGCCACTTTACATGGCATGCCTTATTAATGGGGGAAAACAGAAACCTTTTTCCCCTCAACGTGGTTGCCAAATCTAATCCCAATACACACATTTGTACATAGTGTATGCAAAAATGTATGTACGTACGTCTTCACACCTCAACATCTTCTCACCAGGGCTCGACAGGTTTGGTGTGCATTTCCTTTTCAATTTTTGTACTCGTAGAAGATATTAAAGTGATAAATTGTAATATTTTTTACTGCTTTTATTTAAAACACATTTCTGCTGAAGTTTTGTTCTTGTTAATGTAAGAAAGAAATGATTATTTAAGCCCTAAAAGTGAAAAAGCGACAATACAGCAGCATGTTTCATATTTACTGTCAATGCTAGCAGACTGGTAAGTCTGTCTAACTCTAGTTCTTCAGCCCCTTTTACTTAAAACTATTTCTTTCATAATTTTTTAATAGTTTGTCAGGTCAGCTAGATCACAATCATACAGAGGATTTATACAACTCAGTTCTGCACCATACAGACAAAAAGCCAGCTTTATCAAATAGTTTCATAAGTAAAGGTCATCAGGTTTGTGAGATATAAAACAAATCAGACTCCCATCAGCTGAGGAATGTCATTAAGAATTACACTAGTTTGTATTTGCTTTATTTTAACCACCTGCTTAGGTAACAGAGTTTATCTGTATGTTAAAGTATACAATCATCACAACCACAACAACCTCACTTCTTGTCCCTGCAAAAACCACAGGAACTAAAATGCTCAGATATCTCTTTAAAAGAAAAAAAAAGTGTAAATATTTCAACATGAAAGTCCATTAAGAGTATTTGTCAAATGTTTACTTTGGCATTTTATTTGCTGAGATTAATCTATTCTGAATTATGGGGGAAAATAAAAGTGCATGGTGTATTTAAGTGAAGTTTACCTTATGTACATGATATAAGACTTAAGATTGTATTTGTTAGACTTTCTACATCATTTTGGAGTGAAAATATAACAATAAAACCTTCCTGTTCTCTGCTTAGGTTTATTCTAACTTCTGGGGTTATGGATATATTTGAGTATATAGTTTTAGTTCTTTGCAGCTGCAGTCAAAACATTAAATGGCAAAATCCTTCAATATATTTTACAGTAGCATTTTCAAATTGTGGAACAACCCAAACTTCATCTGTCTTCATCCATCTTCACCTTGAAGATGAACAAAGTTTAGTCCAATCAAAAAAAAGACTCCTTCCTTGTAACAGTTCATATTCCACTTTTTCCACTACTATTGTAGATAAACTGGCAAAAGTACATTAAATAAAAGTGATATATATTTTATTTTTGGGAAATTGTTGCTTCTGAAGAATATGTTTTTCCACTGCATCACATATGTGCTGCCGGTTCAGAAGCAGTTCATCCTCCAACATCGATTCTCATCCATGTAGCTGTGTGTGGTGATGTTTCAGGTTTAACCTTTTATTTTTTTTAGCGAAACAATCGGTGCTGCATTTGGTCTGTCGGCCACTTTACTTCCTGACAATGAATTCCTTCACAAACAAGTAAAAGGAACACGTGAAGAGAGGTTAAACACCAAACTGAATCTGAGTCAGCACTTGTACACTGTCTGTACTCTGCATTGTATAGCACATAATGTATAGAAAATGGGGATAAAAAAACATCCCACTTCTTTAATAAAGTGTTTGCTTTTTTAAAATCTAGTTGCAGTTTTACTTTTGACCTCCATCCTGCCTTGCTCAGATTTACTGCAACCTCCTAGCAATGACTCAGGCAATCACTGTTAAAATGAAGGCTTTCTTACATTCATTTGACCTTAAAATATTATCTCCAAAGCCACTTGGTTTGGCATTGATTTTTTTTAAACATCTAATCTGTTTTTTTTTTTTTTTTATCAATGCCACCAAGAGTTTGGGTAGTTCTGAAGGTAAGAAGGGTCTAACCTGATACTAGTTAGGCATACATAATTAAATGGTTGGTGAGTGTATGTCTCTTGGACCAAACTATACAAAAAGTGAACACTAGAGGGAGGAATAGTTTCTCTTTTCCAGTTTCCATCGTCAAGATTTTTTCTCATCACAGCTTTAGGTTCCTCTGTGTGCAACAACCAAGAATTAGACCAAATCTGATCATGTAAGTATACTAATCACATGATTAAACTATCAACATAGGACTCTATAATTCATGTGTGGCCACTGATGAAAAATGTTCTTTGTCTTCACACCCTTTAGCCAACATGGTGTCTTTCTACCAACAATATTACATCTGTCAGCTTTCATTTATTTTATTCAAAAGCCAATTCTTTCCCTGGGTGAGTCTGACAGTTGGATTTTCTATTGTCTGTGAAAATGTCCCTACTTTATGTGTGTAAACATCTGTTTACTTGTACAGAGAGTCATCTCTTCAGACCCATATAAAGGAACCTCTCATCTTTCCAGATAACACTTTTAGAAAATTGTCAGTTTGCAGGCCAGAGTACCGAGAGGCTGAAAGGCTTGACTGCTGAACTGGAACAGCTTGGATCTTCAATCTTTTTTTTCTTCCCTCTCTATCTTCTTTTATCTCTGTGTGTCTGTATGTGATACATCTAAGTGTATAGAGGTGTTTGTCAGTGCTTTGGTCGATGACATCAAAATGGTTTTTGATCTCTCAAGACATTTCTCCAAGTATTCCCAAAGCCCCACATGTAATTTTTTTCCAAGCAAAAATAGTGTTGGACTGCTGACCTTCTGTCAAACTGACCTAGTATCAGTTCATTCCTCCTGTGTTAGTGGTCTTGAGAGTTTTTGACAGCCTCAGAAATGTACATTTGCTGTTACTGTCACTATCCAACATTTGACAGAAAGAGAGAAAATATATTTATCTGTTATATATTTATTTGATTGAGCCATATATAATTAAAATAAAAATAAAAGGCTAAATTAGCTTATTGGAGTTATATCTTCTCTCAGTGCCCCAGTGCAGTGAATTGTAACTGATACCTGGCAAACAGTCCAGCTGCCTCCAGCAGACACATCTGTACCTTCACCAGCGTCAGGGCTCAGGTCTCTCAGAGGTGATGGAGATCTTCCTGTCAGGACCACCGTTAACACTCACTTACTTGAGATTTGTTTTCTTTTTCTAAATATGCATTCTTCTTAGGTATCTTCTTTAAATGGAATATTTTCTGACTGATTAGTTAAATTTAGACCACAGCATTTTTCAGCATAATATTTCTGGAATTTCAACAGGGCTGCAAAAATCATGAAATCAATTATTAATTTTCATACAATTACAATGTCCAGAACTAATAATTTTAGCATACATAGCCAAAACAGGCTATGTTCTTGTTGTCCATACTACAGCCAGTTATATTGGTAACGATCGATGGCAACGATTGATGTCATCAAAACATACCATTGAATTATCAGTTAAAATTCAAGTGATAAAGAAAATAAAAATAAAATAGAAATTAAAATGTAAAATGCAAAATGATCACAGTCAGCTCCCCGGGAGGTCCCCCAGGGCAAGACAGGCCAGGAGAGGCCGCCCCCCACGACTGGGCCATACAGGGACCACACCCAATGAGCTGCCACCGACCCCAGAAGGTACCCACCCCCCACATGCCTAACAGGAAATAAGAGGATGGGGACAGTGGCAGAGCCCAGACCCACGGCACACCACCCCCAGGCCCCCTCAGGCCATCCCAGGTCACCCCCACAAGTGTACATAACCCCCCCAAACACACACAGAAACACATGCACACACCTATATCCTTGCACACTCCCGCTCATCCTAACAAACACACATGCCTTCTCACCCCCTTCTCACCCCCACCCACATAATATAAACACTCACACAGCATACGCTCCTCCCACTCTCACTCCCAGCCCCCTCCCTCCCACCGGCATCACCCCGGGGAAGAGGGGTGTGAGGTGTCCCCATTGTCCTCCTCCTTCTCCCCACTCATGACTGTTTGTGGTGAGTGTGTTTTTTGCAAGTAAAACTGAATGCCCCCCAGAAGTTGTTTGTGTGTTGTGTTGGTGTTTTGATGTCTAAGTGTAATTTAAACCGAGAGGCGAGTCACCACAGGGTGCAACTAAGGAAGCCACTTGGGTGGCCCCCTCGGCTACAGCCCACATGACGTGCACGCCTCCCAAATCCCTATGTGTGTGTGTGTGTGTGTCTATGTGTGCATGTAAGAGAGATAGAGAGAGCAGGGAAGAAGAGGGGTCCAGGGATATAAGTCCGAAGGGAAGAGAACCTCCCTCCTGATGGTGAGCTGCCAGCAGCACTAGGCACCCCCGTTCCCCAGGAGGCCCCCCAGGCCAGAGGCAGCCGCCCCCCCGTCGACCAGGCCATGCAGCGACTGCAGCCAACGAGCCGCCACCTACCCCAGAAGACCCCCACCCACCAGACACCCAATGGGGAAGGAGAGGAGTGGAAGGTGAATAGCTGGAGAGCCCAGATCCACTGCGCACCACCCCCAGGCACCAGACACCAGGGCATGCACCAACCCACACCATGGCAGCACATCCGGGCAGGCCCAAACCCCTGGCACATAGGGACCCCACCACCACGGAGGGATGGGGACCACCCCAAGGCACCAGAGCCCAGAACCCCCGCCCAGCCCACCCCGGAATAGCCCGGCTGCCCGGCCCAGGACCGAAGCCCAACAATCCAGGCACCACCAGTGGCCTCACCCCCCGCCATGAGGCAACCCCAACCGCTGGCCCCCACAACCCCCGACAGGGCCAGACCCAGAGCCACCCCCATCGCAGAGCAGCCCGGTCCTACACCACGGGAAACCACAAAGAAGCCGCAACCACCAGTCACTCCCAGCCATTTTCCAACCCCCAAAGCAACAAGGTTGCAGTCCTTCACCTACACTAAGTAATGAAGCTAAGCACTGGGAACCAGAGGGAATGAGATTCAGCTAAATGATTCTTTGAGGAGGCAGACATTGTCTCACTACTGATGTGGTCTACTAAGATATTCCTAAACTGCTGAATACACAGATTATTTTTGGTTTTCCAGTTCACAAGGATAGTTTTCTTTGCAATGCATAATGCTGTGCGTATCATGTGTACAGAGTTAATTGCCATATTAATGTCACCCAAGTCACCTAGCAGACACAGTGCAGGGTATGAAGCCTCCATTCAAGGCTGCCTTTGGGTCGGTTTGACCTAGTGAAACAAGGTGATGAGACTAACTGTCATATTGTCATTTCCCTTCATGCATTAACCTAGCTGAAGAATAATCTGCCAACCGTTGTGTCCTTCAGCTGTTGTCCAATATATTCATTATGAAAGACAGAGCTGGTTCAATTCCCCATGACTGACTCAAGCCCTGATCTTCCGCTATTCGACCTTCCAACTGTATGTTAAGGTGAGACGGAGAAAAACAGAGTGTGTCTGTGTGTTGTCAAGCCAGGAACAGACACATGACATTTACTGACATTTCTGGCAGCAGGTGTATTTGTGAGAATGTTATCAAAAGGATGAATTCTTGTCCCTTCTTTTCATCCCCATTGTCTCAGATGACTGCCAGCTGGACCCACAGCTTGATGTAAACATATCCACTACAATGCAGAGAGCACAGGCAACAACACAACATACCAGCTTTTCAATTTCTCCTGTTTGAAGGCCATAGTTTGAAGAAAAAAATAAAATAAAATAAAGGTTGCATTGTGTCCAAGACTTCAGCCTCCTTTGTTCATGGTTTGCTTTAACAAGAGTCTCACGGATACACAGGCAGAATTAATTGGGTATTTGCATTTGTTGGATTTTAATTAGACTAATTGGACCAGCATGTCATAATTTAGTTGTTTAATGCTGCTCAGATACAGAAAAAAGCATGGAAACAACTCTCAACTATAAATGCAGTGATTGTCTCACATGGATTACCAAAGTTTTTTGTTGCTTTTCATCAATATCAGATGTTGAAACAAGGGAGATTACATCAGAGTTACTGTACGAGTGTGAAGCTTTTCTCTCTTGTCTTTGAAATCTCACTATGAGCTCCTTCAATTCTTTAAAAAGGTACAATAAACCGCAAACAGTTTATATTAAAGCATATTAAAAGCCAACACATCAATGAACACCAAGAAGGGAGTGATTCAATTTCAACACTTAGTTGTTAACAGAAGAAATTAGCCTGTTAGGTTGTAGCAAACACAATAAGAATAAAAATAAGAGGTTGACTCAAATGAAAAGACAAAAACGGGGAGAATAAAGACATAAACGTCAGCTCTTCAAAAAGAACTACCAGCCCTTGTTAATCCAAACTTACGTCTTGTCTTTCTCACCTCAGCTGCACTTTGTTTTCAAAAACTCAGGCAGGCGAGCTTGTCTCAAATCAGATGGATTTCTTGATGTTGCAGCAGGGTTACTTGCTTTTCTCTCCCGTCTCTGTATTACCTGACTCCCCTGCACTATTTGACAGGTACGCTCTGTAGTTCCATATTTTGAATTTTAAGCGACTCTCACACCCAAACAACACACTCCTGTCCTGCTTTTGGTGTCTGACCTGTCTCAGCTCATCTATCACTTGGATTAAGTGTTTGGGTCTTGCTAAATGTGCCATTCTCATTTAACACTAGTAAGACCTGAAGACATAGGTATGCCTAACATGTTTTTAATTTTTTTTTTAACTATTTAGCCATATGGAAACTTTTGCAAAATCTCATTTGTAATGACCTGCTATAATTTTGTTTTAAGCCATGGTCAGGCATGCTGACAGGAGATGGGGGAGCTGTATTCAACATGTCAACAGGTTCAAATGGTTTTCAGCTGTGAGAAGAAGCCACAGCTCAGCAGAGCTGCTCATTAACATGCTGCAAGGTGACATGACACTGCAGGCTTGGCTGGAAGCTGTCAAGTTATGCTCATAGCCACAATGTACAGTATGTTCAAGGTTGTAGCTTTTAAATTCTGCTATCTGGTCTCTGAAACCACCTTGTTTCACTGGACACCTAAAATTGCACTGAAGGATGTGCTTTGTATTCTTGAGCACAGGTGAGGTGAGAGATATCAGCAAGTTGTCTGGTCGCCACAGCTGATTTTAGACATTTAAGGATCTAAGATATGGGAGTAAGCATATATTAAAGATGTAATTATTGAATTTTCACAGTGCCATTGCTATTATTATTATTATTATTATTATTATTAAAAAGTTCACACTGAAAACATGAATTGGCTACCTGTTAGGTTTATGAAAACAAGTGACCTTGTTTCAACCCCAAATGAGTAAATGAGCAATAAAACAAAAACATGCCCTGTGGGACACAACAGTAGGCAAACAGGGGGACCTGAGAGTTTGGGTGGAGGCTAACCATCTTGGTAGTTGGCCTCCAAGATAATATTTATCTTGTCTCAGAGTCTTAGATAGTAAAGATGTAAAAAGAAGCAGGCATTGTGATTTACAAAAAGATGGAGAGTTCAAAAATTCCTCCGAACAAGTACAGTCCAAAGCAGGGCTATTCAACTACTAGTCTTTGAGGGCCATTGCCCTGCAAGTTTTAGATGTTTTCCAAATCAAAAACACACCTGATTCAAATTAAATTGATCTTGTAATCAAGTTGATTTGGATCAGATGTGTTGAAGCTGGAAAACATCTAATACCTGCAGGATAGCTGCCCTTGAAAACAGTAATAGAAAAGCCCTGGTCCGAAGAATCAAATGAAAAAATGAAAAGAAAAGGTGAGAAAACAACTAATATTAGCATGACAAGGAACAACAGTTAAAGTTAAACATATTTAATGAATGCTGACGTAGAAAGAGAGAAATAAGGAAAGTGCAACAAGGCACAGATACGAGCAAACAGTCAAAACAGGAGGCAAAGACAAAAGGACAAGTTTAATCATAACATAACACACAGGAGGATATTGGCTTATTAAATACAGTACAAGTAAAGCAATGACAAAATACAAACAAATATACTTGAGTACTAACATTATTGTATTAAAACAAAGCAAAGCATCTAAAATTCTTATAATAAAATAGGCCTATAAGTCTATACATGATTTTAAAAAAATAAAATAAAATAAAATAAAATAATTTCCTTAAAGTCTGTTAAAACCCTCTCTGGTTGGATTTACAGCTTCCAGCCTATAGAGGGAGCACTGGTGACATTTTAGCTCCTGTTTACTGCTTGTTGTATTTATCCGCAAATATAGAAGTGACAGAAATATTCCAGAATGAAGTGTTTGAGAGCAGTCGTCTTCTGAACAAATCAGGTGAACTTCCAAAGAAAAGGTCAGGAGAATTACTTCAGGAGAATCAGAAAAATGCAAACTGTGTCTTAAAATTCAATCTTTTTTTTGCACTTGCTTGTGTCAGTGCAATATGAGCTGCAATATCTGATGAATATTCAAGGTAAATTTCACAGCTCTCGATTGACACCCACATCAATCTTTAGGACATCTAGATGGTTAATGAGATTTATTGCAGTCCACCTGCAGAAGCCCTGAACAAACAAACAGCTGATGGCCATCACCACAGCAGAAATGCTATCAGGCCAGCATGTTTTCACTTATCGAGTCTGACATTTGTGCTGCACGCAAGCTTTAAAGATATTTATTCAGCCTAGATGGTCAAATGGATTGATAGACATATTAAAGGACGAGCAGAGAATCGTTTATTCACACACTTGTATTCATTCTCATTCACCAGACTTCCAGCATCAGTCATGAGGCCTGATGGGAGAAGCTGTCTGCAGACTGGAAATGCCACTGTTTCCTTTACTGAGGCACAGCAAAAACAGAGCCAGACGCAGGGAAGTGGGAGAAAACTGGTGGGTTTATTTGTTTATGTTTGGTTGTCTTGCAAATTTTTGATGCAACATTTTCATATTGTGTGATGGAAATGAGGATGTTATTTTTCCTTTATTGTTGAGTCTGGTGCATCGCATTATAGAATGGAACACATTCCTGCTACAGTTAGCAAATAAGCATCCTCTGCAGTGTTCTGGGAGTAAGCATTGATTAAACTCTTTAGCATTTAGTTTGCTTAGAAATGTATTTAACTTTTGTATAAATTGCATAGGAGCTGCTAATTACAGAGAAACTTTAAGGAGAAGTTGCTGTATGTACATTGTTTAATTTAAACATAGGATGAGTTATGTACAACAAATTCTGTCTCCTGAAAGCAAGTATTTGATATTTTCATGATTACTGCTGTACTTTACAGCTATTCAGCAAATGTTTGCATGATATAAGGCTTAACTAAGATAAATTCCCATGTACTTAAGCTCTTAAAAGTTTCCAGATTTTAGCTCTCCTCAGATATTTTTAATTGAACTTATTAATGTTCAGTTTGAACATTTCTTGTGTTGCTGGGTTGATGTCTTGCTAAAAAATAATAAATAAAAGAAGGGCATCACTGCAAACTTGGTTTTCTGACAATATGGGATAATTCAGTTTTTCAAAATGCCTTTAAATCATAAAGCATCTCGTATAATCTTTATCTCCTGAACCAGATGTTGCAAAGCCCCAAAACATAAAGAAAGCTCCACTTAGTTTTACTGTAGTAAATGGTGCGCTTATTCCTTATGAGCTTCATTTCATTACTTACAACCAACCTGTATCATTACAGCCCTTTAGAGCTCTCTTTTTGGTCAAGCTTGAACTGTCAGACAGATAGTTTCACATCTACTTTTTGGTATACAGATGAGTTAATGGTCAACTCAAAAACTATAAGGTGTCTAGGTCCTGTGATTGCAAAACAAGCCCAAAGCATCAGCCCTCCACCACCGTGCTTGATAGTTGGTTTGAAGTGTCTGTGCTGCTTTGCTATGTTTGGAGGTTAGGGTTTTCACCAAATCTGGTTCTGAGCATCATGGCCAAACATTTTCACTTTGTTCTTGTGTATTTCCACGAGAAAACTTCTGAATTCTTGTGTTTTTTTTACAATGCTGCTTTGCTAACTTAGGTTGTGCTGGCGTGTACTTTTTCAGATTAAAGAGGTTTTCTCCTGTCAACACTTTCAAACAAGCCATAGCTTTGTATGCTAACCGAGCCTTGGAGTTTGAGATGTAACTGAAAGGGTTCCATGAGCATTACCTTTTAACCTTTGGGGTAAACTTGCTGGGCCATTTGCAGCTGGAATGACTGGGAATGGCTGCTGCCTTATTGCTTAAAGCCCATTGAAGCAGTAAGGCTGCACCTAGTTTTCACACCTTTTAATTTTCTTACATTTTTTCTACTTAAGTTCCTAGCAACTAGGATGTGTTAAGAAAAAGAATTTCCCAGCTCAGGAATAATAAAGTATAATTTAAAAAAGAATAAATAAAAAAAAGACAAACTACAATAATAGGAACTCCAAAATTTCCAATGCTCCCAGATGGTTTCACCATTGTGGAAAAAACTGATGTCATGCCATGAAGTGATTTCATTGGTCAATTTAGGTTCCGTAGGTGCAGATGTCCATCTTTTTATTCATTTAGTTTGAGGAAGTTATTTAATCTGGTTATATCTTATATTTCTGCCACAAAGAAGAAGGAGTTGGACCCAAATGGAGGACCAACAGGCAGGAGGTGGGCAGATGAAGAAAACAGAGACTTTATTATAACAAACAAAGGGCGCTGCCAAAGCAGGAATGTTGAAGCGCTAAACTCAAAACCAACAAAAAAGAAATCTCAGGAGAAAAAACACATAACTGACTGTATGGCACTAAACAAAGGAAAACCTGGAGAATTTATGCTGAGGGACCTCAAGGATCTGACTCGGAATCAGGTTTTATTTGTCAAGTATGTGCAGACATACAAGGAATCTCACTAGTTTCTCACACATATGTACACACAAGCAGGAAGTGATAGTGCGATATGAAATTATTATGTGAACAAGAACAGGTGTGATGAGTCAGAAATGTTGTCTGCTGCCTGCTTTTGATTCTTGGAGGTGTATAAGCCCTGGAAGGAGGGCAGTTTGGCACCAGTGGTTCCCTCTGCAGTCCCAACTGTATTTCCCAGTCTATGTCTGGCCACATTTGAAGGTGAAGAACAAATATCTGTTCTTTTCTTGTGTCCTAGTTGGCAGGATTAACACACACTAAAACCACAAATCATCTCACAGGTGTGAAAGCTTTACATGGGAGGCCACAAAAATGTCAACCAGAGCAGCTTAACAAAGTGATCTCTTTTTCTTTTTCTTTTTTTTCCCAAGCAATTCAGAATAATTGTCTTAACAGCTGCTGTCACACACATGGACAGTTACCTGCTGCCAGTGGTTAGATTTTTTTTGGAGTGGCGGCTGCACCCATGGGTAAAATTGTTGAAATGTTTTGCACTGTGATAAACTGACAAAACTGTCTGACTCATCAGACTAAAACGTCCCTCCAACTAAACATGGCTATTGTGTGAAAAAGTAGAAAGGAAGACATATTGGCTTTTACTAAAAAAAAAAAAAAAAAAAGAAATGAGTCATTTTTTTGTGCATCTGTAAGTTAAAAATGTATTGATTTTCCTGTTTGGTCATTTTGACCTCCCCTGCATATGACACACACTCCCATAGACAGTTTCCAAGGTCACCAAACCTGCACACCTACTACACAGCAAAGAAAAACACTGTCTTTTCTTGCTGTTTGTGCTGCACTCAGGCATTGATCTCTTTGTCTGGCTGACTCTCTTCACTCTTTGCTCCAGTCCATTTCACCCCCTTTTTGCACCCACAAAGAGGCTGACAAAAATAAAGCAGCCTATTCTCAGAAATTTTCAAAAGAAGTGCTCTATGCCTCTCTCTCTCTCTCTCTCTCTCTCTCTCTCTCTCTCTCTCTTTCTAAACCATGGAGCTGTGGCTTCAAAGCCACTCTCTGAAAATGGGGGGGGTATAAAGTGCTCGATGTGGCTACTAACTGGCATGGCAGAGTTGTTTTGTATTGAAACCAACATGCTGAGTTGCCTGTTGGGTCTTCTTGACCAAGCTGTAATCTTTAACCATTTTTGCAGCAAACACCTGAAGGTGCATGCTCCTCTATTCCTCCCAGATTTTAATTACTCAAAAGCATTGCTATGATGGTTTTCTTTTATTATTTCATCCTTTTTGTGCTAAGCTAAGTTGGAAAACAGTACCCATTGTGAGAGTGTGTCAGTGTAATTTTTTAATTAATTCAGCTAGATGTAATAAAGCAAACATCACTGCAACAAAGAAAGCAAAAGCAACATTGTTGCTCTCCTCTCGGGGACCAGTCCTGATGAACTTGGCCCACGGTTTAACCTAATGGCCGACCCCTTGCTCATTCAGCCATCTGCATCTTGCCACAATTACAGCTGTGTCTCAATAGGCCACTCAGCAGGACTCCCAGCAAGCTGGTGACATTTAACTGGCAAAGGGCTTCAGCTTGTCGAGGTGGGTGGGTGGGGGTATTAAGTGCTACTAAAAAACAGGAGTAATATAGTGTTATATTCAGTTTCCTCATTCACAAAGAGGGAACAAGCTTCTGCATGTCTTAGGAAACTATTGAGGTTTGTTTAAATCTGTGTTTTACCTTATCTTTTGATGAAACTATCCTTGAAAAATAGCAATTAACTTTATGAATGTAGAAATTAAGCAAGCAGTAAATGAGCTGCATTAAAGACAAATGTCCAATGCATTTGAGACTCTTGATTAGGCAGCTAAGAGCTGATGAAGCAGTTCAATATTAGATGATTAGAATACCCCTAAATTATAAAAAGATAATGGTGTGTTTGTCAGTTGAGGCCCAGCCTGGGAACTCCCATTCAAATGAAATGCAATATTCATGAATTTCAATATTGAAGTCATCTTCATAACTTCAATATTAAACCTGCTGAGATGCCCTTCAAGATCTTATAATAATCCACTCTTTTTTTTCCCTCTGTTCTCTCCATCTGCCTGTATAGTGATATTACTCATGCACAGATATCCAGACACAAAGTTGGTGGAGTTTAAAAGAATATTTTCTCGCTTTTCCTGGGTTTACCACAGTGTGCTGTTGGCTCTTCCAACATAAAATAAACTAGAAAATTTGTAAACATACCTGGCTAAGCCTCACCTCAATTTGGTTTTACCCAACGGCTGTATTAGTTCAAATACTTTGATGTTCTAGCCTCCTAACCCCTTTGCAGTTATGTATTTGAAGCAGCACTCACGTACAAGTACTTTAATCAGTCATGTTGATCCTTTCGTAATTGTGTTCATTACTTTTGTATTATGAGATGATTACAAAAGGAGAAATTTAACAGATTCTGATTTACTTTCTAACATACTTTATGCTCCTCTGGGCAGCTGCATCTATCACATAGAAAAAGAAAAGGGGTTTCACAATCATCATTCTTTCTTCTTTGAAACATAGCAAGAATTAAACTTAGACTTAGACTGATTCATGCATTTGTCTTTAGAAAACCTGATTTTTATAATATCTCTTTAGTGGCCTAAAAACTATTGCAAGACTTTAACTTATTCATATTTATTTAGCACATTATTCCAGCCATACCAGCTTTACACGGACTTCTTGTTTCTTTGTGAATTTATTATTAAGTCCTATTTCATTCATGCAAAGCTCTATCCAGACAAGACCAAGATATATGGCTACTGCCCTTTGTATTTTAAAGTATGTAATATGAACAATGTAATCATCTACAGTTGTTTTTTTTCTGAAGATTGCTTTAACAGCATGAGAAAATTGGAGATGCAGCATCAGTTATGCCTCAAGACTGTGAAACTTATTACCTCGAGAAATCCGAGAAGCCAACTCTCTAAAACGTTTCTTTCAAAAACCACAACTTGGAATGACTTCCTGAAATGTTGTTTTTACTTAAGAAAAATACTATTAGTTTTTCACCTTTTTTAAAACTTGTTGCTTAATGGATACTTTTAGGTATCCTATATTATAATAATCATGATTGCTATTATTTTTTCTTACACCACCACCACTCTGAACTTTTGATGCAAGGCAGGTGGATCCATGCTTTCAGGTTGTTTAAATTCAAACATTTAAACGACTTAATTGTTTAAATATTCCTCTATCCTCAGGTTCCTGTTCTTAGCTGACAGCAGTGAGGCTCAGTGTGGTTTTTGCTGCTGTAGCCCATCTGCTTCAAGGTTTACATGCTTTATCTTCAGAGATGGTGTTCTGCACACCTTGGTTGGAGCCAGTGGTTATTTGAATTGCTGTTGCCATCACCTCCAACTAGTCTCATCTGACTTTAGACATCAGCAAGGCTGAAGTTCTCTTGACCATATCTGCATGCCTAAATGTTTTGAGTTGCTGCCTGCAAGTGCATGTAATTTACTTACTTACTGCCACCAGATTTCAGAGTGGGAATTCCACTGGGGTAAAACTTCCATAGAGATCCTTCCTATGATGTTTTGATGTTTTCAGACGCTTATAAAGACAATCTGAATTGCAAATTTGCAATGTTTTCTTAGATATCACGTTTTCTGGTCAAAGTTTTCTCACTCAAAATGAACGCAGCTGCAAAGATCTTTGAGCCTGTTAACACTTTACAGCAACACCAGTGGAAAATAGGTATTTTCCTTTAATATAGTAAATTCACCAAGGACTTCTGTGTCTTTGAACACAATAGTTGTCTGTCTTTTGTCTGATTTTCCAATCTCTGGGGCTGAAAATCCGAAGTATATTGTATTAAAAATCCTTTATAACTCAAACAGTGTTTGCAAAGAGCTAAATTCCTCTGAGTCTTGTGCACTTATAAGATGAAAAGTTAAAACTCTGAGTGTGCTGAGGACAGTCTGATATGGAGATTTACTGTGCGTCATTTCAGTGCAGAAGTTTGCTTAAACCTATTGTCATGTGGTCATGAGTGATGCGTCAAATCTAGACAGTGGTCAAGCACAATGCCACTCCACAAAGATGATAAGTGACACTTGAAGTGGATGTGATTGCTGTGAAAACCTTCCCATGACTCACTGCTTTGGGAGCATGTGTTTGTGACTGCTGCAGCATGGCTGGGGTGTTGGAAGGAGCCTAAATCTTGACAACAGTGACACAGAGCAGTTCTGTATCAGCAGAATATTGTATGATGATGTGAAGAAAACCTTTTTAATCATGTTCCCTGCAGCAACACATTGTATCTATTCAGAATCCCCATTACCATTTTACTGCAAAATGTTGTATTTAATGTGCATTCTTTTTTTGTTTGCTTTCATATGGAGTAATAATTTTCATTATTGCTGTCTGTTCTGCACATTTTTCTGTTTTTCTTTTTAGTCAGCTGCTCCTCATTTGCATGGCTGTTGAGAACAATATTGCCAAAGCAGCAAGACAAAGACTGTCTGTGTCTGTAATTTTGTTCTCTTTCCTCTCTTTCAGAGCCTCTCAGATAATGAAATGTGTCGCCATCATGGAATTGTGTCAGAGAAGTTGTCCCATACCTCCATCCAGACTAAAATCAGAAACACATTTGATCAAAACTACAAATTTTTTTGAAAAACAAATACACATTCTTTGAATGATCATTTTGTACTATTTTCATCTAAACTGTTTTTAGGTTTTCAATGGATTAAAGACAAATCTAAAAGGCACCTATGAAGGGAAATGTCACACATGACTTCAGGTGAGAATAAACTGAAACATAAAGTCATGCTTGTCTACTATTTGGTGCTGAGATGAAGGTGTACATCCACTTTTTAAAGCTTTTTGGTAAACAGATGCCTGCTCTGCTCCACAGTCAGCCACACTATACATGTAGTAAAAATAAATGAAAATATCAAAGCTCCAGGCCCTTAAACCAAAACACTGAGCTGAGTCATTCAGATTTGATGCATTGACGGCTTCTGTTTTTAGTGCAGCTTTATATTGAGGCATTTCAAAATGATCATGAAAATACCTGCCACTCTTAAGTTTGGATCAATTTCCATGGCAACCAATGTACAGATCGCTTTAATAATTATTCTATTTTCCTTCTCTCCACGACCTCTTCATTCATACGTCATTACTCCACTGTGTCCAGCCCTGTGATGCTTTAATGGTTGCTATAGTAGCCAATGAGTATCTCTGGTGCCAGGCAGAAGTGGGCTCTGATTGGTTAATCAGTATTCAGACTGTGTGTTTGCTTGGCTGGATGTTATGTGGTTATATTGTCTTTTTCTTATCTCTTTATTTACATCAGTAGTCCCCATGGTGGACCAAGTCCGGGCCTAATAAAGCTGAACATCATTTATGTATATAAACTGTATATTGAGAGCAAAGGTTTGTAGTGATTCTGGGTGGATGAAGGTGATATGATGGAGGAAGGAAATCTGAAGCAAACTGAGGAGAGAGGGGGTCAAGCAGGATGAGCAAACGAGGCAGAGAAAATGATGAAGAGCGACAGCGATTCTGTGACAGGTGTCTCCTTGACGACTCTAACCTATGAACTTCATTTTTATTTTTCAGTTTAGAGAGAGTTTTAGTTTGGATGCTGTTTTAGAGCCTGAAAAAAAAGCCAGTCAAATGGCAAGAAAAGAGTAGGGGGGGTGTTTGATTTTAACCTTTCTGAGTGACTGACAGCAGCCTGGTTTCCATGGGGATTTGAAGAAACTGCATTCCTTACATGATGCTTTGTTGAGAACACCTTTTTCATTTTCAATTAAAGAATCATACATTCCTCTGAGCTGACGAGGTTCTAGCCACTTTTGAAACCACTGAAAACACAGCAGGGTCAAAGTTACACACACCCCCTCTTGTTCCACCATTGTAAAGATGCAAGGTTTCACGTGACAGCAGAGGTAAGGGATGCTGCGGTCTGAAATGGCCATGATTACTATGAAAGCATCAGCATTGTGTATGTGCATGGAAGAATGTGTGTGTGCATGAACTGGAGCTCCTGTTGTCTTTGATGATAATGACTCACACAGAAACAAGCTCTCAAGCAAGCTCTCAATGCCACCTCAAACTCACTGCAGCCTGGATAATATGTGTGTATGTGTGTGTGTGTGTGTGTGTGCGTGTGAGGCGGGCTGTATGTGTATTTTTAGTAGATAGGAGACCCCAAATCACGACTCGATACTGTTTTAATGAAATTAATCAAAAAGGCAGGAAATGGAAACATTTTGTGCTATGTGATAACAAAACGCTGTTTTGCTTTCTAGCTAGAAGTGGCTGCTTTTTAATGAGCGAATACTCTTGAGGGAGGGTGCTTTATTAATAATGCAGTTTTAGTTAAGCTGGGGGCTATAGGGACCTCATGGTTTGAGTCACTTTTGGGGCAGCCAAAAATAACAAAATACCCATTTTGTTATTTTTTTAGTTCTATAATCTGCAGCCAGGCTGCATGATGATGTGGCGTTTAGCATTTTCACCTCACAGCAGAGAGGTTTCCAGTTCTCCCTGTGAATGTGTGTGTTCTCTCCAGTTTGGTCATTATACAGTGTATTTACTCTTACCAATCACTTAATCAAGTTGGAGACCATTTTGCCGTCAGAACTGCTTCAATTCTTCATGGCCTAGATTCAACAAGTTGTTGGAAACATTTCTCAGAGGTTTCGCTCCATATTGACATGACAGCGTCACACAGTTGCTGCAGGTTTGTCGGCTGCATCCACGATGAAAATCTCCCGTTCCACCACATCCCAAAGCTGCTCTACTGGACTGAGATCTAGTGACTGTGGAGGCCGTTGGAGTCCAGTGAACTCATTGTAGGAGCCTAAATGCCAGTTTTGGTTAGTTTAAGTTATTAAGGTAAAAATTTCATGCATGTTTTAAGAATATTTAATATGTGTTTTTTTATTTTAAATAGCTTTGTGTAATTACATGCAAGGATGTTTTCAGAACTTCGGAGGGTATACTGTGGCTCTAAAATCATTTGCATATTAGAATTGATTGGCTTTAGCATGCAAGGTTATTTTATTTTATTTTATTTTATTTTTCATACTCTGGAGAACTACTGTTACAATTGTTGTTAGAGTTTTAAGTAAACTGTTCAGCTGAATCCAGAGGCTCCTGTCACATGGATTACAATGAGGGATTAGAGAGTCAAACTAAGTCTTTATCAGAAAGAAAACTACAGTCATGTTCAAGAAACCAGGTGGAGACGGTCTGAGCTTTGTGACATGGTGCCTTCCACGAAGTAGCCATCAGAAGACTGTACACTGTGATGATAAAGAGATGAACAACAATACTTGGGCTGTAGTGTTTAAATGATGTTCAGTACTAAGCGTTCAAGAATATGTCCCCTTACACCATTACACTAAAACTGCTGCATGAACCATTGATGGCAGGATGGATCCATGTTTTTATGTGATGACCACACCTCAACAATGTGAGTTTAGTGGTTTAATGAAAGCAGTGGATGAAGTTATGGATAGGTCTGCAGCCTCTGATGGTTCATCTGGAGATGAAAGATGAATGAGGGAAAGAAGGGGAAGAAGGATGAATGAATAGGGAGGAGGGTTGGTTGGATGAATGGATGACAGATAATGATGGGGGTGATAAATGGGATGGATGAGAGAGGATGAAAGGGAAAGGGATGAAGTTGGGTAAAGAAAGAAAGGATCAGTAGACCAGCTTTTCTGGCCTAAACAACCATGCCACATTGAAAGTCACTTAAATCCCCTTTCTTTCTCATTCTGATGCTAAATTTGAACTCCATCAAATCATTTTGATCATGTCTACATGACTTAATGCCTTGAGTTGCTGCCATGTGATTGACTGATAAGCAACTTGTGTAAACAAACTAATGACTAATAAAGTGGCCAGTGTGTTGCTTCCCCTCTTGCTTTCTCTCTGTCACTGAAGCTGCAGCAGAATATTAAACCAAAACCTTAAAAATGTGTCTTTTTCTATCGTTAAAGTGGTCTAGCTGTGAAATTATGCAGCTAATTCTTGATCTGCAAGATTGTGACGATTACTTGAGTTGATTGATGAAGATCCTCCTGGAAAAACAGGTGGTAAGAAAAGGTTAAAACACAAATTAGGTGAAAATGCACATGCAGGAAAAAACAACAAAACAACGTAACACAAGTCAAGGTATTAACTTGCCAAGATATAATTTGGTTCTTTGGAGTTTAAAAATAAAGTCATTTACATCCCTGAAACTCTGTGAAAAGGCCTGCAAAGACACCATTTAATCTAGATCAGACACACAGACATGAAAGAAATACAAATGAGCAGCTAAATCTATTCTTAATATCTCTTTACTCATATTAAACTGGTCTAATTGACTTTATCTGCAGAGCGATTAATCAGAGTGAAGCAAAGCACAAAAGTTCAAACTAAAATTTATGCAGAAAGCTTCTGATCTTGATATGACAGAAACATATGAGATTACAAGAGAAAAGGTGAAAAAAAGGTGATAAAGAAAAATACAAGAGACGTAAAATCAGAACAATATTTATTGACTTAATAAAAAAAGAAATAACGTTTGCATTAGGTAGATTTGGATGACAGCTTAACCATGCAGTCTTTCTCGGTTTCTATATCCCCTCTCTCACTAATTAAACACTGTGTTTCTCTTCAGAGTACACTTAATTTATATTACATTTACATATGCAAATTTTAATCACATCCAGCTAATTACAGTATTTGCTGGTTCACCTGTCATTTAGAGGAGGCCAGGCGATGCAGTGTGGGTGTGTGATGAGTGTTTTTTCCTGTCTGTCAAGCTGCCAATCTGTCTCTCCAGCTGTACATGTCTGCCCGATAGTGGAGCTGTTTAATGGCACTTCCATCATGCTCTGCTCTGTGGAAGTCGACTGATGGTGTTTCTCTATGTGTGTTTCTGTCTTGAAGGGTGGATTTGCAAAATGCTGCCCTTTTTTCCAGCAATTTCATTAAGAATAAATTTGCACCCTATTTAAACCACTTTGCATATTGTTATTTTCTCAATTCTCTACACACCAAAGATGCAATTTTAAAAATCAGTGAAATCTGTCTTAATATAATTCAAATTAAAGATCAAGGGCACAGTCATGGAACTGAGGTAACAGCAGATGTTTGGTAACATTTTTTTAGGCTTTGCACTGTAAATCTGACTTGCGCCCACACTTCTAAATTACTGTCCTCATTTCCAGGATGTCAAGTGAATCAAATCTAACAACTCTTCCATAAAAAAAGCAAAATGAATATCAGATGGCCTGATTAGAACGGTGATGATAGTTTTCAAGCAGTGTAATTTAAATGCATGACCAAATGATGTAAAATAATAAGTTATATCAGGGTGAGATGAAGCATACTCACCAATGGCTTAGTCTCTACAAGCATAGATAGGCTGTAATTTAACTAAGTAAAGAGGTAAGAGCCTTCCAGTGGATATTTATTGCATGGATGAGTACGTTTTAGTTGGCAACAATTTATTGAACCAATTCATTGTTAAAAGTGGAAGGATAGTTGGGAACCATCATCTCCAAGGACAAATTGTGGCCAGAACAAAAAATTTTTAATGATGGTGCTCAGTGATTAGTCCGATCCTTAAGATCTACTATCCTGCAACTTTTAGATGCGTCCGTTTTCCAACACACCTGAATCAAATGAATGGCTCGTTACCAGACCTCTGCAGAGCTGAATGATACTCAGCCATTTGATTCAGGTGTGGTGGAGAAGGGTTGTGGCTAAAAGTTACAGGATCGAGGACCGGACTTTTCTTTCAGTCACACTTCTCACTTCTTAGTGAGGCTAATCGAGAAATAAAGCTTCAGTTTGCTAGGGAGCATAAAGGTTGTACTCTGGAGCAATGGAAGAAGGTCATGTGGTCGGATGAGTCCAGATTTACCCTGTTCCAGAGAGATGGGAGCATCAGGGTAAGAATAGAGGCGGATGAAGTGATGAAGCAACATGCCTTGTGTCTACCCCCTATGATCTGGGGTTACTACATTTGGTCAAGTCTAAGTTCTGTCTAAAAAATGAGGTCAACTGACTACATGAATGTTCTAAATGACAGTAGACTTTTTCTTCCCTGATGGCACGGCCACTTTCAAAGATGACAATGCCAGGATTCTTTGGGCTCAGATTGTGAACGAGTGGTTCAGGGAGCACGAGAGATCATTTTCACTCATTGATCGGCCACCACAGAGTCCAGACTTTTGAACCCATTGAGAATCTTTGGCATGTGCTGGAGAAGGCTTTGCACAGTGATCAGACTCTCCCATTAAAAAAAGAAATTATGCAACTTTGCACAAAAACAAATGTGATATTGCAGAAGCTTACGCAATGATGCCACAGCGAAAGTGTGCCATAAAGCTAAAGGCGGTTTAACAGAATATTAATGTGTGACTGTTTTTTTGGACAGGCAGACAAAATATCAGCGCATAAAGGCCAAGGACAGAAACCTTCAAGCTGTCATGCTGTCAACACCATGATCAATATCGTATGGGCTCAGAGAAAACTTGGACAACCATTGTCACTAAACCCAGTTCTCTTCTGCATGTAGAAAATATTTGGATTACACAGTAGAAAGTGGACATGTATTCAGATCAGACCATGTTTAACAGTTAAAGATAGAAAGACCATCACTGGAAGGCACAAAACACAGCATCTGTGATGGCATGGGGGTGTATAAGTGTCCATGGTGATGATGACTTCATATGTGTGAGGGTACCATTCATGCAAAGGTGCATCTTTTCTTTTCCAAGAAGGTGAGTAATTATTTAAGCAGGACAATGCTGGACCTTGTTCTGCATGACTTACAACCAGGTGGCCTTGCAGGTAGAAATAAAGGACTTTAGTGAAAAGGGAATCCGGTGTGTATGACTCAAGTGTTAGGGCAAACATTAAACAGCGTGATATATTCAGTGATGATTTCCAGAGGGTAAACCAGAGAGGTGAGTACGGATGCCACCCCATTTGTTATCATAATGCATCCTCTTGTTAATTTGCTCCCTGCTGCTAGAAGTATATGAGAATGTGTTAGCAGAGGGGCTGCTTTGTTGAATATATTTTCTGCTCTGCCTGACTCATTGATCCTTCATCTGAACAAAGTTTATGTATGTTCGAATCTGAGGCTGGCCACGGTTTTGAAATATCAGCAGTTAAATGGCTGCGTATTGATAAATCAATGGTGCTTTCCTTGGTAGTAGCAAAGTAGCTGATAGATTTTTAATTCTTCTTGCTCTGTTTTCTGCTTGTTTCCCCAACAATTTATTATATGCTCTAAACTGTGTACGATAAATGCTTAATTCTGGACTTTATGCAGTCTAGATAATCTATTATATTCATGTAAAAAATAAATAAATCAGTCCAGTCACAACCCCTTTCTATAAATGCTTTATTCAATATCATTATTTTCTGTGTGTATACAATGGATTGGACACAAACTGTACAGTGCAGACAAACTCAGTTTGCATAATATATATGTAAAGGTAACTGTACATTTACTGACAGACAAAATTTTCTCCTTTAATGTTTGCACCAGTCATATTGGCTTTTGGCTCATAGCTGGTATGGTTTGAAATGGAAGGATACAACATTCAGTGGTTTTAGTTCATTTAATCTTTACATTATAATAAAGGTAGTTTGTAATTCTATCCCCATGTCTATCAGCAGTCCTAACATCAGTTTCTACAAGCCCGTTGCAAGACTTTGAGGCCCTGTACCACAGGCAAAACCACATATTTGTTGAAGGAAGGGTGTTATATAAAAGAAAAAATGTACCACTTTTTAAAATTGTAGTGAGATACTGATCACTGAACTAAGATAAGAAAAAAAAGTAATAATAAATGTTTGGTTTTCTTCAAAATGAGTGTGGAACCTATTATGAAAAGCAGTCTGGTGGGTGAGAAGTCTTTAATTAAAGTCACCTGGTTCATTAGTGACTGCTGAATCTTTGTCTTTAAAGATTGTCTTCCTCACTGTGGTTGCCATCATGTTGTATAATCAGGAAAATTCCACCTAGCTTGTTCATATAACAGCATCTGAAATAACTTCCTGAACTCTAATCCATCATTGTTAAAAGAAGACACAAAGGATATTCAAAAATTACTTCTTCATGCGTTTTTACTTCTCATAATCGTTTTTCCTGCTCTCAGTCAACAGAATTTAATATGGATGCTGTGCTGTTAGTGTTTTTTATCAGACATGCATTAGTGTAACAATATTAGTAAAAAGGCATAATTTTGATTCATTCTTCCTTTGCTTTGTTAATACAATGATGGATTATGATTTCAAACCAATATATCCTCACAAGTTGTGTCTGATGCCACTACGAACTAAATCTAACTGGCTCAGATGTATGAATGAAACAAATGGAGCATCTTTACCTGTGCAAACCCACAGCAGAAATGAGCCAAATGCTACGTTTTACTGGTGCGATGCTGCAAAGATTTGCTTTGATTTCCTACGTTTCCACATGCATTAGCCTCCCCATCATCTTTCCTCTCAAAAATCATGCAACAAGTGGGAAACAGTCCAAACGGAGAGAGGAGGAAGAGAATCAGAGGGTTGCAAAAGAGAAGAAAGGCGGTTGGAATAAGTTCTCTGGCTGCACAATTACACAACGAGCAGAGAGTGAAAGCTAGCATAGTTCCAGTGAACAGAAGATTAGGGATCAAAGGATAATTGAAAAGTAAAATAGGATGAGGAGTGTGTGTTTGCTGTGTGTGTTGGGAGGGGGTTGAGAGTGCTCGGAGAAGGAAACAGCTGGGAGGAGAGTGATGTCTCATTTCAGATTCAGATGTAATAAGGCAGCCTTTTGAAAGGGGAATAAAGTGGAGAAAGAAAAAGAAAACCAGAGGGAGACAAGCTACATCATGAGTGCTAACCATGACATGCTCCTGTGGCTCTGAAGTGCACCTGCACTGCAGTGGTCAGGTCATAAAAGCTTTTTTTTTCTTTTCTTATTATTATGTCTCTTGTTGTGTCCATTTTCTGCCTCCTGACTTTTTATTTCAGAGCCGCAGGTCACACAGAGCAAACTAAGGTGGCTATACGTGTACCTGTCATGACACTTATATGTGGAAATTAAAAGTGACCCAGGTTGTTCTGATTGCTCACTTCTAATTAAATCAGCAGCTTTCTTCCTGTACGGAACTTGCTGAAAGATATCTCATAATTGTAGCCTTGGTACCTGGCTAACCACCAATGGAGAGAAATTCCCAGGAGATGCTGACAGTAATTGCGTTGTCGTTGTGATTACCAGCCTGGAAACACTATTATAGAATTGTCTTTGGTCAGTAGCCAGGAAATCCAACCATCATTTATTTTAAGCATATCCCACAGATCTTTAAAAACTGCTTTCACATGATGGGAAACCTACAGGGTTTTAGTTGCTTTGCTACTATGATGTTTTCTCTCTGCCAGAAGGATGACGAATTAAACTCACTGAAATCTGTTTTGGTCCTGGGGCCTTGTTTCTGACTGTATTACATAAAAGTTCTACAAAAGCAGGACCTTCTGCAGTTACTTTCAAACAAGGCTCTGCTTAGATACAGGCAGCTTACGACACAGGATACTTTAGAATTAAAAGGAAAGTTTATATACCTGATTGTCAGGGCTCATTTTATACTTTTTTTTTTTGCCCCTAAGTGTGGCACAACAGTAAGTAAATAAATGTTCCACATTTCTTTGATGTGAGACAAGCACAACACCAGACTTTTTCCTCATTAAGATTATCCCATGTAACAACAGACAGAACAGAGCTAAAGTCAAACCACTTTTTAGAGTAGATGAACATCTGTACCCTTGCAGAGGATGAGAGGCACTCACATTGTTTTTTTTTTGTTTGTTTTTTTTTTTTTTCATACAATCCAACAGCAATAACACATAGACCCCTAAAATTTTCAGTATTGAGTTTGGTGAGAAGAAATTATTAAAAAATGGCTTATAATTTGTATTGAAGGCCAAAAGTAACATATTTGTGACCACATTAGGCTAGCGAGATCACAGAAGGGGAGAAAAATGTTGTTTATGTGCAAAAAATGTCTCTTCTCATTCTTCTAATATGCTCCACGTGGCAAAGAGAGGCAACACCTAATGCTGATGCTGCAGACGCTGCAGGTTTTGGGCGGGTACTCGTTTGATGTGAAAGTGCTTCACCCAGCCTTGATTTTTGTCAGGAGGCTGCTTTGTCTTGTTGTTTCCTTTGTAGTTGTGGCAACCCTGGCGAAGGTCATTAATCTTCAACAAACAGGACAGTGTTTTAACTATCTGATTAAAATTCAAAGGGTTATTTAGCCCAAAATTGGGATTCAAAGGAAAAGAGATGCACAGTGTCTGTTTTCATCGCTTAAAAGCAGATGCTGTTATCCTGAGCCTTATAGAATATATTAACTTATTGTTACTGACACTAATTTGAAGTGTGGGATCACAGTATTATAATCTCCTCCGCGATATGACTGACTACTAGCAATCTTCTGGAGGAGTTAATTGGTGTCTAGTCTGACGGTCAAAGAGAGATGAGGAAACAAAGTTTAATCACAGATCAGATCGGTGCCATGTGGACTTTCACAGTGAGAGGATGGCTTAATGTCTCTCATCTTCTACATTAAATTCACAGAAACTCATGTTTCACAACAAACTTATTCACCACTTAAATACATTGGTGCTGTTTGTTTTTGGTGGTTTTCATTGTATTCAACAGAAACACTTTTGTAGGCTATCATCCAGACAGTTTAAAGCCACTATATGTAATTACTTCAACAAACAAATGTGCAAACAGAGGGTCCATTTATTTTAGATAGTTTCACTCTAAATATGCATTTCTAATGCAAGTATTTTATACTTTTATCCTCAAACATGGACTCTGCTTCGTTTCTCTAATAGGATTTTAATTCAATAACATAAATCACACCCAATTAACTCAAGGTTTACGTGTCTTGTTTCAGTACCTGCACCAAAGGGTAAGATTGTCATTATGATTCTCAAAACAATTCATCTAAAGACTGTTGCAGTCCCAGAAAGGTAAAATCATTCAAAAACGTTATTTATTTATGTTTTTCCTTATTCAGAACCTCCTAACACTGCAGAAAAGAAGTTAAAACGGAGAAACTACTAATTGAATTTGCACTTGCGGCATTTATGCAAAACTAACAGTCTCAAAAAGTCACATTTAAGCTAGTTTATGTTGTATAAGTGTTTGAAAATTTTAACTCTTGTTTTTCTGTCTGCCAGAAATGTGTCTTCCTGGTTGTCAGAATTAGCAGAATTTAGGATGTGTACTTCGTTTTTAAAGAAACAGTGACAATCAGCAGCTCAGAAAATCTAATTTCCTCTCGGTGGACTGAGGAGCAGCTTAACAGGCAGGACATACGTTTGATTTGAATTTAAGCTGCACAGAACATCTGTTGTGCACATTTGTGATTTCACATCCAAGCACTTTGGTTTGGTTAAACAGTTGATTAGACCTGATCAATCAAGGCTTGCAGCAGATGAGCTTCCAGCTCCTTCAAGCAGTGAGTTCTGCTACTTTTCTAATGATCTTGGAACCTGCTTTTATTAAGCTTATCATAGCTTAGCTTGGCAGTTTACAAAACATTTTGCTGGAATCTGATAACCTTGAAATGCAGATTTCTATTTGCTTTTTATATACTTTTAATTTTATAATATGCAGTAATAAATTGGATTGTACTAATTTCCAGTTAGACTGGTTGATAGCTTACAGGATCTGAGTAGACCAGTGAAGACTTCTAAACACAGGGTTCTTCTTTTGAAAGGATCACTGTGTAGTTGTTTTAGAGATGGCTGAATTCTACACATAGTGGCTTTAATATCACATGTCCCTGTTCACTGAAACCCTCATTCCAACTTTAGTTTTCAAGTACTTGGGAAGGCAACAACAAAATCAAAGTTCTACTAGGGCCCTCATGACTGAGAACGCCATTTCATCAAACCTTAGTTTACTATATCTGCTACTCTGTGTAAACACTGACTGCTACAGCACCACGCTGCTCGGACACAGCATGCCTCAGATGCGCTCCTTGTTGCTACAAATAAAAAATTTCTGGAAATCGTTTTGGTCCTTTTCATTTGTTGACTGATCTTGTCCTCTCCTGAGCTACATTTGGAAATCAAAACACACATAAATGAATAGAAAGAGGTAACTAAAGTAAGTTTGTGGATAAAGAACATAGTTTCATGTTTTCAGAACAAATGAAAACAATTAAAAGAAATGTCATGCTTTCAGCTTTGTTGTCTCAAATGCTCTATCTCTTTATACGATATACAGTGAGTATAAAAACGGGGTAGAGGCCAGAGGGTGTGTTTACCTTGCATGTTTTAAACTAAGCTTTTTCCACTTTCATTGTAAATTTAGTACAGAACCCCCTGTTCTGAATGTTAATTAATTGATGACTAAGCATCTTCTGAATCATCAGCGTTTGGTGTTTAAAGCATTTTCTTCACCCAATGTTTGCTGATGCCTTTAATCAACCTACAGATCGAATCCAAGTAGTGAAGGCTGTGTGCATATGTGTCTGTGGCCTCCTGCAGGCAAGCATACTTTTAAACAGAAAGCAATCATAAGGAGAGGGAAACAGTGGCTCATTCATATGGACTGTCACAAAATAAATAGGTGAGCATGACATTTTTTCCCCGGATTTTGTTTGTATTGTTTATACTCTTCGCAAGTCTTTCTGTCTCACAAATGAAGGCATGCCACCATCCCAGTCCAGAGAGTCTGGCAGCAACGTGACTTTATCATCTTTTTGTTTCCCTGCAGTCCCAGTCAGGCGGCGCCTCACAGTTCTGTCCACTTGGAAGAGGTGAGGCGGGGACGTGCAGCCCCACTGCTGTCCGGTCCGAGCTTGTCGCTGTAGTTTGTTTTATTATCTTTTGTTGCAAATTTGTTTTTAAGAGCACAGCAGTGGGGCGAGTCTGGGGCTTCTCCTGCTCCTGGTTCAGCCAGGCGGAGGTTGAAATCAGGATTGGGGTTATGTTGCCTCCTTGTCAGGTTTGCTGACTGGTTTGCCACCATTCATGACCACAGGCTCACAGGTTGTGCTTTTGGAAGGCGGGCCCCCTGCGAGTTTAGGCACCGCCTCTCCTACATCGTGCAATGACGGCTCCCGGTACATTGCCACTAGAGAGGAGAGGGGAGGGTGTAAAATAAAACAATGCATTAGTGATAAAATAATAAGAAAAGAAAACAATGAGATAATATTAAACTCAAGTTTGTTACCTTCTATGGGTTTAGGCAAAAAATGTGCAGCTGGTTTGGTCTTCTTGACCCTGTTGCCTTTCATAGCCTGTCCCTCTTTATTCAAGCCTAGGAACCACGCCCGGCCCGACTCCTTCTGTCTGTAGAGCATCGAGCTGTAGATCACATAGTAGTTCTCAAACACAGACTCCTTAAACTTGCACTCAGCTGTAAACAGTTCCTAGAGAGAAAGACAGAGGCATACAGACATATTATTTTACTGCTGTTTTTCACACCAGCAGTTTTTTGCACTGATGAAATGCAAAGTTTAATATGCAATCCACAAAATGCTTGAATAGGTTCCAGCTTCCCCGCGACCTGTAATGGACTAAGCAGTTCAGACAATGAATGAAGGCATTTTATACCCAAGCCTGACACCCTTACTGTCATCAATCAATCCACTTTCTCAAAGGAAATTGAGAAATTATTTGTAGGTATTTTTATGATCTCCCCTGGCGATCCATAATGGGTGGCACAAACCTGGAATGATATACTATCTGGTCTGGGATTTTAAACAGCACGAAAATTAAATAACCACATTGACCAGCCATAAAGAAAGAGGAGAATCACAACTGTGACTGACTGAAGAATTTCTCCCAGCTTAATCATTTGCCTGCCATGTTCCAACCAACTAAGCTGATAAAAGAAAAAGGTTGCTTGTTTCTAGTGGCACACAAAGATTTCATTTTCCCACTCACATCAACTCAGCTGTTATAAGTCAAAACGCTTTTCCATGGGTGTCAGTGCCTCCAGCGGCGCATATTTCAGCAAACAAATTGTTATTCTTACTGGGAGAAAAATCCTATCCCCCTTATGTCTTCCTGCAAATCTGGGTCCCAGCAAGTAGAAAAATGCAGCCTGAGATAATGCATTCTTCTTTCGGGGAGGTCAGAGCTGAGTCTCTCATGAATCAAACCTCAAACCATCAGAACTGTCAGACTGTGTATCAGCAAGCTGCAGTTTTTAAGCAACATATATTGTTATAAATAAGCAATATATAACACATAAAAAGGCAAATATAATTTCAAAAAGGAAATTTATAGAAGCTATAGCATGCACCTTCTCATAGTTAGATGCTTTCCCATCGAGGCTAGACCAATATTTTGCTTTAATTGTTAATTTTGCATTTAATAAATTAACAGAAGAGTAAAATATTTATTTAAATATGATGCCTTTAATATTATCTGTTAATTGACCTAATATATGGGCACCAAAGGCCTCGTTTATTTGTTTTCATTAATATGGAAGATGTGTATGACACCTGCATCCCCTGGATTGATGATAAATAGGTGGCGTGGATCCAGATGGAACAGAAAAAATCATCTGCTGTAGCACAAAAAAAAAAGAAATGTACATTTTTTTTTACCTGAATCCAGTCAAAAGATGCTACAAAAATAAAAGGAAAAGTTCATCTGTCCAGACTGTAGCAGTGCACACTGCTATCCCAAAAAGGAACATGTACTCCAATAGAGGAACATGTTTCCTTTTTTTAAATAACAATTAAATGACTTATTTCATTTAAACTCAAATCAGTGCTAATAACAAATGTCACGTGTCAATCTGAAGTTCAGAGCCCTTGTAGGTGATGATATTATGCAGGAACTCCATGTAAAGTTCTTTAATTTGGAGGGAGAAAAGTGGCACAATAAAATATATAAATACAGCCCTGAATAAAAAAAATGTCTTTAATTATTAAAATTGGAAATAAATACATGTATCAGTTATTAAATTTCTTGAATTATTTTAATTTGATTATTTATTTAAAGGTCCCCACGCTGCAATGCATAATGAATTTATTTTATTGGCCAGTCAAACCCATCAAACATGGTGGGTGGGGCAAACGTTGAGAGTTATCAATGACTCTGATTCCGTTGGTCTGAAGTTAAGGCTACTGCTGAAAGACTTTTTTTTTTTTTTTTATTGCAGTAACTAATGGGTATAGCCATTAAAAGTATGGATAAATACTGCCACCTGGTGTGTTGGAGTATTTGGTTTGGCTCTGCAGGGATCTTTTATTTGTGATCGATTTGTTGTGATTTGCGAAGCTGGTTAACCAATCAGATGTCACGATCTGTTTTATGGGCTGCAATGACAGTTTAAATGAATTCAAGATGCCCTGCAACCCAGGAAACCTGAAATAATTGAATAGTCAAATGATTATATGTTTTTATTCAATATAATTAAATTACTTAAGAACATATTAAAATAATAATGAATTAATAAATTGTCCAGTTTGTATTAACTACTTACATATTACATATTTTATTAATCATTTATGTATTTACTTACATAAAGACACATTTAAGCAGTTGTTGATTAATTTAATTATTTATTTAATGTGTTTATTTCTAATTTTAACAAAATAATAACACATGTAATTACTTACTCAATGCCATATATATGTATTTCATGCACTTTTCTTTCTCCATACTTTAGTGCACTCTTGACATTATGCAGTGTGATTTTGTGGAGAATGTGGTGGATGAAAAATATCATATTCCTGCAAGTTAACTCAAAAAATTTTCATTAACACATTCTCTTTTAGAAGTAGAAGTAATATTGTGCTACTGCTGGATGTCTGTCAATGACTCTTACTGACCGGATGTTAGTCATTTCTGATTGTGCAGTTTCAAAAGACACTATGATGAAAGACAACAACCTTAAAACTCTTAGAGCACCATGTGTCTCAAACACTCATTGCCTATAAACTGTAATTCACTGCAAATTGTTCATTTTCATCGAAGGGAGAAATGTTAATGAATACAAAACCTGAGAGCTTTGCAGCTGATGCAACTGAGTGACTGGTATGCAATGCAACAGCTTCCAGCTTTTGTGGTTTATGTAGCAAGCTAACAAACTTGCTCAACATGCTGAAACATGCCCCCAGTAACTTAACATTAGTTCTTAATGGTTTTGTGCTGCAACTTGAGTGGATCCTGTTATGGATCTTCATGGAGATGAAAGGAAAGGCTGCTAGGTTTCATTCCAAAGAGAAATGCTTTTGTCTATCATTTCTATAAAATATCAATCAAGGCATTTGCTTTGTTTTCCCCTTGCATAACAAAAATCTTTGTGTCTTGAGGCAAAATTTTTATCAGTGAAAAATTCTAAAAATCATCTAGCTGACCATGAAGAACAAAATGACATATCTGTCGAAGAAATAAAATAAAGGGAGTTAACATTATGCTTCTCATATGACTGATAAGGATCCTGCCAACCCAAACAATCACTCCCGGGTCCCTCGATCCCAGTTTGGGGAAGTGTTTGTCTAGACTGCCTCTTATTGGTTCTTGTGGGCCTCTTGCCAGAGATACAGACACATTGTCATTCAGCTCAGGTCTGTCGGTCCGAGTCTCATAGCAACATGAGGAAGAGAGTCGACACTGTAGCCGTGGCAACCAACCAGCACTGAGAGGGAGGGGTCACTTGGTGTGTGTCTGAGGGGAGGGCTTTGAGAGTGAATGATAAATACACACACATAAACACTTGCATTGGTAATTTAACACAAAATAATGTGCCATATCCCATGCTCCACCACATACACTCATGCTAATGTAGAAGTGACATGCTCATTAAAGGTATAGGCAGCTGCGAGGGGTGAGACAGTAGCACACACACTTGTGGCTCTAGGGAATGAATGGAAGGAGGTGCGGGGATATGAAATGCAACTAAATTATTGGTTGGCAGCAAAACCAGACAGGTGATAATGAATGAATGCTCTATTTATTGGCAATGTCAGTGACACACATGTAGAAGCACACCTCAACAAATCAAACGCTCCCCTTTGTTAAGCACATTTTTGATTGGTATCAACAGCAACCTTGTTCCCTGTGGAGTTCAATATTTTTTTATTCTTGAATTAAATCAGCTTAATTATATATATATATATATATATCTTCCTAACCTGCAACCCCTGATTCATTATTGATTTGTTAAGAAGGTCTTTGTGTGCAAGAAGCAGCACCAGACACTTATTAATGTTGGTCAGTGAGGTCATACATCATTTAATACTGCTTTTGAAACTAAAAGAACTCTGATGTCTCATCTGTGGCAGCAACATGTTTTCTAGAGTGAACTCTAAGAGAATAAGTGACCTGTAAGAATGAGTTGAGATGAAAACCTCCATGCCTTACAGGTGAGTCATTTTAACAGCACCGCCTGCCTGAATGTGTTTCTGTCATCATTTCTAAATAGCTATGTTCACAAGCTGCCCACAGAATGGAGACAGGGAGAAATGAATGAAAGAAATGGAGGGCGGAGTGTGTGGAGGGGTTGGAAATTGGGACATGAAGGAGAGGGGAGAGAGAATAAATCACCAAGTGAGTAGGACGACGCCTCCTGATTGGAAAAACAGCAGGGGATTCTCTCCCTCCCTCCCTGCCTTCTCTTATCTTTGTATTTCTCTCATCGCTCTTTTTTTTCCCCCATTCTGTCATTTCTCTGCAGAGATTAAGTGCACACACTGCACGTATGAATGCACATTGTTATCTTTTGAATTACACTTGCATACATGCATGCATGGCGCACCCAACTGTTCATCAAGCAGCCATAATCAGACAGAAGAGCCTATTAGCATGTTAGACATCCTGTTCCCAAAACAGCCTAAATTGGTACAGACAGCACTTTGTCCCTCGTCAATTAAATACCTAAAAATAAATAATGCAAAAACGGAGAGCGGGAAAGCAATCTCATGTCTTGGCACAGCACAGCGTAGCACTAATAGCAAAACTTGGCAACTAGCAGCGTATGGCTGGCCACTACAGGAACTTTACAGTGGACGGACATTCACAGCCTGACAATAAATCATTGTGGATAATTGCTGCTCTTGTGTATTTTCTGTGGCCTTTTTGTAATTAACAGAAGCCTCTTACTCACAGACAATCAGGAACATGTGTTGTTGAACGGAGCTGAATGAGCAGCATCAAATACACTCTACAGCGGACAGGATGGCAACAGAATGACAGCTCTAAGCTTTCAATTCGGGATTTCTTTTTACTTGTGGGCAAGCTAAGTGATTGATTACTTGATTGATGAAGCTAGATTTAAACTTGCAGCATCCTGCGGTGCTACAGCTGACTAGCACCTCCCCAGAAATGTTACACCACATTAAGCAACACGTGGTCAGGTAAGGTTAAATGATCATCCTAAGCCTGAGGACAGTTTTGGTCCCCTCCTATTAAGCAACAAGTATCCAATGAAGCCATTTTCTCTGTTGTAGCCCAAACTAAATTTCTCAATGAATGAAGAAAGGAAGCACCACTACTTCATAATTACAAAGCAGCAGTCGTCTATTCAGCAGGGAGACAAGCGGAAGCTTTCACTACTGTTGCTCTAGATTCAGTAAATAAAGAATTTAAGCACAATTATTTTAGAGAGTATAATGATAAAATGATCTGGTCTGATAACAATGAAATCATGGAGAAATGATGATGAGCAGCAAACCAGCCTTATTAGTATCAAATGCTGCTATGCATATTCAGTACTTGGTTAAAAAAAGATTCAAAAACATCCCAAACATACACTCACTTTCTTTCAAAATGGCCCATTTGCTTGTACACTAGTTTATGAATAGTATTTCTTGCAAATGAACTCCAAAACGGTTGTATTTGATTGTTAAAACTAAATCATATAGCTTAATCTTGTCTATTAAAGACAGCTATCACTGTACGGTTATTGATTTATTTATTCAAAAAATTTTTTTTTAATTAGGTTTAGTTTATTTCAGTATATTTAATTTTCATTTTAAGTAAAAAAAAAATGAATAAATGAGTTGCTTTTAACTGCAATTTGCTCTAAAATACATTAACCAAGTTAATAAACTAAAGTTTCTTAGTTTATTATCCAATTTGGTTAAAATAACATTAAAAAATCTGTTTTATTAGTTAGAAACATGAGGAATGACCATCTTTTTTTCTTCTTTGGAGGTGCCGTTGCTCTCCCTGTAGCAGTATCTAATGTAACCAGGCTCAGGGAAGTTGTTCCCATCCCCATGTGCATGTGTTTGTGTGTATCTGTGTGCACAGTTGAGTGAGTGGGTGTGTTTGTTTCCAACACCAGTTATTATCACAGCACTAATTACCCAGGGGTATTGTGGGTAAACAAATCGCTCTAAAGAAAAGAAGCCTACAGAGAAGAAAGGAGGAGGACAAGTGGAAAAGAAAGTGTTGGCATAAGACAACAAATGAGTGGAGAGTGTGTGTGGTTGGAGAGGAGACTTGAAAGGACGTTGCGCGGCCGAGACAGACGAGAATTACAGCATAAATCTGACTGTGTTCACAGTGTTGCTCTCAGCATGCTGTGAGCGCCACAGTCTTCCTCGACCACTTCAGATCTGCACACCTGATTCAATTACGTCTGGCTCTTTATTGGGTCGGGTGTGTTCAGCACAGGTGCTTCTTAACAACCTGTTAAAAACTGGGCTGCTTCAACTAATGTTCACACTAAGAGAAAAGCAATGCATAAATGTTTCTTTGCATTTTTTCATTTCTTTTCGGTCACTAACAGCATCAATCATTGTTTGGTTTTGTTTTTTTTATTAATATCATTGTTATTACTTTCACCATTATATTTAACTGAAATAACAGATAATTATATAGTAACAGTGGTTAAATGGTCAAAACCTGAAACAGCAATGGGATAAAAATAAATAAATAAAACTCTTATTTTTGGTATTACATACCCAACCCAAGTGGTAGAGATGGCTCAGGTAGGTTTACCTCCATAAATTTTAATAAGATTTAATAGAATCACTAAAAAATGTGCTCTACAAAACTGTAGAGAGAGATTTCCAGTAAAGATCCCTTCACTTAACAAAATTTTTACCTTTAATATGTCCATATCATATCTTCATCTTATGAGCTAAGTCAATGCCATGGCAGACAAAAGCCAAAAATACAGTTCTTTTGAGCTCTCAGTAGACTCACCAACTGATAAACAACAACTAAATTAACTTTATTTTTTAACGTGACGCCCATGGCTGGAAAAAAAAAGTTGTGAAGTGAGGTTTTGCAGCCTCAGGATATTGCATGGGCGTTGAAGCTCCAGGAATATGCATAATAAATAAAACGTATAATTATTTTTTAAAGTCTGGAAGTTATGTAGTATTGCTTTAAAGTTAAAAAAAAGTAGGACATAGGCTTGGTATAATAGGTTTCCCTAACTGCCACTTTAGTTTTCACTTGGTCAAGTTTTTATGTGTCAACATGTCAGCCCAGTTGCTAGGAAAAAATAGTGCCATGTCATGTTTCTAGAAAACAAAAATACATCAAAAATGCACATATTGGACTGTAGATGTAGGTAACTGAAGTACTTTTGATCCACACAATCTCTGCATGAGTCTCATACATATTTCAACAGTTTTGTGCTTTTGAGACTCATGGATGGATGATTTTGGACTGACACTTGAATCAAATTCAAGATGAGCAAATATTTTTCATGAAATTGGTCAATTTTTCACTTTCAGCATTTGACATGTTTACTTTTCTGGATCAAATATTGTTTTATCCATCCATTTTCTATACCTGCTTATGTCACTGCAGGCTCATGGGGGTCGCTAGAGCTGTTATTAGTTGAGAGGTGGTGTTACACCCTGGACAGTCACGGGTGAAATATTGGTTAAGAGATGTTTAAATCATTGTATTGTTTTTAGTGTCTTTTAATAAAAGCTGCTAATTTTTTGCAGAAAAGCTGGAACAGGCTACACAGCCATTATCACCGGCTGAATTATAACCAGTCGATATGCTCAAGCTCCCATTTGAATGTCAAGTCTGCCCTGTCTTATTTCAATTAATGTCACGACTCACAGAGTAGTGTCTTTGAAGAGGCTAAACAGCTCACAAGTAACTAATTTATTCTCTAGTTACCAGAAAATGTGTGTGTGTCATGACTCACATGGTTATTCTATTCTATCTGCGTCTCATCTCTTTGGATGTAGACATCACAGGGCTCACTCCATCTGAGTGGCGCACCAACTGTGTTATGAATGGAAATGCACGCCTACGAACACAGATGTGAGGCAAACACACATACATAGACTGAACACACATCCTTGTGTTTGTCGAAAACATTCTGTTCTGAGAAAATATGCCACAACCCAGACAGGTTGGGGCTGTGTGGAGACAGGGAGACAGATCCATGGTGTACAGAAGGTTGTAAGGTCTCTGCATGCAGCTCAGAAAACATCCTGAATAAAATAAAGCTGAGACAAAGAACTACAGAATTTATAAGTTGTCTGACAGTTTGCTCATTTAGATAAATACAAGACGTCTTTCGGTTTTTACTTGATTGCAAAACACAAAACATTTGAAATGAGTTAAATAAAATTAAATAAAAAATACTTTATCAAGCCCCATTTTCCGGATTGTTGCGGTTTGGTTTGGTAATCCCTGATCTCTTAACTAGATGCATTTTTTTCTGATTTTAAACATTCTAAAGCAGATTTTTAATGTCACCTTTAAATGTATAGCTACAACTTAAAACCACTTTTTAAATGTTTTAAATGATTTATTGGAACTGATGTGCAATATAGCTGTTAATGTTTTGCCTGGTAAAATAAAGGTTAAGTCCCTGCTGCGTTTCCTCAGCCAGAAGTTTGTGTTCTTTCTTCTTGGCATGTGGCTTTAAAGAACAAAAAAAATCCACCACTTTTTTAAACATGGCCTTGCTGCTTTGTTCTTTGTGCTGACTCAAACAAAAAAAAATGCAAAAAAAAACAGTTTGTACTTATGCACAAATAATTTAATATATTTAATAATAATATATTTATTATTATTTCATATTTAATATAATAACAATATATTTAATATAATTTAATATAGTAATATATTTAATTAAAAATACTAACTATTAACTACTACTACTAACTAACTTCTGATAATCTTTCACCTATTCTGGAATTATTTGCTCAATATTTGTTAAAAATATTAAACATATCAAGTTATTATCGTTCTTAACTAAACCACACAGACAAACTCTCAGTAAACTGTGTGACATAACAAAGTACACTTCAGCTGGTTTTAGTTATAACAATTCTTTGTCATCTATTGTGCACTGCTCAAAAATTCAAGTTCGCAAGCAGAACCATCCATACATGTATCTGCATGATTTACTCACAATGGAGTACCGGCTAGGAAAGTAGAAAAGGATTCACCTTCTTGCAGAAAACTATTAAAAGCTGAAGAAGCAAATTCAGCAAAAGAATATGACAAGCCAGGAAAAGACAATGAACTGGATAAAGGGTGGGACATTAGTAAATGAAAAGATTGTCTACATTTTAGGAAGTAATGAACTGATTATTACAACTAAAGTGGTTACCTAACGTTAATGTCAGTTTTTATAAAAGCAAACAGTCGATTGTATATTTACACCAACAGCTATTTACTCAGCATAGTCCTGCATAATCGCTGCTGCATGAAGATTTGATACGAGAATAACTTTGAACCAAATCGCAGGTTTTATCAATGTCATTCATCATTATTGTCTGTATAACTTCACTTGTTACATTTATGACTTTTACATCCTCTTTTTAAAATATAAACAGTTTGTAGAGACAAATATTATTACCCAAATAGGTAGTTGGTAAGATGATGCTGTATGAATGCTGCATTTTAATCAAGCACATGGTAATGTTGATGCAGAACAACATATAAAACAATCTATGAAAATACATTATATGATGCATTCACTTGCACTTGGGTATCTAATATCTACTCAGATAAGAGGTCAGTAATAAAAATAAACTACATTAATTAAATAAAATGAATACATCTTCTGTATTGCTACTGCAGCAGTGTGTAAATTATAGTTATTGTACATAGAAAACGCAGAAATAAAGTTTTAAGTATTTAGAAATATGAGGCATTTCATTAATCTTTAAGTGCTATTTGACACAAGGAAGAATGTGAAGATGTTTGTAATTTAAGAATTGCATTAAGAGGATGAAGGAAATCGACCTCAACAGTCTCACTTGCTGTAGCTGGCACACTGTAGGAATATATTTGCATTTCTATATTGTCTGCTGGACAGTCAGCACAACTGATGTGTTGGAAAGTTGCTTTTCCAAAGCATGCATGAACTGTTCCTTAAAAACAACCTAAAAGATCCATACAAGTGTGAAGAATTATGAAAATACTTTTTAAAAATTTAAAGACTTCAGATATTGCATTATGCAACTGTTGTGTTGCAAATGTTTCTCTCAACAGAGAGCCTGTTGAGAATAATTTGAATTCACTCTTCTCCCTAAAGCAACACTGTCTGTCCTCTCTCTCATGTTACTCGTGCATTTGCAGTAGAAGATGTAGCAGCAGGAGAAGCAGTAATGGTGGTGTGTTAGAGATGTGCAGTGACTTTGTGAAAACCTCAATTTCCTCTTTCACCTCTGAGGTGACATCCTCACACCTACACCCACCCAACAACCCCAACACACACACGCACACACGCAGACGCCAGCATACCAAAATGTGTGCCTCACACACTCGTCACTCTCAGTCTCTTTCACACACAGTCCCAAACTCATCAGCACTTTTTTTTTCCACTTTCCCCAGCATGCCTCATAATTATCACATAGCAGCTCATTGCTCTCTGTGCCATCTGTTAGCCGAGCACACGCGCACCCAAACACATCCCCAGGAACGTGTGCATGCACAAAAGTGCACGCTGCCAGATGCTGGGGATCTGGGATTAATAAAACCTACCATGTATAACTAAGTGTGTAGCATATCATCAACAATTTCCAATAAGGAGATAAAGAATCACTTTGAGAGAAGCTTGAATCTAGAAACAAGATGCATCTTCTTCTTCAAGGAGAATGAACAACAGAAGCACAAGTTTTATATTTTCATTTTGAGAGGGGATAGACCATATGGATAGCATATAAAGAAAATGTATCTGGGTGACAGCCTGTTTTATTTATTTATCTATTTATTTATTTATTTTACTGTTTTTTGAGTGAATAGAGGGGTGGGGAACTCATTTTGTAACAGCAATAATAAGCTGGAGCTCAGCCTCAGAATATCTTTCTCTATTTTCCATTATATATTTTCCATGATATTTGAGAGCTATATCATATCTCAGAATAGGAATACATTAAAATTTGTACACTGAATTAACATTTAACTTGGTTTTCAAAGTGACAAGAAACTTTATTCCAGGGGTTTGCATGCAGAACAAGCTGTGAAGTGATGCAAATCCAGAAAAGACTGAGAAAGAGTTTCACTCTGCTCCAAACAATCAGATGCAACAACACCAATCAAAATTAGATCAAATTTGCATTTGGTATTTAGTACATCATGTCCCAATTGTAGTAATTACAGTGCAGCTTTGCAGAATATTTTTATTTTTTGTTTACAACAGAAATGTTAAGCTACTTGTGTGTGCTCCTACATGTTTGATCCTTTAGTTCAGATCATTTGGGCAGACCTGATGGTTCACTGCTCATCAGGAGCCTGTGATCCAAGCACACAGAAAGAGGAAAATCTACGGCAGGTACAAGAAGATGTGCTGACATCTGCTACCAAACACAACGCTTTGTAAAAATTCTTCCAACGAGAGAATGTGTTGTATCTCGAACATGCTACTGAAAAGACTGCTGACAAGCGTATCGTGTTTCTGTGAAGTTAAAGGCACCGGAGTCTGATTTATATCGACATCCTGTCACCTCCTCCATACCTAGCTTGGGAAACTAACCCAAGCTGTCTTAAAAAATAAATAAATAAATTTACTGGAGATAAATTTTTGAAGCACTCCAGTTTGGACCAAGAGAAAAGAAACTGCATATGTGACGGCATCCTAGTAATGTTTAATGAGTATATCTCCACAGGCTGGTGACACCTTACCTGCCAGGACCTTTGCAGCAACCAATTAAACATCAAGCAGTGCTTATATCAGGATAAACTTGACCTGCTGTTTAGAATTTTTGCATTTGTAATCATGGAGCTGCCTGCACATCAGTCCCAGAGCTGGAACATGATCAAACATCCTCACTTTTCCCCTATGCAGCTTTGGAGGGGACTTCTACTGTGTGTGTAGGGGGGAGTCCCCCTCTTCAATTATTTACAGGAAGCCCTCATGCATCTGTGACTTTCTGCGACAGGCTGAGAAAGCCCAGCAGAGCAGCACAGAGCTGCTTTCTTCCTCCTCCCAATTACTCTTTTCTCTTACTCTTATCCCCCTGTCAACGACCGTTTTCCTCTCCGCTGTTTCCTGTTCTGTCTACAACCCTCCCTCCCAGCTCCTTCATCTTTTAACTCCTCTTTTCCATCGTTTCCGTTCTTTATCTTTTTTCCCCCCCCTTTGCCTGGAACTTTCCTCCTCCATCCTTTTCCTCTCTTCTGTCCTAACCTCACCCTTTTTTCTTCTCACCTCTCCTTTTTATTCCCCTCTTTTCAGCTCCCATCCACTTCTGTTTCCCTGTCCCCTGTATCACCTCTCCTCTCCTTTTATCACCCTCTGTCCCGTCTTGTCATCTCCACCAGGAAAAAGAAATGAAGGGGTGGAAGAAGAAGGGATGATGTTAGAAGAAGGGACATTTGTGGACGAGTGTGAACTCTGAAGAGTCGGCACTGAAATAATTCATCATGCTGAAACATCTCCACACTCCTTTACCTGGTTTCCCCACTGTTTATCTTCTCTCTATTTTCTCTTCACCTACTACTTTTTTTTCTTGTTTTTCACATTGTTCCCATTTTTTTTATCTTAAGTTAATGATACGATCAGGTTTTTACTAATTTTACTTTTATCTTTGATATTTGTCTGTAATCAGACTGACTGTGAAAAAATATTCAGCCCAACTTTATTTATATCAAGTGTAACCCAAAAAGATTTAATTTTATCATCTTCCATGAAAAATCAATTTGTTAGGAGTCTGCATTGTTCAAAATGAATAAATAAATAAAAAACAAACAGAAAACAACTCTTGCAATGCTTCCTAATTATTTTTAATTGATTTTAATAATTCATGAGTTGTAGCTCTGCAACAATTATAATTTTGTTTATTGATGTGACATCTATGTAGCCACACAACTCTGCAAATTTAAGGTGAACGGTCCATTTACCTCATTTTTCTCAAACTACCATTGTTCAGTGTGAATATAAGAGTTTCTCCAATTTACACAGCAGACTTATGCTAAAATTACCCAAGCAGCAGGCTGAGAAGTCATACGGTCTTTGACTTGGTAACCATTACTCAAATACCAGAAATAAAAGCAACAATTTTGTTCACCACTTTAGTAGTTTAGCAGCTACTAAATGATCTCAAATTGTAATATTTAATGTTTTTCTTAGTCCTCATTAAATATTGTCAAGCTTTGGATTGTGAATTAGATAAAACAAACAACATGAAACTGTTCTTTGGGGTATTTATCAATCAAATATAAAACAAATATAAAACTGTTTAATAAAACCTTAAAATTAGTCCCTCCTTTGAAAGTAACAGCAGTTTTTAAATGTCAGTAGTCAATAAATTCATCAACCTGAAGCACAAGACAACTGTTTACCCTTGTGGATAAAGTGAGGCTGATTCTATTTGTCTCTAATTAAAATCCCTGAGGGGATTGCAGCACATCAAAACCAGACACCTGGATGATCAACACATGATTTGCAGGTGAACCCTACAACTTGAGAATTCCACAGACTTAAAAAAGAAAGACGAGTGAAAACGATGCACAGGCTCTGTTTGGCTCATTAACAACAGCTCTGCGAGCTGTGGCCCACATGTCAAAACAAAACATGGATGCTTTATCTCAACAGGTTCTGACTCTCGTGCCCATATTTCTTCCCGTGTGTGTGTTCTTTGTGTGCACGCTCACCGAGGAGTAGAGGTGACCCTCTCCGTTCATGGCGATGTAAAGACCAGTCTTGACTGATTGGATAGCCACGACTCTCAAACCCACAGGAATTAAGTTAAACAGAGCTGAGGACAAAAAAAGCAGGCAAACTGAGTTGATGTGTGTTTGTTATGAGTTCGGAGGAATGAAATGTAGGTTGCACAGTTGGTTTTGTTTTTTTTGTTTTTTCTTTGGTGATTGGCAGAGCAGCTCGGCTGATTGCAAGAGCTTTTAGGCATCAAGTCCTGAGGAGAAAAACATCCTGAAATTTTAAAAAAGAAAAAAATAATCCAACCACCTCCTTATCTTCTGTAAGTAAAGAATATTCATATTAAGCTCAAACCAATTAAAACCTAATCAGTTTTGCATACAACTGGACAGTTTTGACGAAAAAAGGAAAAAAAAAAAAAAAAAAAAAAAAAAGATGAGAGGAAGTTCAGGTCTATGACATTTTAACATCTGCCGCTTCTTGTCTTAGTTTTCAAAGACAGTCCAGCTCTCAGCGGCATCAGGTCAGCTCTAAAGACCAGCAGTCGGTGATCGTAAAGGAACAGACAGCTAATAGCCTTTGGCTCGTATTTTAAAAGACAATGTTAATGCTACTGGCCCTTTAGTTCTATATAGATATGTGCCAGGTAGGACACTCGTTTTTCATTGCAAAAGCCAGATTTATTAAAAAAAGAGAATCTCATTTCAGCTTATAAAAGAGGACAGTGTGGTTTATCCTGGAAAATTAAACAAAACATCTAAACCACAACGTAAGTGTGTCTTCAAAAGAATCTGTAATTGTAGATTTGATTAGATATAGGTTATAAAAGGAATATTACTAAAGGACCTGACTGTCTCCCGTGGGCTCACCACCTGCAGGAGGGGCCATATGGGTTGGGTGCAGTGTCAGCTGGGCGTTGCCAGAGGCGGGGACCCTGACGGTCTGATCCTCGGCTGCAAAAGCTAGCTCTAGGGACGTGGAATGTCACCTCTCTGGCGGGGAAGGAGCCTGAGCTGGTGTGTGAGGTTGAACGGTTCCGGCTAGATATAGTTGGACTCACCTCGACGCACGGCTTGGGCTCTGGAACCACTGTCCTTGAGAGGGGCTGGACCCTCTTCCATTCTGGAGTTGCTCCCGGTGAGAGGCGCCGAGCAGGTGTGGGCATGCTCATTGCCCCCCGACTTGGAGCCTGTACGTTGGGGTTTACCCAGGTGGATGAAAGGGTAGCCTCCCTCAGCCTTCGAGTGGGGGGACGGGTCCTGACTGTTGTTTGTGCTTATGCACAAAATAGCAGTTCAGAGTACCCACCCTTTTTGGAGTCCTTGGAGGGGGTGTTGGAGAGCACTCTTTCTGGGGACTCCCTCGTTCTGCTGGGGGACTTCAATGCTCATGTGGGCAATGACAGCAAGACCTGGAGGGGCGTGATTGGGAGGAACGACACCCCTAAATCTGAATCAGAGTGGTGTTTCGTTGTTGGACTTTTGTGCTCGTCATGGACTGTCCGTAATGAACACCTTGTTCAGACATAAGAGTGTCCACATGTGCACTTGGCACCAGGACACTCTAGGCCGCAGTTCGATGATCGACTTTGTAGTCGTGTTGTCGGACTTGCGGCTGCATGTTTTGGACACTCGGGTGAAGAGAGGGGCGGAGCTGTCAACTGATCACCACCTGGTGGTGAGTTGGCTCAGATGGTAGGGAAGGATGCCTGTCAGGCCTGGCAGACCCAAGCGTGTTGTAAGGGTCTGCTGGGAACGTCTGGCAAAGTCCCCTGTCAGAAAGAGTTTCAACTACCATCTCTGGCAGAGCTTCAACCATGTCCCAGGTGAGGCGGGGGACATTGAGTCCGAATGGGCCGTAAGGTCGTTGGTGCCTGAACTCGTTGGTGGACACCGGCAGTAAGGGATGCTGTCAAGCTGAAGAAGGAGTCCTTTCGGGCCTTTTTGGCCTGTGGGACTCCAGAGGCAGCTGACGGGTATCGGCGGGCTAAGCGGAGCACAGCTTCGGCGGTAACTAAGGCAAAAACTTGGGCTTGGGAGGAGTTTGGAGAGGCCATGGAGAATATATAATCAAGGGCTGCATTCCATTTCTGCACCTGTGCATGCTCATTACTTCTATATCATGCACAAAAGCAAATCTTCCTTTAACTGGAATGCAGCTTTCATTTATACACTTGTGCTTTTTCTGTCTAAAATCAAAATGTAGTTATTAACATTGCCCATGTTGATATCAAAATGTTTTCTAAATACTGAGCAGGCTAAGTTAAGAATATTTTTTAAGATGTACAGATTTTATTTGGGCAAAGTTTATTTTAAATATCCCATATTATACATTTTTTAATAATTTCATATGGCTGTCAGAGGTCCAAAAACATTGTTTTCAATGAGAATGTATTACAATTCCACCACTATGTGTCCTGTTTTACATCTTCTTGAATCAAGTGAACATAACTGTTGTGTTTTCATTTGTTTAGATCTTTCAGCTAAATGGCATTTTCTAATATCTGCAGAGAACTCAGATCAACTAAACTCAAGCCAAACGTTGCAAAAAAAAAAACAAAAAACATTAAGCATTAAAATGTCATCTATAATAAAAAGAAATACTGCACAAATTATAATGGATACAGAAAATGGTGAAGCAAACAAAATGACAAGTTTTATTCAAGTTTAGTCCAACAGACTCTCAGTATGATTCATTTTCTCTGTAAGGTTATAAAAACTACTTCCATTTGGAGAAAGATGCTCCCTCATGCATTGTATTTTTTCTTTCATACTGTTCCATATTCACATTAACTGATGTTTTTATCAGATGCTGATGATGTAACCGTCTTGGGCTTTTGCAACTCCTTTTTATTACTTGTCACACCCTATGGCTCAAACTCAAAAGACGTTCTTGGTTCATGTTGTGAGTTTTTGAGGCCCATCTACAAAATAGTCACCTCTGAGATTTCAGACTCCATGTATTGTTCCTAAGACAATGTCCCAGATCCACATTTTTTACTTTAAACTTTTCTTATTGGAATTTTTCTTCAGTTTTATACTTTGGCCAGAAAATGAGCATAATGTTTTCCATACATTTTTCTTAAAGTGATATAAAAGAGATCAAACAAACGATGACTGAAGTGTAGATAATTGGTAAAAGAAAAAAACTGTACATAATAGCTGTTATTAAAATACATAACCTCATTTCCAAAAATGGTGGGACGCTGTATAAAATGTAAACAAAAACAGAATGCATTGCACTGCAAATCCACATTATTTCCAATAGATCATAAACAACAGATCAGATGCTGAAACTGAGACATTTAACATTTCATGGAAAATATCAGCTCATTTTAAATTTGACAGCAGCAACTCATCTCTGAAAAGCAGGACCAGGTTGATGTTTACCATTGTGTATCATCTCCTCTTCTTTTAACAACTGTCTGTAAACGTCTGGGAAGTGAGGAGACCAGTTGCTGGAGTTTTAGGAGAGGAATGTTGTCCTTTTCTGGTCTGATGCAGGATTCTAGCTGCTTAACAGTCCTGGATCTTTGCTTCTGGACTTTTGGTTTCATGATGCTCCAAATGTTTTCTATTGGTGAAAGGTCTGGACTGCAGGCAGGCTAGTTCAGCAGCCGGACTCTTCTCCTGTGAAGCCATGCTGTTGTGATGGATGCAGGATGTGGTTCAGCACTGTCTTGCTGAAATCTGCAAAGCCTTCCCTGAAAGAGACGTTGTCTGGATGGGAGAAGATGTTGCTCTAAAACCTCCATGTACTTTTCAGCATTGATGGAGCTTCACAGGCTTCACAGGCTGCCATAGGCACTAATGCAGCCCCATACCATGAGATATAGAGTTTTGAGCTGTCCACTGCAGAGATGGGAACTCGAGTCTGGGACTCTGACTTGAGTCGCACTTAAGTTGCATTTCCAGTGACTTGAGACATGTCTTGAACTCACACATTTAAAAGACTTAAGACTCAAATCAACTCAACCCTAGATGTAACATTGACCGAACATCACACAGACGTGCCCGCAGTGCATGCGAAATACAATCAAAACACTGGCGGTACTGCTGTTGCTACAACGGCTTTAACTTTTGGGTACCACAAACTTAATAAAAAGGGACCAGTATAAGAGCAGCAAACTAGAGAATCTGTGGTATAAAAACCCAGGATGCTGGATCCACCACATCCACCTTAAAACACACCTGGAAAAATGTGTCACTGTAATATGAAGCTAGTGTTAGCATTTATGTTAGCAACGAGCTTAGCGCCACAGCAGTGTAAATGTTAGCTTGTTACTACTTTTGTACTAAAATAATGTTAAGTCCATCAGATTGGCTCCACTGACTGTGGTTAGAAGAAGAATGAGCCATTTTGCTGAACAGTTTCCATTAACTGTAACTTTGCCATGCTCACTTTAAACTGAAATCAAACCCACTGTAAACAACATGGTTTTACTGGGTCAGAAATGTAAGGAATATTTACTGGACCTGCAAGTACTGGATCTTAACTAATTAAAATTTTGAGTTTTGAGTTATGCGTTTTAAAAAGCTTAAAATAAATATTTTCTGTTCTCATCTTACAGTTTTTTCAAGCCCTGTTAAAATTAAGATTTTTCTGATACACTAGTGCAGATATCACCAACTGTGTCCTGCACCTGCAGATTTTACATGTTTACCTGATGAAATACACTTGAGTCAAATTATTATTGGGTCATTAAGAGGCTCGTGCAGAACTTGATAACAAGGTGTCATTTAGATGAGGTGTGTTGCTGCAGGGAAACATCTAAAACCTACAGGACAGGTGTTGATTCTGCACTAAAGTGCAGCATATTGGCCCCCTTTCTACATTCAGGAAAGAAATTATATGAACTGCAGTATTAGTATTTAGAATCTTTCAGTGGGTCCAGATGGATTTTTGTTTACATTAATAACTCTTGGATAAGTTATGTTAAGAGCATATTTACTAATGTGAATAAATTTCCATGTTCATCTGCAGGTTTTCCAAATTCAGCAAAGCAAAGAAATTATCCAGAGGGACAGAGCATTTGTTAGTTTAAGCTAAAGATCAGTGCTGTTACAAAATGCTGGTAGATAAAGGCTGAGTATGGATTTTAAATTCCTTGCATTAAAATGTATCTTCTAAGCAGACCAGACAGCAGCGTCACGTGGCAGATTATTCATTACAACAAAAAGTGACTTGCAACTTCACTTGGACTTGACTTGTAAAAAAGGACTTGTCCACCAATAAAAACCAAGATGGTCCCTTCCCTCTTTTGTCTGCAGGAAACTGTGTTCATGGTTTCCAAAAATCATTTTAAATTTTGATCACATATCAGTTTTCCACTTTGCTTCAGACCATTTTAAATGAGCTTTGGTCCAGATAAGATGGCAGCATTTCTGGATTGTGGTAACATTTTCTTTGCATGATAGAGCTTTAGCTGGATTGCATGGTGAACTGTGTTCAACGATGGTGATTTCTGGATGTTCTTCTGAGCCCATGCAGTGATTTCCAGTAGAAAATAATGTCTGTTTTAAAGCTGCCACCAGAGGGGCTGAAGATCACAAACACCTATTTGACCTTGGTCATTGTCATTGATTTACCTTATCAACAAAAGGGAGCTTCTCCTAGTGAGCAAACTCCGGCTCAAATTGCACTCAAGGGTAGCAAACTCTTGCTGAACAGCCAACACAAACCCACTCGGGGTAACAGCGAAATACACACTCTTCTGAGATCAAACCCAAATGGTGAGCTGAGCCCTACTCCAATGATGGCAGGTCCTCGTATTTAAGGGGAAGGCGTCCTTCGGGATTGCCAGCTGGTCCGGAATCACTGGCCATCAATCCAGGAGGGGGAGGAGGAGTTTTGCATGTCGGTCCACAGCCAATCCTCTCACAGCAAACTTTGCATATCCTGGTGCAGGTTGACAGGCCAGGAGCCGTAACACCATCCACATAGAGATTTCTTCTGATTCCCTAAATCATTTTATATCATACATTGTAGACGGTGCATTGATCAATGCTTTTTTTTACAATTTTACACAGAGGCAAGGCAGAGGAACATTTTTCTGAAATTGTTTTACAAATTGTAGAAAAACACTTTTCCAGCCTTTTGTTGCTCCTGTTCCAACTTATTTTGAGAAGAATAGATGAAAAAAAATTCAAAGTTAGCTAATATTTTCCATGAAATGGTAAAATGTCTCAGTTGCAACATCTGTTGAATAAAACATATGTTGTTTATTTTCTATTTAGAAATAAAATGTAGATTTATGATATTTACAAATCCTTGCATTCTTATTTTATTTACTTTACTATTGCAACCAACTTATTAGAGATGGTACAAGTGATGTGGTGCATCTATTCTCCGTACCCACTTCATCCTGTGCAGCATCGAGGTGGGGTGAGTGTCTATGCCAGCTGACATTAGGTATAAACTTGGCAACAAGTGCAAGCTATTGGGAATTCTGTTTATTCACCAAGCTGTGGTGGATAGCTAAACAAAACAGTGAGGAAAGATTTGCCAAAAAGCAAGAAAAGAAATCATTGTAAATAAGCAGAATATAAACAAGCAGAATTAAAGAAATTTGCTTTTGATTTTCTTTGAGTTTCATTCATCAAAAACTGCAAAAGCTACTATAATAAATAGTGTCCATCTGTGGCTCCTCCCTGAGGGCTGTATTGGGTGCATAGGTCCAACAAACTGAGCCATAAATAAGATCCTCCAAACAGCCACTTGTTGCTTTCAGTTGAACAGTTGGTTTGCTCTCTGAAAATCCAGAGTCCCAAATGGAGTCGCGTCGTTGTATGAAACAGGCGCCGTTTGAGTCCACAACATTTGATGAGATTAAAAATCCATAAAAATGTGTCCAACTGTATTTCAAAAGTTTCAAGCTGTTAAGATATGTGTTCTTAATCACATACTAAGAGACAATGTTATTTTAAAAGAAAAATATAAAATAGAGTTAAAAAAAATATATGTAATTATAATTAGCACATTTCCATTTTCCATGATCACCAAAGAATTTCCATGTAACATATCAACAAAAAAATTTTTTTTGATAAAGCTTTTATTGTTTTTCGGGATGAAATGGATATCCTTGATACTATGATGATATTTATTAAAAGAATAAATATTATTTTTAGTAAAAAAATTACAATTTGACTTTGTCCCTTAGTTTGACTTACCACCCCATTACACTTACTTTTTTTGTCTATAAAAATATACTCTTATTTTAGGTGCATCACAAACAGGAAATGACATCATGTGAGCCTCTGTAGGCGTTCAAAAGCAGGAAGTTCCCACATTATTTTATACTGTTTATTTGATGTTTTTATAGGTTGGATGAAATCCATCAAGCTTAATGTTACCACACCATCATGCAAAATAGTTTAGGAAAACTTTATTTATTTTATGAAAAAACATTATTAATAGAAATAAAACAATATTTCAGATTGAAATCAGACATGCTGAGTCAGCTAGCTTACCATACAGTGAATTGGCAGCCATTTTATGTTGAAATTTACCACCCCGTCACATTTTATATTGTGAAAGGGTGGTATTTATTAAACATATACACCTGTGAAGTTGTTTTAAGCTTGAATTATGTTTTAAAATTGTAATATCTAATAAAGGACACTTTACTAGTATGTATTATTGATCATTGTGTCCTGTGACGGGGTGGTACAAGAATGACTCCCAGGTTTGAAAAAATATAGGTAATATTAATATTACAGGTAATATTAAAAGATTTTATACCTGAAGTAGAAAAATATGTTGTTTTTTCTTGTTGTTTGTTTGTTTTTTTAGGTTTAACCTATCTTTTATATTGTGGATTTCTTAAAATAACTTTTGCCCTTGATGAAATTTTTTTAATTACAAAGTGGAAATGGCCCCTGTTTCATAGAAAGACTCAGCCATTATAACCATATGATAATGCCCCCTTCTTTATATATTCATAGTCAAATTTCATTCAATACAAACAGTTAAAAAGCTGATATTTAATCAATCTTTGTCTGGATTTCAAATTAAGATTTTTCCCTTATTTGGCACATTACTTTCAATATAAACTACAGTAAGTATTAGATCATTTTTAATGAGGTGTGGCAGCAGCATAATAACTCATATTAAATGTATACATTTCTAAATTTACTGACATCACACCTGATAGTGTTTGACCTATACATAGATGAGTGTGTGTTGTACTAACAGGAGTTGGTGCTGTCGTCTTTGGTCCCGTCCAGACTTCCATCCTGGCCCATCTGGAGATAGAAGCCCTGTCTGCAGAACAACCTGGTCACTATGCCCTTCAGCTGTGGTTCTATAAGCCACAAGCACAGAAAAATAGACAGAAAAAAGAGAAACATGTGAGAAACGATGATCTTCACAGAGACTGTGCCTTATATTCGAAAGCCCTTCAATAAATATCAGCAAGCAAGTCAAACCTAAACGAGACAGAGGTTGGAATAAGTCGGTTTCAGCATAATTTCATTCTCTGAACTCAGTTCCTGCTCATGTATTTGGAGGGCACCTTTTGTGATAGAATACAGCTTTAAAGAAGCACAGTGTGACCACACGTAACCTTCTGCATCCTGGAGGATTTCTTTTGGAGAATCTAGTCAAGCACATCCAATCCATTACAGGATTCCTGGACTAATCCGTCCTTCCTGGTCATTGTTCCACTTGAATAAGATTGATAAATTATTTCAAAAGCTTGGATGGTAAAGTGCAGTCTTACAGTAGCTTTGTAAGAAGCCCGGTTTCCTTGTGAATGCCCAGTATATTGATTTAGGTATCGCTGTTTATATTAAAACCCTTAACATGTTTTTTTGGTGACTCACTTAAGCCATATTGTTTGACTTTTAAACCTAACTATGACAGCAATGTTGTCTTATGTGACTTAATAGATCCTCAAACCTCAATCTCTTTAAAAAGGTTCAAAGATTCAGAAATTTCAATGCCTGATTTCTTTATATTTTTCTTCCAAGCGACAGATTTTCTTGTATTAATCTTTAACAATTGTTCTCCAGGCTTTCTGAAGGTTTTCAAAGTTATTCTTTGGACATTGTCTTTTTTTTCTCTCGATTTCAGCCCAGTTAATGTACCTTAGAATTTGCAGAAGAATGTGCTTTTTAGTTTGTGAAGCCACTTAACACTGACATATGACTCATAGAAACATAAAAAAGGCTCATATCTCTTGTAATGAATCACTGTTGTGGCCACAGATAACAGACAACTTAGCAAAGAACTGGTCATTAGATGCTTTGTTACTGATATTTCTTTAGTTTTGTTTTCCAAAAACGTCAAATGTGACGTAAGATAGTGTAAATAAAATAAAATAGTGAAAACTTGGCATGTTCCAGCATGGTATGAAGTGTGTTCTTTAACAAAAAAAAAAAAAAAAAAACAAAGAAAATGGAACGCGGATGATTTGCATCCAAGCAACATCTTAGAAAATATGAAAAAATCTGGCAAAAGACCTGGAAGATGCATCTGGACCATCATTTGATCCATCTAGAATTCACTGAAGCCTCATTAGAAATGTACTCCATGGAAGGATGGCTGTAAATATAAGGCCAATGACACAAAAACTGGACTGCCAAGAGCCCAGACTTCGACAATATTGAAGCAGTGTGGGATCTTCCAAACAGAAAACTGAATAAAATGCAGCTAACATTCAAAGAAGAGCTTTTGAAAAGTCCTTCAAGAAGCATAGAAAACGTCTCCTGAAGACTGAAATTACATGAAAACTTTACATGTAAGCTTTATATGTTGTATTTCTACGGTGGCTGGGAGGTACAAAACACTCTTACATCGAGTGAAACACTTTTACATTGTCACAATTCACATTTACTTCATAGAAACCACATTTTTTTAAAAAAAGTACAATGCCAAAACCCTTTGTGCATCGTGAGTGTTTCACTCGATGTAATATTGTTTTGTACTTCCCGGCCACCGTATTATTTCTGTTCATGTTTGCACATATTTCAATAAATCTGCACCTTAAAACATAAAAAGTAGGAGGGAGTGGGCTCTAGATCAGAGATGGGCAACTTTAATCCTAGAGGGCTGCCGTCATGAAAATTTTAGATGTTTTCCTGATCCAACACACCTGATTCAAATCAAATGGCTCTGCTCAAAAACTTGTCAAGTTCTGTCCAAACATGTTGACCCATTAATCTGATGCAGATGTGCTGCAGCAGGAAACTTCTAAAACCTGCAGGACTGTGGTCCTTGCCTTAGAGTTTAGCACTTTTTTTCCTTACAGTATTTAGTACCTTAGTACTGTAAGGAAAAAAGAAAAGAAAAGAAGAGAAAAGAAAAGAAAAATAGCCCTGCTGCTGGTGTTAAATGTTGCAGCGTCTCACCTCTATCACAGATCTGACCAGCTTGATCATAACAGCAGTATCTGACGCCCTCACAGTGAGAAATATTTGAAAAAAATTCATATTTTAATTCTGTAAAAGGATTACAGAGAAACCAAGTTATCTTCATAAAAACTAATGGATAAATTTGATCAGTTTGCAATCTATGCATCATTACACATCTAATGTTATGAAAATGCAGATTTTTATTTTAATCCCCAAAATTGTTCTCTAGGGTATCTCATGTTGCTAGAATTAAACCGAGGTGCCATTCGCCTCACACTGTCTGGCTCTTGCATTTTGCAATCAAACCAGAATTGACTGAAATAAACAAAATGATGGAAACAACAGCCATTCAGAAGTAGAGGAATGGAAAGCAGAAAAGACAACAGAGATGAGATTAACTAAAATAATTGCTCTCATCACTCCCCGTACCCCTCACACACACTTGCTTGTGACCGCACCCGAAATCCTTCTATAAAACACACATCAGTGACTCTGCAGTTTTAATGAAGCTGGGAATTCCCTTTGAGTGTGTATGTGAGAGACATAGTGTAAGACTGTGAAGGTATACCCTAACGCATAGAGACAGAAAAAAGCTGACGGTGACCCAGTTTTTCAGGAGTGTGAGTGTGTGTGAGAGAGACAGGGGCAGGGGTGTTTCCATCTATGTGAAGGATCCATCTTGTGCAGCAGGAAAGACAGAGGGAAGAGAAGCCGCGACGCTTGAAAGCACCGCTTGAACTGAAAAAATTCCCAGCATACTACTTATAGCATGTTGAGGTGTGGTGTGATCCATCCACTAATTTTTTTTATCACAATATCATGATGAAGACAATCAGGAACTGCAAACACTCCCCAGTGCAACTGTCTCCTTTATTTTCCTCACAACACTGTTATCATTCAACTAAATATCCTCCCGACCGACAGTTGTTGTGTTTCATGTTGCTTTATGATTTAAAATAACACCCAACATCTAAATCTGAGCACACTGTCTGTAGCACAGACTAAAATCTCTCTTTCTATCCTCCTATGTGTGACACATGATCTCAGAAAGCTGTTAGAAATGTAATTTACTTCCTCTTATCTTCTTCTAAAGTGTAACATTAATAAAGAGATATAAGTGTGACAGAATTTAAAATGTATGTCTGTATTAGAATTAAAGCTGGAGGCACAGAGCGTGCAGCCTCTAGCCTGGCTTTGCATTTATACATCTGTCTCTGTGTTTGCTTGAAACCCTGTCTGATAAAGATACATTGCACAGAGAGCATTTTGGTGGAGGCATTTATTATAGAGCATGTTTCCAGCCTGAGGTTGTGACTCAACCAACGCAAAATTTCAAGGCCATGCAACTTGTCTAATAAAATGTTTTCTTAAAGGACATTTGACGACTTGACTTGACGTCTGCAGGAGTACAGTGTTTGGGGCCTCCTAGTGCTTTTATAACAAGCAATCTGTTTATTAGGACAGAGAACTGCCACTGCCCTAATTTCTCCTTAAGTTCAAAAAGGTAAACATTTTTAAAGAAACACCTACGGAACATTTGCATAAAGTCATCAATAAAATTGTTGTTTATGTTTGCTTGCTTTTTTTAATGAGTTGCAGAGAAAATCTGTCACCTTAAACTGTGTAAAAATGAGCAAAAGGACAATTGTACTCAACCCTGTAAAGCCTGATAAAAAGAGAAAATTGTATATTATGTCATTTGAACTTTAAACAAAATCCAAACTTTTTTTTCTTTTTATGGAAAACCAATTGCATAAATATTTTCAGAATAATTGAGGAACATCACCAAATCCATTTGGAAGCAGAGGAGACATGTCAAATTGTATATAGCAGGATTTTATGGAATATTTTTATTATTTGAAAACACAGAAGTCTGAGAAACTCATGCATCAAATATGACACGGGTGGTGTATTAATGTAGGGTGAAAACCATAACATCATTAATCCACATGGTGTGAAGTGAAGCAAAACACCTTGTAATATCATCATATTTGGATATATTTCTTCATCCTCATGCTTCATCTTGAACATTTTTGTTCATTTGGGCACATTTTTCCTCTTCATCTGGCCAAACATTAATGGCTCTGTTAGTGGCACAAAGTTTATTTGAACATAATGACAATATAAAAACAAAAATAAAATAAAATACATGACCAAAAAAAAAAAAAAAAAAGGAAAAGAAAACCTTTGGAATTCAACTTTTAATTTTTCCAGTAAGTGAGCAGGACACTGCAAAAGAAGTCCCCTGACAAAAAACTGCTTTTGGCACATTAACATTTTTTTTTTTTTATGCACAAATCTCTTAAACACCTGCGACTGTCACACACTCAAACAGATTTTAACCCCTTAATTGCCATTTTACGGAATTGATGTCACTATTGTTTTTTATTAAACACAAAAACATGAGTTATTTTCCATATAACAAGTGTGTTGGATATGTTGACTTTTAGGGCAAAATGTTCACGTCCCAAAAAAATGCTGAACTCGGTGAAATATTTTAATCAGTTTCAATCAGGATTAATCAAATACTGAATAAATTATTTTAACCCTTTAAATGCCAGTTTCATTACATGATACAATTTTTCTATGAGAATACACACAAAAAATAAATAATTTTAGCAAATGTTAGAGGGGCGGTGGATTTTTTAAATCAGTGTTAGATATGTCAAGGATATAAACAATAACTTCGATATATATTAATCATTTTTATTAAGCATCAAATATAAAATATAATACCCTCTTATAAAACCCTCTTATTATACTACCCTTTTATTTATTATAAAAAAGGAAAACAAAATCAACATTTTCCTTTGATTTAACTTTAAATATGCTTTTCAATCAAGTCTGATGCAACAACACCCGATTCATTATACTATATTATAGACTTTAAACTGGATTTTCATTTATTTAAAGGCTTTTAATAGTACAGAAATTTTTGGGATTAAATTATTCTGGGCTTCATGTAGACTTTTTAAACATTATATTTAGTCTGCAGACAATAAGATTCAATTATAAAAGATGGTTAAGGATTTTTTTTATTATTAATTGCACACAAGTTCTCTCACAGCCTCAATCAGTGTAGTTATTGGTGTTTGCATAAGTCCTCCCAGTAGTAGACAAAAATTTATACATCTCCACAGGAGTGTCTTGCTTCATCTACTCATCACCCACTTATGAACGTATTCATGCAGCTGCGTATCCATTTCACCTGCGCCGACCGGCCCCCCTGCCACAGCAACGTTCCCCTGCAGACATCAAGGTAACATTCCCACTATTCCCAGAATTTCCACATCCTGTCTGTTACCAGAGAAATTCCCCATCCTCGCGTTGCTATGGCAACAGTCTCGTGATTCCAGACTGTTCCAGAGAAAGGGTATTCCCCCATCCAGACGGGCACACACACACATACACACTCACACGGAGCTGTATTTTCACCATAATGCGATGTGATTCAGCCAGTCAGCTGCCATGCAGATTTGACATGTTGTATTGTCTGTTAATTCGCTCCAGTCTGAGTCTACATGCAGAGCTAAATGCTGTATAAAACACCAATAACGGCGTCTTACACAAACGAGGCATTGAGGAGCTTCACACACACATATGCACATACACAGATCCACAGCATTTCACTAAACAAAATCACCCAAGTGAAGAATCCCTGTGCAGCAAGTGAATGCACTCATTTCATCCTTATTTACATCAGCTTAGGTCATTAGAGAAACACACAGGGCTAAAAAGAGCTGATTTATGCACATCTACAGCGAAGCATAAAAAAATCCTAAGAAATCAGCACCTCATTTCTTTTAGCTTTAATTCTCTATTGTCTTTCATTTTTATGAGGTTTTTTCAGCCTCTACATAAACATTTTTAGGTGTCATCTGTTGATCACAAGACATGGGAACACCCTGTACAGACAGTCTGTCACAGACATATAGAAAAACAGAAGTAACCACAACACGGCCTCTCCTTGGATAAAATTCATCACTTAAGTGGCTCTAGCACGAAACAATTGCAGCACTGGCTCTCTGATCTTTGGAGAGCCGTTTTAAGACGAGGGCTTCTGTTTTTCTACCTGGGGTCAGGTTCATGTTGCGACAGGGAAATGGAGCAGCTGAGCTACCTTTTAGTTAGCCTTTGATTTGTGCTCCTCCTGGGAAATGTTGAGGTAATCATAGGTCAGCCGGGAGGAACAGTCCTAGCTAAAATACCAGGTCAGATTTTTACCTGTTGGATAATTTAAAGATCTTAAAAAAATAACCTATTTTTGCATAAATTTTCTTACAGTGTGGCCTGTTTTACTCCTGCAAATTTCCATTGGGGTGTTCTTAACAGATCTCTAAGTGTAATTGGCTCCTGCTAATAAAGGGTAGCAGCAACTTGATTTTAATACCCTCTGACATCTCTGTGGTAAATTTTCAATTTAGCATATCTACAATTTCACCCTGAGAGTCACTAAACAGGCTAATAATCATGTCTGAGGTTTCAAAGAAAACCTGCAAATCAAGAGCTCTGTGGTTCAGCACCCTGCCCAGCCACAGAAGATAACCAGCAGTTAACCTCATGCGCCTCGTTACACCACTTCAAAACAAGACCTTGAGATACTCTAACTTATTGGCTGAGTGTGCCTTGCATAGCTTTGATCTTTATCTTTTTACATATTTTTTTCTAATGTCAGAGAAAAAGCCAGATGAAGTTGCACATATATCATACAGCGAGGAGTCAGACAACATGACATCATATAAAACCATGCACAAGTCCAATGAGCTCCCTTCTTTATAGCAGATTAGATATGTGCAAAAATATTTTGTATTTTAGATACTTCAGTGTGTTTTCATGCTGTTATACAGTCAGTTTGTAAATTTGTGTGCATGTGCATGACAAAATTAATAACAGCTATTTCAGAGACTAAGAGAGTTTATCACTTCAGGCTATAGGAAGCATTCATTTGAACATTATTAACATATTAATTGATAATAAAAAAAGACAATTTACTACATTCCAATAGCCACACTCCTCTTGCTTCCTCTTGCTACAAATAAGTCTGCATTTTGTTATCATTCCAGCCGACTGTGATATGTGATATGAGCTGTGATATTTGAAGCTTCAATATAACTCAAAAATAACAATTTATCTGCCCTTGTATCTGTATGTCAGAAAAGAAAATCAGACCACACCGCCCGCTACAGAAAGGCTAACCCGGTCACATTTCAATCTCATCGTTCTTGTGTGACGTACAGTCTGAGAAAGCTGCTACCAGAACCTTTTTACCTTTTACTAGAGCATCATTTCTCATTTGTTACATGTTGAAACTTAATGTTGAACATATTTTTTGTGTCAAGCTTGGAAGCAGAAATGAGAGTGTGAATCTGTTGCCTTAAAGCCCCGTCTGATATGAACGTATCAAAGCTTCAGCGAGGGTATGTGATATGAGAAAACGTCTCCTGGCAGATGTTGTGACTCAGCCAAAAGGAAATTCTTAAAGCTGCAATTTTTTTTAAAAAATTAAAGCTCTTAAAAGCTAACATTTTAGGGACGTGATTATGCTTTAATTTGACGAGACAGTGTGATCATGTTAAATTCTCCACAGATGATGTAGGTAAGTGAAATGCCTTCAGATGTCAACTGTGGACAAGAAAGAGCAGTATGTCGGTTGAACTCCAGCTCATAAAAGTGTGCTAATTTTGCACTGAGCCTCATCCGATTGAGTAATGAAGGCATCAGATCACTTTGAGCTGGGTCTGTGAATCTCTCCTTCACAAAACCTCTGGAAGACAGTAGGGGATATTGGCAAATCTCTTGCTTTCTTCCATACACACAGCACAGAGACTGTGGATGTTGCCAAGCTTTAACCAGCAGCTCTCACAACTGAGAACACAGACGAGGCAGAGCTAGAAGGAGAAGGTATGGGAAAGAAGGGTGCGAAAATGAGAGGAAAAAAGTCAAATAAAGCTGGAAGGAGGGATGAAAAGATCTGAGGTTAGAAGGGAGGATTGGGTGGAGAGAGGAGAGGGGAGGGTGATTAGCCACAGAGCAAGAGAGGGAGGAAGGTGACAAAAATACAAGCAAAGTGTGGGAGAGGGAAGGAAAGGAGGGGAAAGGAGAGGAGAGGAAGCCAATTTCTGCTCTTAAAAAAAGAGGGAGAAGAAAGAGGGCGTAAAAAACCTAAGGTGGGAAGAGGATTAGAATAGAGAGAAAGGCGGATGGTACTGTGAGGAGATGGGGAAGAAGGAAAAGAGAAAGGCAGGAAAGGAGGCAGAAGAGAAGAGAAGGGAGGAACAAAATTTGAGAGGAACTGATGCTAAATAGGACATGAAGATGGGAGGAGGCCAGAAGACAGAGGAAGGTGAGAGAAAGATGGAGTAAGGAGGAGGATGAAAAAGGGGAAAAGAAGCTTGAACATAGTATAAAAAGATCCAGGGTATGGTGGAAGGATGTGGAGGTGGAAAGCTGGTAGAATGCAAAAAGAGGAGGAAAAAGAAAGAGAATTCAGAGGAAAAATAAAAATAAAATGGTGGGAAAATGAGGCGAACTCCAAGATCCCCAAAAATTCCCATCACTCACCAAACCAAATCAGCGAAAACCAACTCATATCAACATGACTCCTCACGTTCGCATACCCCCTATCTCTCCCTCCCTTCCCTCCTCTCATTTCCTGCTGCCATCTCCCCTCCTTTCATCCCCTCCCCTCCATACACCATCACCTGCTGGTTTCTCACACAATCAATTGATTACAACAGTACTTATCTCTCTGCTGTTGAATGCTTTCTATAGCACACAATCACAATATTCTCATTAATCTGCATTCACTTCTACAGTGTATGTGATAATTTCTCATTGCTATGATGGCGAGATCCATGCTGTAAATTAACAATGATGTTAATTTGGTTTTGAAAGGGACTTGAGATCTGAATGGTAAAAATTTTGACTTTTTTTTTAATTTCATCATGAGAAAAAACCTGCATGTGGTTTTCACTCCAAAAGAAAGAAAAAAAAAGGAACATGAGGGTTGCTGTCATTGTGTTTTTTTGTCTGACATTTATGTGTGTGTGTGCGTGTTAAAGTCTGAGCACTTTGAATTATGAGCTGAAAATTAGAGTGTGAGGTAGAGATCCACAGAGAGGCAGACACATGGGGAGAGACTAGACAGACTAATCTGTGGCTTCAATAATGGATGTACCTGGAAACTACTGAAGCATGGGGTACTACAAGACATGACAGTGTGTGTGTGTGTGAGTGTCACCACAGAGAGGAAAGACGGGGCGAGTCTGTCAGTCTGCCTTTATGCGTGTGCGTGTGCATGCGTGCTCCAGTCAGGGCGTCAATCCAAACTAGACTGTGCGTGAACGTTTGGCTGTGCGTAAAGGTGTGCGTTATGTGTGAAAGCGCGCGGCCATGTGCATATCAATAGATTTGCGCGCCCGCAACTGAGAGTGCATGCATGTGCGTGTGAGCCCAGAGCGTCCCCCCCCTCCACACCTTGCCTCCGTAGCCTCCTCTTCTTCAAGCCAAATATCCGGACTTTGGAGAAGATGTCGACCAGGTTCCCGTTGCACAGCCCCTGCTTCTTACCGGGGCTCTTCCGCCGCCGGTGAGCAGTCGGTCGGTGGGCGTGTTGCTCTCTTGCTTGCCGCTTCTGTCGGATCAAACCGCTGGCGATGGCCGCTGCCATGTCTCCGCCGTAACAGTCAATTCAAAAACAGCCCCGTCTCCGTCCGAGTCCCCAGTCTCTTCAGTGTCCACCGGAGGGGACGGAGTGCAGACAAACCCAGACACAAACCTCCAGTCTCTGCTTTACCGGCTATAACAGACCCATACTTAAGCCACAACACGGTAAAGTCCAAAATAAACACTTCACGTTACAACATATTTCTCTGTCATCGTTATTCCCCGGGCCATAGATTGGAAACGCACCGTGGTTTACCTGTCCGTCACGTTTCACCGGTCTGTCTGTCAGTCAGATAACAGCAGCTGTCACTGAACCGCTGCTCCAGCCCGTTTCCCTGGACCCCGTCTGTCAGTTCGTGTTCCCATGGTCAACAGACAAGACAAACAAACAAACAACAAGAAAAAAAAAAAGCTCGGAAAAAAGGGTACAATGCCCCAGAAAGCAGTTATGTCCTCTTCTCTGAAGATGTCTGTTTGTATTCCGCTGACTGAAGCGCGAAGCGCGCGTGCCACCTGCGAGCCGCTCCAGCTGCGTGAAACAAGCGCATGACACCCAAAGCAACACCGGAAAAAGGGTGGGTTGCTTTCAAAATCAGAGCTTAACAGGATTTTTTTTTTTTTTAAATCGGATTATCCATGTTAATTACGCAACTAACAAAAAATCTTGTAAAACATAAATTTACTTTTTCCTATTAAAGCCATAATTTAAAAAAGAAAAAGGCAAATTTAGTTGTATAGCACATTTCATGTACAAGACAATTCAAAGTGCTTTACATAAAACATTAAAAGCATTACAGCGGGGTGCAGGAAGCAATAACAAGTGCATTTTAAAACAAAGCAAACATAAAAAAAAATAAAAAAGAAATAAAAACTGAAAAAAGCTCAAATAAAATAGATAAAATGCAAGAAATAAATCTTCAGTGTAGGGAAAAACAGTATTAAAACATGATCAAGTTTAAAAAATATAAGCTTAAAAGAAAGAAATGCAGATTTTGAATTCCAAATAAAATCTATTGAAATGCAACAGAGAACAGGTGGGTCTAAAAAATCTATTTAATAGCCTTATACTTTCCTGATACTTTCTAAAAATCTAGTAAATCCTTGTTGTTTCTGAATATAAACCTATCATTTAATTTAGGAAAGCAATACATCCAAAGCTAAAGACAAACAAATGAACAGAAAAACACCCTAAAAATTTTAAGAAAAATTATTTTAAAGTAGGCTATACGTTTTAGGCTTCTTATTTTGAAAAAACAACCGGATGTCCTAGGGAGGTTGCTTCTTGCATTTTGACGAGCGAACTCGCGAGCGCTCTGGAGCCACAGATGCTGGAGCCACGCGCCGAGCGAGCAGACACACACGTTTGTACATATCACCATTGTGTGTGCGCGCGTTTGTGTGTGTGTGTGTGTGTGTGTGTGGAGGGTGGGTGGGTGAGGGGGGGGGGTGTCAAACAGACAAAATAAAATACAGTATTAATCATTATCATGAACCAATTACGCTAAAAATGAATCCAAAAGAAGCATTGAATTGCTAAAGAAATGGAATATAACAGAAACATGACAAAACGACCTTAAAGTGACAATAAGCAACCTAAATGGAACAAAAAAAAAACTAAATGAAAGATTGAAAAGGGCTACAAAGTGATATATGTTGCAAAACATTTGCAAGACATCATATTTATTTATTTATTTTCAAGTAAAAATTACACATCCACTTGACCTACATGGGCTTCAATAGGAGTGAAGTGTCAGATCTCTCTGCTTTTGGGCCACTGTATCATAATACATCCACAAAGACAGTTCCGACAGTGAAACATGCTCCTCTCATTACCTCATACACTCCGACTGTCTGTATGCAGCTCAGGAAGGACTGTCTGAATAAATGGTTTAAAAATGCAAGAGGTGGGCTCGATTGATGAGCTGATTAGCTGCAGCACAGCCTCACATGTTCGGTAAGTTGACTGCACAGCCACTTGAATCTTTCAGGTGCAGGTTTCCAGCTGTAAGCTAATATTTCATGGCTGAATATACTGTGCTCACTTTTCCTCCATTATGTTAGAGTATGTGGGGCAGAGACAGGTGTAACACAGCTTAAGTGGCTCTTACGTAGTGTCTCTAATGAATTAAATATATTGTATTTTAAGAACTGCATTGACATAGTATATTGTATTATACTGCATAAAGCAATGATTATTTAAAAAATTATGGTATGGGTCAAATTATTCTTGAATTTCAAAAGCCAGGAGAATCCTTATTTTTCTGCATTTAGGTCAGCCATTTCTTCAGCAAAAAAAAAAAAAAAAAAAAAAAAGAACTGGGCTGGGATCCAGCCGGACACAAAGAACATTTGAATTATTTATTTTTTCCTTTATCCAGGGAAAAATGACATTTAAAAAATCCCTTTGCTCATTTATATGTCCTCACAATAATCAAAAGAAGTGATGGTTATCAGAGGGCATTCAAAATCATAAAGTTGTTCAAAATTCAGTTCAATCGCCTTTATTTTACATGCAAGTATTACCTTATTTTTTTTTTCATTTTTCTTTTTTTTTCTCTTCTTTTTAAACAAACAATATAGCTTTGACTTTTGCACAAAGAAATATTGTTGCCATCAAATTCATGTTCCTAACTTGAGGACAACAGGTGAAGCAGATGTGACTAAAATATAACTGGACATTATGAGGCTACATGACCTGAAATATATCAGCACCATGGACAGCGAACAACATCTCTATGAGCAACGATTCTATCTATGCTTGTGTGTGTGCGTGTGTGTGTCGCATACATGAACACTGTTTTTCTTCCAAAGAATCAAAAAAGTGTCTGTTCTCATTTCCACTAGGTGGCAGCAAAGCATGTCTAAGAGAAGAAGTTCACTAATGATATTAAAAGGTAATATCAACCAACAGAAGTTCAGTCCATGTCACTGAATTCATTAGTACATGATAAGTACCTGTTAAAAAAAGAGTCTCATGGTTCATAAAATGCCTTACACAAATGGTAGAAAACTTACATAAATTTCTGAATATCTTATCTAGTTATTTGTCTGTTATGATTTCAGCATGGTTCTGCTGGTAAATTTTGCTTTATCCTATTAGACCAATAGAGGCACACCAGCTAATTCAAGCTATGCATCTTCTGCTATAATTCAGCAGGAAAACAGAATCTTTAACACTGCAGCAACACAAACTATTAAATATCTTTCTTGCTTGTTTTTCTCCCAGGCAGAGAGCACAAAGAGATGTGTGTGTCAATGCAGACGTCTGTGTGTTTGTGTGTGTGAAAGAGAGGGGAGGATGTGTACACACTTTTAACCAGGTCAGTCCAAAGGAAGGAGTTATGAATAAATCAAAGCTACATTTACATTAAAATTCAGCTCTTTGGCTGCTTTTTATAACATCCCAAAAAGGCGAGACAAAGCTCTTAAACTTCAAAAGGAAAATCCGTTGCACTCCTTTCCCTTTCCACTTATACCCCCTATCCACCTAAAAAGAACATCTTTGCCCAACCTAAATCTTCATGCTTCAGGGAGCATGCTGTGGGGTAAAACAGACCGAAGTGCTAAAACCCACAAAAACACAGGCACAAAATATTGAAAAATGCAATGAAATGCATGACTGCATTGCACCAACACTTTCTCACATTTTTCTGTTGTGTTTTATGCTAATTGAAGGTTTTCTTCATGCCTGGTTTAGATATGAGCTTGTAAAGAAGTAACAGCGCCCCCCACAGACTGTGAAGGGGAAAAGCTGTCCACTCATGTTTCTAACTTCTTTCAAATCTCAGTTAAAAGAAATATTTTTTAAGTTTACTTTTTAACTGAATTAGATAACTTTCTTCTAGACTTTTCTATTTATATTTATAATGTATTTTTAAAATGATTTTCAAACCTAAACAAGACTAAATAACTTTTTATGTCTATTTATTATTATTATTATTATTATTATTATTATTATTATTATTATTATTATTATTATCATTTCCTTTTTAAAAGCCCTACTGCAACATTACAAATCCTCTCTGGGGATTAATAAAGTATTTTTAATTTAATTTAATTTAACATTTTTAAGAATAAGTGAGATATAACTTTTGTTTGTCAGTTAAATATCAAATAGCAGTTGATGAGTGGTGGTAGAAACATGAACAGGAACACTACTAAAATTTACTTAAGTAAAATAAATAAATATTCTTTCATTCTCTTTGACACTATCAAACACATAAGGCAGCTTTGTCATGGAGATTTTGCTGCATGTGGCAAAAACTTTTTCAATAATTCAATCTGCATACAACATTGTTGTAGATACCAGCTTATACCTCAGAGTCCTGGACCAGATTTGTGCTTTTGAATTATTGTAGTAGTAGTAGTAGTAGCAGTAGTAGTAGTAGTAGTAGTAATAGTAATAGTAATAGTAATAGTAATAGTAGTAGTAGTAGTAATAGTGAGTCAGAATGTGGCCAGCCCAGATGTGTATTTGACATTATACTGAATGTTTCAGGTGCTAATAACAGCACAAAACTTGTTATGGATATTTCACAGAAGGATATTTAACTCAGTTCAATTTGGGATCAAGCAGGTTTAAGACTATTTTTTCCTATTAGTGGTTGTTACTTAAAATAACTCAGGTGTTTCTAATCCAAGGTGTATTAATACTGAAGAGTGACTAGGCAAAAACAGTAACACTGAAGTACTAAAAGACGGTGACTTTCTCTGACATTTTAGATGTTTGTTCTCTAACACGGGAAATATTCATTAATACTTGATCATGGTTTTTAACTTGTTCAGGGTTCTCCAAATCCAGTCCGTGACACTGGATATGACACAATGTCCAAATCTCAAACACTGGATTTGGAGAACCCTACTTTTGTTGCAACCGGTAGCTCAGGAAATATTTCAATGGCAGAATTACACACAATCGCTATGATGCAGCAAGATGCATATAATTTTTCCACAGATTCTTATATTTATTTAAACTTTTATTTAATTTATGCTAGTATATAATGAAGATATTTTATATTTTCATTTAATCTTAATTTAATTAACTAAATTACATCCATTATTTTTTGCATTTCAAGCTAGCTACACATTCTAGAAATAGTTGATGCAGTCAAGCTTTTACTGCTTTGTCATTTTTTTATATGTAAATAATATATTATTAATATTATTATATACCATTGTTTCTGGTATTATTTTGTGCCATTTTGTATGCAAATACGTCTTCAGATGTGCAATAGTATAGGGAATGGGAACACATCAGGACTGCAAGGACAGTCCAGCACCTGTACCCTCTTATTCTGCAGCCTTGCCTTTGTAATGTGTGGAGAAAGCAGTTTTATGCTGACTTGTTAAAAAATGAATGAACATCCCTGGAAACTTGAAGGCAGCATATGTTGCTTTAAAAGCTTGAAGTACCTTCTGAATTAACGCTGCCATCATAGAAATGTAAATTAGCTCTGCCAAGAGCTCTGATAAAAACGCCATACATCAAAGAGCCGGGTTTTTAGACTTGTTTAACAGTCTGAATGGTACATTCTGTCCTTTGACTGGAGCATGTGGAGTATACTAACTTCATCTAAAAAAAAAGATTCTGAATATTGATTGGTCTGACTATTTAGATCCATAATTACACTATCGAATGTGTAAAATGGCACCTCTGTAATTGACGGTCATCCTGTAGAGAGAATGTGTTTTACCCTCAGTCATGCTAATTTTCTAACAATAACCAATTAATACTAACCCTAACCAAGTAATGCTATTGTTTAAACTCAAACTGAGGTGCTTTAGTGCTGTGTTTTTGTGGTCTTCTTATGCTCTCTGAAGTGGCTCATGTGAATATATCTCTGTACTATAGATGAGACAAAGGTTTCCAACAGAAATCCCTGTCCATGTGAATAAATATCAGCTGTGGATGAATTAACCCTTTGACACCTATTATCCCAAATTTGTTACAAACAACTTCTGTCCCTTTTAAATTTTTATTTATTTATAAGTCATTTATTTGATTAATCTGTTTTCATTTACTTGTTTATTTATTTTTTATATTATTTATTTATTATTTTTCAATAATTTTTCAGTTAAATCCAGATTTGTGTCCTGTATTTATTTTGTTTTTACATAATTGTAAATAAATTCAGGCTTTAAGGGGTTAAGGCTCCTCCAGCCATGTATACTGGGGGGATCAGAGATTACAGAGGTCAACTTTACCCTAAATGCACCAAAATTCCTCCAGATTCCTTAAATCATTTATGGTATAAAGCACTGCATGAATGTAGAAAATTCATAAAGGTAACATTAGTTTAAACAATATAGTGATCTTCTGTACATTTTTACTCCTCAAAGACTAATTTATTAATGAATAATGTGTTTATAATGTGCCATTACTAGTGCTAATTTGTCCTGCATATCTATACTATCTCAAATTTTTCTGCATTTAAGGAAAGTGAATTAATGTAGAAATACTTTTTAAATCTTTAATGATAATAATAATAATAATAATAAATATGCCTGTTTATAAAGGTGAGAAAGTGAGAAAACCTGAATGTTTTATTAGAATGATGAAGAAACTGTTGTACAACCACATTAAACAACATATCACTAAACATTTTATCACTGAGTTCCAGGAATTATTTGTCAGTCAACAACATCTCTGCAGGTGGCGCTCTTTTCTTTGCCTGATGAGATGTGGAGACTTTGGAGGCTTATGCTTAATAACGCCTCCCCCTTCTGCTTTGATCAAAGCTGCAATTAAATGCGACTTTCACCTCTCATGATTAAATAAATCAAGCAGTTATTTATATCTGTACGTGTTTGCAAACTTGAAAAGAGTTGCTAACGAGAGGATGATGAAGCGATAGGAGGAGGTGCAGGCAGGGAGATAACAGATGTGGGTGGGTGTTCCCCAGACAGGAGTGTGAGGATAGCCACTCTGAAGTGAGCAGGATGAGTCATAATTCACGCTCAGACAACCCGCCCACATGCACACACGCACACTCACACAAGCAGAGACATGGGAAAGACCACTGTTACCTTGGTAACGAGTGATTAGTGACGCAGGTGGGTCTCCAAAAGAAGGGAGTGAACACCTGCTGAATGCTGAGATGATAGCTTACACCCAGACACACACACATCTGGCTTCAGTTACATAAATTGCAGACTGTCTGACTTCATCTTCTTGTTCTGTTTCTCTCCTTTCTCTCTCAAGACACACAGCCATACTGGATACCATACACACACACACACACACACACACACACACACACACACACACACACACACACACACACACACACACACACACACACACACACACACACACACAGTCACAAGTTCTTCAGTTTAAGGAAAATTGATCATTAAAACAAACTGTGCCTGTGCTCTCCTTTAGCACCCTCTCTAAATCTACTGAATTTCCTTGTCTCCTCCCCTCTCCCATCCTCTCCTCATCTATCTTTGTAACACCACTAACCCAGCGGGGAGGAGAAAAAAGGGAATGGAGGGTCTAAATTATTCATTTACACCCCTCCCTCTCTTTTCTTCTATCTCTATCTACTGTTTCTTGGGTTTTGACTACTTCTTCTCCTCTTTTTGGATATTATACCTATTCCTTTCTCTTCCTTATCCTCTTTTCACCTCAACAAAAAGTAGTGAAATAACTCTTTGTATATAGTAGATTTAAGAAATATGTGAGTTGTGATGTTCTATAAAGTTTCATTATCAAAAATATTACTCTCAGAACAAAGTGGGTTAGCAAACAAAGTTTTCACTAGGAGTTTTATTGTCCAGGCTGCCTTTACTCCCCCTTCCCTTGAGGTATTGAATGTATTGAGAACTGAGAAGTATCCAGAGAGAACCCACCCACAGGCATAGGGAAAACATGCTAACTCTTACATTTCAGTGGTTTCTTTAAATCACCAACCTTAACATGAAATAAACCAAAAAACTCTGAGGGGTGCTACAGCGAGTAGATGCGGGTATGAAAAATAGAGAACAGATGTTGGCATGGCGAGCTGGAAATAATGAAAACCAGAATTCAAAAGACAAAACCTGAACAACAGAGCCTCAGTACAATACATCAGGGATAAGACTCTACAGAATCAAACAGAATCAATAATTAGATATTCTTTAAAAAGCTGAACGAAGGTGATGAACACAAGTAAACAATTCCAGTGAATATTGCATTCAGTGTAACGTGTAAATGGAAACTCAGGACTCCTGCTCCAAAAACATTTTGTTCAGGTAATTTAAAAATTTTGCAGAGAGAAACGGCAATCTGTTAAACGGACTGAAATCAGGTTTGGCAACAATTACAGGGTGAGACATAGCATGTGTTAAAGAAATAGCACACTTTCCTGAAATAAAAATTATAAAACATCAGCCCAGTGGGAAATCTGACTTCTGGTTGGGTTTTATTTGTTGTTCCTGGTCGGAGTTGCCAGTTTTCATTTAACACAGTTAGATTAGTCAAAGCTTCGCCCTCTCTCTCTTCCCAGTCTTTGTTTTGTCTGTGCTTAACATGCCATTACTATCAGACACTTTCAGTATATATGAACCTTGATTTCTCCCAGTAGCTAGCACTGTTATTTTTATCTCTCTCTACTTTTTTTCAAATTGCACATGTTTGAAATCTCCTTTTGACAAAGCCAGCAGTTTTAAAGCTCTCACTTCACACATAGAGTTGTTTGTCCATTCAGAGACACCGTAGTAAAAATTGTGGCACAAATATGACAGCTGCCATGTATGTAGACCCACAGCAAGTATATAAATAGTCCATTCTAAGAGAATAAAATCATAAGTTCTTTTAATACAGTAATCAGATACGGTTTTTATTAATAATTTTATTTTTCTGTTACTGACCTTTGATTTTGGTTACATGCTGCACCTTTCATGTAATTTCATTAACTTAAGAAATAATTTTAAGTAATGTATTTGGTGTGTTTTTAGATACAGTGAATATATTTATTGTATTGGAAACATAAAACAGAAATCAGTGTGTTGCTGTTAGAAATCTTGAGTGATTCCTGCATTTGAGACTCTATGGACATAAGATATTTAATGTATTCCTATTAAACACTTTGTTCTTTAAATAGTTAACAAAATCACACAAAAATTATCAATGGAAATCAAATTTATTAACCCATTGAGGCCTGGATTTAGAGTCACACTCAAAATTAAAGTGGAAAAACACACTACAGGCTGATCCAACTTTGATGTAAGGTCCTTAAAACAAGTCAAAATGAGGCTCAGTAGTGTGTGTGGCCTCCACGTGCCTATATGACCTCCCTACAACGCCTGGGCATGCTCCTGATGAGGTGGCGGATGGTCTCCTGAGGGATCTCCTCCCAGACCTGGACTAAAGCATCCGCCAATTCCTGGACAAGTCTGTGGTGTAACGTGGCATTGGTGGATGGAGACATGATGTCCCAGATGTGCTCAATTGGATTCAGGTCCGGGGAACGGGCGAGCCAGTCCATAGCATCAATGCCTTCGTCTTGCAGGAACTGCTGACACACTCCAGCCACATGAGGTCTAGCCTTGTCTTGCATTAGGAGGAACCCAGGGCCAACCGCACCAGCATATGGTCTCGCAAGGGGTCTGAGGATCTCATCTCGGTACCTAATGGCAGTCAGGCTACCTCTGGCGAGCACATGGAGGGCGGTGCGGCCCCCCCAAAGAAATGCCACCCCACACCATTACTGACTCACTGCCAAACTGGTCATGCTGGAGGATGTTGCAGGCAGCAGAACGTTCTCCACGGCGTCTCCAGACTCTGTCACGTCTGTCACATCTGCTCAGTGTGAACCTGCTTTCATCTGTGAAGAGCACAGAGCGCCGGTGGTGACGTTGCCAGGCTTTGCCAGTGTATTTTGGCAAATGCCAAATGTCCTGCACGGTGTTGGGCTGTAAGCACAACCCCCGCCTGTGGACATCGGGCCTACATACCACCCTCATGGAGTCTGTTTCTGACCGTTTGAGCTGACACATGCACATTTGTGGCCTGCTGGAAGTCATTTTGCAGGGCTCTGGCAAAGCTCCTCCTGTTCCTCCTTGCACAAAGGAGCTAGGTTGCTGCTAGGTTGTTGCCTGGTAGCACCTCCATGCTCTGGACACTACGCTGACAGACACAGCAAACCTTCTTGCCACAGCTCGCATTGATGTGCCATCCTGGATGAGCTGCACTACCTGAGCCACTTGTGTGGGTTGTAGACTCCGTCTCATGCTACCACTAGAGCGAAAGCACCGCCAGCACTCAAAAGTGACCGAAACATCAGCCAGAAAGCAGGAACTGAGAAGTGGTCTGTGGTCACCACCTGCAGAACCCCTCCTTTATTGGGGTTGTCTTGCTAACTGCCTATAATTTCCACCTGTTGTCTATTCCATTTACACAACAGCATGTGGAACTGATTGTCAGTCAGTGTTGCTTCCTAAGTGGACAGTTTGATTTCATAGAAGTGTGACTGACTTGGAGTTACATTGTGTTGTTTAAGTGTTTCCTTTATTTTTTTTTTAGCAGTGTATATTTTTTATACTTGTCTGCAATGAAAAGTGGAATAAGTGTCCCAACTTTTTTCTGCTTTCCAGTTGTATCTTACATATAGATCCAAAGTATTCTTAGGTTTGATGTATGTCCCTGTGTTTTCATCTTCCCAACGCAGTAAAAATTGACTAGGAGTTGCTGGAGCAGGAAGAGGAGGAGGCTAAAGTAATCAGTGACAACTTTCAACACAGAACCAGTGAAAAATGGAGGGGTTCTGTATCAGAGTAGCTACATAATTACTCCACATCCTTCCCCAAAATGAAGGAGGGGAAACGAGAGAAGATGCTGGAGCTGTTAGAACAGAAGAGAGATAACGAGACTTAACTACTCTCTTTCTACACAACCAGGTGACAACGTACAGTAGTTCATTGAAGAGCTGGTAAAGAACATGACTGTACAAACCAGGCTGGACCGGTGCCAGAGAAATCAAATGCATCTGTCAATGCTAATTTATTTCCTCCCTCTCCCGCTGTGCTTGTCTTGCAGTGATCTGTGTCAGAAAGTGAATGTTTTCTGATCCCAGCTAAACCTCACTGTAAGCCCACTGCTCCTCTTTAATGAGTGAAGATAGTATTTTTTTCCCAGTGACTCTAAGTTTTTTATGTCACCATGACTTTCTGGTCTTTGTGTAATGAGTCACACCTCAGGAGGTTCACAGAGTGCTGCGTTATGGCAAGTAATGGCGCCACTATGGCGCAGCTATGGCGCCACTTTGAACGTCACAGTCCATGATGAAAGGCAGCCCCTTACACACAAAAGGCAGCAGGTTCTTGAATTTTTAACCCAAAAATATATATGAAAATGCTGCTGGAACAGTATTAAAATAAAATCCACAGAACCAATCAGCAGGGCACACAGAGTCATGACAAACTGATGAGTGACAATCTGGCATTAAATAATAAATTAAAGGAAACTAGGAACAATACAGTATTCCAAATTATTCTGCATGTAGGATTTTAATTAAACATTTGGGTTTTAGTCTTTTTTTGTATTAGATTCAGTTTGTGTTGTTTCTCTTGTCTGTTTTGATCACAATAACTGTCACGTTTCCATTCTGGAGCTGGCCCTTGCCTTATTTGGTCATGTTTCCTGTCACTTCTCTACTCTCTGACAATCAGCTCATTAACTGAACCAGTTTCACCTGGTCCTCTCTTTTTATAAGCAGGCATGTCAACCTCCTCCTGATTCTCTCACAGCGCTCCATAAAGCAATAACCCCTGTATGCGGAACGGGAAACATGAAACAGTTGGGAAAAACTAAGGAAATGTGTAAATAAAAAGATATATAATAAAGAGTAGATGGTGCCTTGGAGGGCTCAACATGCAGCATATATTTAATTTTTGAGCAGCTGTTAAAGTTTTTTTTTCTTTTTTTCAAATAATCTGCTGGCCTGACTTAAATAAATTAGTGTTGAAAATACTTTGTGTTTAAGTTTGTTTTATATTTCTTACAACACTAATTAAGCTATAAAGATATTAATAGGATTTTTAAGAATGTTCTTTTACAAAAGCAACTAAAAAGTTACTTTCAACAGTAACACATTACTTTTTGGTGTAAGTAATCAAAGTAAATGAGTTACTTTTTATATGAAGTAACTAGTAACTAGTTACTTTTTTTCAGTAACTACCACAACGCTGCACCCACATCAGTCATTACCTTGTTTAACCTCTGCAAGCTTATATCCTGTCAGTTCTCCCTGCCATCTGACTGAACTTTACCCATCATTCACTGTACCGCTTTCCTCCAGACTGTGGCTCAACTACAAATATTACTGCCCCACTGATGCAGCATCCAGCAACCTATACCTGGTTCTTCACATCTCTACATGTGAGTCCCTAAAGAATGTTGATGGAAATTCTTATCCGACTGAAGGCATCTCTAACTTGCCTCTGTTTTTTTAGACTCTGATCATCAACCCTGTGCATCTGTTAAATTAAAACCTTATCCTTTTATTCTGTTGTAACTGGCCCTTTGAGTCCATCAGACAGTTGTTACAGACAACAATCTCAGACAGGGCTGATTAGGTTTCCTGCTGAACTTAAAGGGAATATAATTAAGGTTGTTCCACATTAAACAAAGGATCTTTCTGTAAATTAAAGTGTGAAATGGTGCAATGCCTTGCAAAATGTATATAAACATTGGATATTTATCGTACTATTTATGATTCAGAACAGATTTTTTTTCAGACAAAAGCATCAAGGAAAGTCTGTTAGGCGAATTGCATTAAGAAGCTGTTCAAGTTACTTATGAGCTGCAAACAGGTATTTGAAGCTGCTGGTGTCTCTGGAATCCCAAGAACCTCTCCATGCAGTATTCTCCAGAGAGAGCAGCTGCACATAATGCATGACTCATTTTCCAACATTTTTATTCAATGAATACTGTGCTACACTGGATGGTCCAGATGGATGGCGTTCTGGATAGTCACCATGTCCCAACAGGGCTGCAGCATCAGCAAGGTGGTGGAGAGATGTTTTAGGCTAGAATGATAAAGTGAGGTAGTAGGACACTTTCGGGTGACTGATAGTGCTAAAATTACCTCTGTTAACACATTCAGTTTCTGACGAACCATTTCCTGCCACGGTATAGGAAAAACTGTCTTCTACAATAAAGACAATGCACCATCACATGCTGTTATGGGTGTAACGGGGAGAAAACTTGTGGTGTGGCCATTATCATCCCCTAATCTCATCTGTATTGAGAACCCGTGAAGCCTTACAGGGGCAGTAAGTGGAAATTCATCATTTCTAGATTGGAAGAATTAAAAAATGGCTATGTGTAACATGACGTCACATGCTGTCTCTCCGTGTTGATCTCCAGGCCTGTGTTTACCAGTCGGTCCGGCTGCACATTCATGTACTTTCATGTGAATTGCCGCCTCCTCCCTTCTCTCAGAGCCCTCAGTCCTCCCTCCTTATAAAAGGATTCAGCCAGCAAGCAATGGCAGCGCATATTTTCAAAGCAAAATGGGAGAGAGCTGAACGAAACATTGACCAGAAGATGACCAGGAACCAACATTACCTTGAAAAAAAGCAATGGTCGTTGGCAAAGAAGTTGTCAGATAGAGAAAGGGACATAACCCGGATTAGCACTGGCCTTGTATTTTCAAAGAGGAAAGCACTGCGAAAGCTAAATGAGCTACAATTTGACTGGAAGCTAGCTCTTCTCCTGGACCATAGGTAACAACATAAATGTTATAAGTTAATAATATTGTTTTACTCAGTGTGTTTGCACTTTTGTTACGAACAAGGCGAGTAGGAGGTAGAGGGAGGTGTGGCTCATTACACACTTTGTTTTTGTCTACAGGCATCACACAACAGCAAACCTTGCGGTGAAACGATTTAGCTTATTGCCCCTTTAAAGAAGATCTGAGGGTGGGCATACAGTATCCCTCCAAACCACAACTTTGGGAAGCAATGCTGGTGTCTTCAAATAAGACCCAGGCAGAACCTATTAATGGAATAGGAATTAAGGTTATATAAAGATGGGCTCCTATGTAATATGGAACCTTATATAAACATTTTTTTTTATCAGTTATTCACATTGACTGTTCAGGACAGGGATGTCTCTCTGGTTCTCAAGGGCTACTCTCCTCAAAACAAAACCTGTTAAAACATAATGGATGTTGCAAAATGTTTTCACTTCTTTCATTCTAATGCATGAAACATCTGAGCAGATGTAGAAAAATGTCCATGTTTTTATTTCATGTGCTGTATGTGACTGAGAAACTCATTTTAAATAAGAGGCATGGACCACATAGGTAGAAAATAGAAATGTGACTAGATATGATTTTGTTAGCCAGTCAAAGCTGAACAAAGAACGTTTTCAGAACCACCCACAGTCTCTCACATGCTGGGAAGGACCGAGCCTTTAATTTCAGCCTACTGTTGCGAGGAGAGTTGTCATTTCTCACAGCTTTAATAGTTCCCACTTCCAGTGAATGGAGGCTTCTTTGAAGAGGAAATTTGATTTTTAAATCCTGTTGGATAAAAACAAAATAGTAAAGTAAATTAAATCCTCTACTGACTATATTTTAAATTTTGATTATGAAAAAAGTAAGATTCTGAAGTACTGTAAACAGTGGTTCTGCTCTTCTACCTCTTTCACTAATTTAATTTTAGCATTAACTGTAAACAATGGCAGCGTCAACAGATAATGAAGCCAGTGCTGCTTCAGATAGCAGAACACCCATTTCTGAGGCCAACAGTAACACCACAGAGCCCTGTGACTAATCTGTTTTAGCCACAGTGTTGCATTAAAGGAGAAGCTTTTCTAGAAATACGGGCATGTGTATGACTGCACAGCAATCCAGACCATAGGAAGAGTTCAGCAACATGGCGCATTAAGGGATCTCATTCAGCCTTAGAAGCTACAACGTGCGCTGCATCCAATCCAAACTGCACCACAATACACATCAAAGAGGGACCCTGTTCATAAGTACAAGGGAGATTTCTGGGGTGCTGGAAAAACTAATAAAGCACATTCTTGCTGATTTTTTAAATTCTGATTTTATTTCCATTTTACAACTCTAAGACTGTAAAGGGATCAGGACAAAATAATATGGAGTCTGAGGTGAAGTTTGTCATTAAACAGGTTTAACTGCAGTATTTTAGTCCATACTTAAGGTTTTTCTTTTTAGAAAGATTTGCTTTCAGTGTTAAACAGTTAAGGCTAATTACATTTCCTCAGAGTCATTTACAAATAAGGCTGTAGCTATCCCCTCTTCAGCTTTCAATTAGGTTGTCCAAAATCAACAATAAACTCATCACACTTAAGGAAGCAACAGATGAGCAGCTGACCTCATCTGTTCACTACTCAGGAACACGCATGCCAACATACCACTGACAGCTCTGTAACAGTTCTCTAGACAGATGCTACAAAGCAACACCTGACTTATCAAATACTACAAGAGGTGTTTTATGAAGCATGTCAAGTTATGTGTATTCTGAGTTCAATGTGATGAGGCGTGTAAGAAAGATTTCTTCTATAGGCCGTAGAATTATATGTAAACCTTTTGTTTGATTGAAAATAGTTTTTGTTTTTTCTTTTTTAATTCAAATGCTAATTTTTAATTTGATGTCAGTGTCATGCTACAAAGTTTTAAGGTAGACTGGAAAAGCCGTATAATGTTAACAGAAAACACCTCATAGTAAGAAATCTGTGCTTATGCTGAAAGCCAGTATTGAGTGACCATGATCTTCAGGGCTTTGGTGGCATTAAGTTAAAAAAAAAAAAACAGACCCTTTTCTGTAAAGAAATGTAATGCATTTTCCTCAGGCACACATCTAAGATCCATAAATCTTTTTCACAGCATATATTTTGACTTGTTGCATGAAAAGCACATGTGTTTAAAAAAAAAAAAAAAAAAAAAAGCTATAAGGTCCTTTTAGTGCCACAGTAGATCCTGATAATGATCAAGGACAATAGATCCCAAACGTGCAACAGCAGGATTGTCCCACAGGGATAATGCAGCTATCTTTAATACACCTGTGCATTACTTTCTATCTGCTGTCAAGATGCATTAAAAGAGAACATATCTAAACTACATGTGGAAAATTGCTCTCTTCAGGCCAGAACTCATTTATGATATTGAGTTGAAGTAAAAGAAAAAAAAACTGTCTTTAAGAATCATGAATCAAACTCTGAAATTCAATTTGGAAACTGAATTGAGGCTGTGCTCTCATGGCTTAAGAAGAGAAGAACCATTGGCTTGTTATTAGCACAGCTCAAAAGCAGCCCAGTCTCATGAGAAAATAAATCGGTATGTGTAATCCCAAACAAGAAGTAGTAGTGAATCTTCAACTGTAACCACTAACCATCATCTTTAACCAGAATCATCTATTTTAGATGTGCTCTCACATTATTTTAAGTAAAAGAGTCAAAAGACTGTGAAAAATGTAGTGTGTCATGGGAGTTGATGGACTAACATTAAAAGCCACCCATTCTTCCTCCTAATGTGCATTTATGGCCAAATCAACATATACATAAAAATATGCTAAATGTAAAGAACTGCAATATATGTAGCAGCCGTTTAATGTCCATATCATCTAGTGTTGATATCATCACATAATGAGATGTAATCTGTAGTTCTGTCATTTTTTAAAAACAATGAGTAAAACTTCATAGTTTATCAGCTCTTTTTGTTAAACTGAATTATTTGTAATGTGAGCAACATGTGACAAACGAGGCTTTTAGAAATGGTAAAATATTTAACCCAGTTTATACAGAAGTGTTGGTAGCATCAAAATCAAAATTAAAACAGATTTTTCTTAATAGTTTTACAATTTCTCACTTTGAACATTTCATGTTTTAGTCATGGTTTAAAATATAAGTGAATCTGTGCTCAGTTTTTATTTATAGTTTACATTTATCCCAAATTTTATTCTTCATTTCTCTGGGTAAGAAAATGTAACTTTAATTTAATTTAATTTAATTTAATTTAATTTAATTTAATTTAATTTAATTTAATTTAATTGTATTGTATTGTATTTATTATTTTGATCCTTTTTTTTAAACTGGGGTTATGTCTTACTTTTCAGTTGTATCTGGATGATAATAATTAACAAAGCTTCTTGAGAAAAAAAAAATTGATAAAGTAGATTTAATCCAGTAAAATTACGGCTTCAATCAGTTTAACACTAGCCCCTTTAAAAATATACATATATTTTCTAATGTGTTGTGGGATTTTATGTATTTATTTATTTATTTTATTTTATTTTATTTTATTGTGGAAACTTAACTAAATTGAAGTTTATCAGGTCAACCCAACTTGGTCTAAATGCTTTTCTGAACTGCAGGCTAGAACATATAAAAAAAATATAGTATGCATGTATGTTGATTTAAACATTACACAAAAGACACAGAGAGGGAGCTGGATTAATCCTATGATTTGAATTTAAAGTTAAAGTTAAAGTTTTAAAAATGTTGTTGACTGTTAAATAGCAAAACAAGAAAATGAAATGGGTGAATTTATACCAATGTTTCTCAATCCAGGTCCTCGGGACCCATTGCCCTGGATGTCTTAGACGTGTTCAAATTAATGAACTTCCTCATCAAGTTCTTTGCAGCCTGTTAACAAGCCATTCATTTAATTCAGGTGTGTTAAAGTAGGGTTACTTCTAAAACTTGTGAAGGGTATATGGTAAAACCAGTGAAGGGTGTGGCAAATACTATAATGTTACTGTGGGGAGGATTTTTAGTGTATAGTGATAGTAAATCAGCCTTTAATTCTTAATTATTTATTTAACATAAAACACATTTGTTATCATTGTAAAGTGAACCTTACCTGCTTCAACTTTACCCAAAGCAGCCTTAATTCTCCTTTCCGCTATGTTCAGTATAACGTCAAAGTCCATGGCACTCAAACACACACCTGTACACACAGATCCATAGCTCTCTTTGGAAAAATCTGCTTCTTAAATCCCCTGGACTCCCCCAGTGTGGCCTCTGATGTTAACACACACATCAGCACACACAGATATGGCGATTATGTCATGCAGGGCTTTCATCAGGCAAAAGGTTAACACAGACAAGGGAAGACTCAAAGTCAGCTCAAGTGTGTGTGAGGGAGAAGGAGAACAAAGGGATGAATTGAAGAGCAGAGATATCAAGAAGAGGTGCTAAGAAAAGCTACAGAGTGAGAACTCATTGGAAAAAAATGAGCTGCTTCGTTTTCCCATTTACATTTCTTGCTATGTTAATGGCTGGTTGGAAAATATGTTTGGATTTTACACTTGCAGCACTTCTCTTTTTATTTCTCAATCCACGTCCTTCACCGCTGCAGTTTTACATCTCCAGCCGCACCAATGAAATACTTTTCACTGAGCCAGTCAAATACAAACCAAGTTGTCGTCGAGTCTTTCTCCACTTCTTATCGTTCAGTCTGTAAAAACACTTCTCAGTGAAGCCTTTGATGCCCTGCTGCTTTCTAAGTGCACTTGGAGAAATAACACTCAACACTCACCCTCCTATTGCAGATACCTGGAGGTAGAGCTGTCAAAACACACATATGCCTGCAAACAAACACACATTTCCCAAGCTGCTCTTTGACTCATTGCTTCATCTTGAAAATTATACTGTTCCCACTGCTGAACTATCAGCTGTTATAATCAAATCAATAAGGACACCCTAATAAGTATGTCCCAAAGTCCGTGGTCCTTACCTGCTCCCTTACCGCAAAATTTAAAATTGTTCCATGCAAATTAATCAGGCATGATTCAAGTCAATTATTTTTATATCAGGACTAAAAAGAATAAAACATGACACTTGACTGACACCAGCAGCTCCATGCAGGCTTTGTCTTTTTATTACAAGCTTACTGGTATTAACCCATCACACTGATGCAAACGTCTATTCTGGCATATTGTCTCTGACATTCAATAAAATTAGATTCTCTGGCTGCTCCCTCAAAAATAGAGACTGTTCTCTGTCAAATATATTAAAATAACCATTTTTTTTATGAATGCCAGTGTCTCGACACTAGTTTCTGACAGAATGTGTCCTGTTGCATTGTTTTTGACCCTTATCTTGTAGATGAGCTGCAATGCCAAGCTTTAAAATACACCTGAAATTTAAACTCCATATTTAATTGAAAGTAGTACATAGGCATCTTAAACATAACTCCAGAAAATCTATTTTGAAATCTCTACTATTGTGTTGCATCACTTCCTTTTTTGGCAACAAAGTAAATCTGTGAATGAAATTGTGAATGGATGGTGGTCATCAGTGGGCAAAATTCCTACAGACATGAACATGGTTTAATCTGTGAGTGGATCCAGTGGCCTCTTGTGCATAGATATCTGCACTTCAGGGGCGTCATGCATGCACAAAAAAACTTTCAGATTTATAAAAGCGTGTGCACATACATCCCACCTGCTTCCATTTATAAATCAGAATCAACTCTAAAGCAGGCACATGTGAGGGAGCAACTTCTCACGCCCACATGGTGGCTCTAAAGATCAAGTGACCGCCTATAATAAATATTCATCATATCATTTCCATGATGGCTCGGGAGGGGAAAAGAGAGAGGAAGCGGATTTTTTCGGAATGTGATACTGAGATTCTGATGGACCATGGTGAAAAACATGAAAATGTTTAATTGGTGGGCAGGGCGTGGGCACTACTTGTGTCAGAAAGGCAGAATAGTGGCAGCAGGCAGCAGATGCTGTCATTGCAGTGTCAGAAGGGAAGACACACCAGAGACATTGGTTGGTGTGGCTGGATATCTCAATTGACTGGGCACCTTTGGCAAGAAGCTACAGCCCACAGTAAATTGTTCTGGAGAAAAACGTCTGCTAAATGACAGTAATGATGCCAATAATGTAGTCTTTTGTTTTAAAGTATAAAATAAACATGTACAGATACATATGAGATTGGTGCCAGTTTATTTAGTGTTAAATAATATTTCTTTATAGTTCCTGGGTGTTCCAGGTGGGTCGGTGCTGCTGCAGCTGTGATTGGAGAGGGTGAGGCCAGATACTCCACCCAACACCGCAGCAGCCGTGTCCTCAGAGGAAGTCCTTTAGGTGCAGAGGGATGTGATCAACACTATTAACCAGATGGGCAAGGAGTTGCAGGAAATGGAGACTGTCTTGAAGGAAATTGGGACAACAATTATAAAAGGTTTGTGTAAGAATAATAAAATAAAAGGAAATCCACCTCTTGTGTGTTTCAGAAGTGTTGCATCATTTCTAGATGCCATCCCACTATGCTGAGTCTTAGAATGCATAACTGAAGCTTACTTTTTGCATTTTCTTTTACTGACCGGTAAATGCTAGCAGCAGACTGCCTACCTCATCATTTCCTTGATTTTATTCTGTACCATTGGTGTCGCAGTTTTCCCTTTTCCCAGATTTTATGTGTATGCCAGGGTCAGAGTTTCCGCAGAGGTAAGAACATTTTCCCGCCAAGTTTGGTTTTTCATAAATCCCAAAAAGTTTACTATAATTGGCGTACACCGGCTTTTGTACCTACAATAGCTTTATAAATAAGGCCCCTGGTAACAACTTTAACATGTACACATGTACTGTCTTCTTCCATGTGTATTCTAAGGTGTTACTTATCAAAATAGGTACTGTTTTTAAAGGTTTCTGTGTTACTGAGCCCATACACTGATTTCCTCTTCAGAATTGTCTGTTTTTAATGAAGTGCTGTCTGAGAGATCCAAAGATCATGATCATTCAGTACTAGTTTTTCATGAAGAGGAAAATCTTATATACAGGGATTTTTCTGGATGTTTCTTTTTCCCCTCGTGAGACTTTTATGCCAAACATGCTAATCACCTGTTGCTAGTAACTGCTTTGGTTCTGAGATGTTCTACTAATTTATGCTGCTATTGATATTTTGCCAGCATATCGGTGTTTGTAGAAACAGCATCTGAGTGTGTAATGAGCTTATGGTGCATATACCGGAATTACTAGTATGTGCATAAAACATCAACAAAACCCAGGTATATATATACCTCTTTTAATGTCTTATCAGAAATAAAGGATCTCATTTGGCTTTACAATTAAAGTTCAATTTTTTGGGGTGGTTTTGTTTTGTTTGTTTCTTCTCATATAAAATTATCTGTGTCACTGTACAGTTTTTCTTGTGCAATATGACGTACATGAGTTCAGGGCAAAAGCAGTTGAGACCGGCAAAGTCATCTGTCTTTCTGCAGACCGCAGCATTTGGACAAAGAGGCCATGAACTAATGAGCACACTCATACACATTCAAACCAAAACCCTACGGGTGACTTCAGAGGGCAGACATCACCCTGACTGTCACTATTTTGTCAAGTCATCAAGTCATTTGAACAACGTAGCTGCATGCAACTTGAAATGGAGAAAGAGTGACTGAAGAAGAAACATGCACAAATGAAATTGGAGAAAATATTAACTTGCCTGATCCAGAAATCTGCATTTTTTTTTAACAGTTTGGAGACCTATCTCTTTGGTAATACAACTCTTGACAGATTAAACTTTAATAAAATCTACACAAAATATATTTAAATATATCTAAATATACATTGTGAATGTGTGCATGTGCAGGGGAGTGTGAGAGAAACAGATCTAACTTAGCACAAACCTGACTGCCATACTCCAGAGTTTAAATAATGTATAAAGTATGATGCTTTAATTGCAACTCTCTAAATAGGATGGGTAGGCAAATGTGTGTGTGTGTGTGTGTGTGTGTGCATTGAGTGCATGCCTACGTGTGCTATAAAAGGTGAATGTCTCTATCTGGGGCACACCAACTGGGAAACAAGACAGTGAGTAACACTGTGCCTTATTGCTTTTAACAATGTATGATACAGGTTCATCTGGTGGTAACAGAGAGGGTCCCATTGACAATACTTACACTCCATTCAGCTGACTAATACTGGTCCATTTCAACAGGACCCAACTCAGTCTGATCACATGTGAAATGTTTTAGTTCATTACCTTGATGCTACATGTAATGTTTTTAAATCTTAAATAGTTAAATCAGTGTCAATGAGCACAGTGCAGTCTAGCAGCAGCAACTGTGCTGCGGCAAGAAAGAAACCAAAACTTTTAGCTTGATTCTGATAGTAAGTACAGCATAAACACATACATGGACATCCATACATGCACAGCTGGATTTTGCTGGTTAAATAAAAATAAATTATAATCATCTAAAGTTATTACTAAGTGAGGGAGCCTTTGTCAGATCCGTGTGTCAGATGTTCAGATCAGAATCTCAGTCTGTGAAACCTTGGTACTGCATTGTAAATGGAGAAGACTTGTAGTCTGTCAGTTCCATTTCAGTTTAGAAAAGAGTTTGATCGTTGAATCTGCTTTTAAAGTCTCTGTTCGTGTATCACATACTGAAAGCCTCCCCCTGAAAAATCCATCAAATCTAGTTTCAAGCTAGTTCATCAAACACAAAAAGGGCTGAAACAAAGCCCAAAAGGAAATAGCACAAGCAGTCATGTGAGCAATTTGCAGTTACTATCCAGTTACACTGGCAGAGTGGTCATTTTACCTGTGCCAATTTTTCCCCCTTTAATCTGCAGGATTTGTAATCCCCATTGTTTTATAACTTTTCTAAGAAATATCCCTGTTCAAATATTTTACAGTGCAATTATTTTGCACAGGGAAGACATATCAGCATACATAATTAGATCTTATCTGATTCTCAAATGTTTTTAGAAAAGATAATACTTTTACAAGCCAGTTCTTAGGCCGAACAACCAGTGGCTGCCTGTTGCTGAAAAAGCCCCCCCAAAAAGTTGAAAAGCCAAACCTGGAAAATCACTAACAACAAATTTACTGAAGCAGTTTCTGGTGCTGAAACACAGTCTGTACAAACTAGTAGCTGTTCATGGTGCTGAAATTTTTTGCATGTCTATCCTTTTCACAAATCGGCTCCAAAACCAAAAGGACAGCACTTCATGATCACTCAAACGAGAGAAAGATGACTGTTTGCCACTCAAGGACAAAGAGAAGACACACCATTAATGGCTGACCTCATCATACCATCCAGATAGCCTTTGTGCATTTTTTGCCATTAACTCTGAGGTGCAAAATACTAGAAAGATGAAGCAGTTTTCACATATTTAAAACTTTGCATTATCTTTTGCTACCTTAGAGTTGAGCATTAATCTGGTTTGTTTGGCTTTTTTGTTGTTGTTGTTTTGTTTGTCTCATATTAGTTCTTTTTGTCGTTTCATTCTGCATTCTGTCTTGGGAGTCCCAATTTGTAGATGGTGGCCCACCTGCACTTCCAAGGCTTCCTTTATTGTGTTCAAATGAGGTAGTAACGGGAATTCATTTATAATTTCTTGAAATAAAGAAAATGTTTATTTAAGCCAACATTTTAAAAGCAAGGAAAGAAATTGCATTGATTTATGACCTTATCTCAGTCTGATTTTAAAATTCAAAGCCAAATTCTTTTGCCCAGAGATGACAGAATAGTTAGTGTGTAGTTAAGAACTTGAAATAACTCATTCTGTCGTGTTGCCCTTTAAATACTGTGTGGTTTACAGTAGGCAGCCCTCTCAAACCTCAATATACCAATAATGCCAACAATTCCTTTCACAATGTGTCAATCTCTCCTCTGCTGTCACGCAAAGCTGATAGAGTAAAATCTGGTGGAGAACAAAGCAGAATATTCTGTTAAATCACAAATTTTTGCAAAGCTAAATTTGTCTTGAGGATAAAAAACTAACACGTGATAGTGAGAAACTGGAGTTTGAAGATGTTGCATTTGAGTTTGTTGTTTGGAAAAGTTGCCATAAACACTGTATTGAAGTCTACACCACCCCAACTCATGTGAAGCAATTTTGGTGTTTACCTCATTTTGGCTGAAATGTCTGCAGCAGGGGACTCTTCCCCCCCTTTACTCATTGTGCACTGTATATGTCCACAGTGGAAATCCAAATAAGGCCATGTGCTGTTTAATCATGCAGTTTACTCGAGCCTGAGCGAGTCTGTATGCTGCATTAGACTTGATTTTCTGCGGCATCACGCACGGTTTTTCCGCATGCACTGTATAGTCAGTATGTGCTAATAAGTTAGCACCCCACCCCCTTTCCCCTCCTTTTCCATCAGCACCCCCTCTCCCCTCCCTGTAGTGCTCTCACTTGCTGCACAACTGCGATTGCAGAGAAACACCAGCAACCAGTCGAACTGTGCAGGCTCGAGAGGGGATACACAAGCACATTTCACTCTGACGCGCGCGCACAGGCACATAACACCCAATAAAGTCTTTTTCTGTCATCTTCACACAAGTATATACACACAAACCGAATTTAAAAAGGACAGGGAGACATACACTCACAACAAACTCACCAGTTGGGTTCTTGTTTTTCTTGAGGCTCTTGCCACAAAGACACTGCAGCATATGCGATCCTTTGCTGAAAATGTTGTTCCAAATAAACCGCATGGATTTGGCCGAGACTGGGAAGGAGGAGGAGGAGGAGGAAGAAGAAGAAGAAGAAGAGGAGGAGGTGGAGGAAGAGGTGGGGGACGAGAGGAGCTCCGGATGCGGCAGCCTAAAATTCACCCACCGCATGGGGGCTGAAACACCCCCCTGTTTGCATGCCAGCAGAGCCGGCCAGCTGTTGGGCTCAGTTTGGCGGTGCTTCGCCCCCCCAATTTGCACCATAGACAAGAATAAGAGCAGGAAGCCCGGCTCCTCGCCCGGATTCTCACCCGCTTTTCCCACAAGCTCTGTGACCACCAACCGCACGTATGCCGCGTCGACGTCGTCCTCGTGCGGCAGGAAAAGAGCAACCGCTGCGGCGTTGCTCTCCTCGATCTCAGACTCCGGCTGCTCCAGTGGCCGGTGTTCTTCAGCTGCGGAGGAGTTGTCGCTGGTGCTGCTGCCGCCCGGCCGCCGCGGCGTGAAAAGCCCCCGAGCGCTCCTCTTCAAATGGCGTCGTCTGCCGCGCGGCGCGGGGAGAGGAGCGGCAGCGACTGACAGGCATGCGGCGGCGCTAGCGTGAAGTCGGCGGTACGCGGCAGCTGTCGGCTTCTGCACAAAAAACCATTGCATATTAGTGGGGATCGCAGGGGTCGATGCGTCCGTCCGTCCAGGAGGAAGGGAGGAGGGGAGGGATGCGGATAACTACCCGGTGTCTGTCAGCAAGTCGGTGGCATCACTCTACTCGTTCAGCAGGAAAGTACTGCAGCAGGGGGGCTCCTTTCCAAACACACACACTCACACACACTGTGCACACTCGCTGGATGCAAAATCCTTTTCTAGCAGCACCGTGGTCTCAGGTCAGTGTGTGCGCACGCAGCGCCGGACCGGACAGGTGAATCACTGCAGGATCTGAGCACTATCCCACTCTATGTTTTCTTCTAAAAAGTCTTTATGAATATTTTATCCGGCCCTCACTTCTCAATAATCCATAAGCTCCAATGCGCCAAGATATTGCTGCTGTCTGCCTGTCTCCTGTTCCTCTCCTCTCTCCTCCTTATCCTCCTCCTCCTACTCTTCCTCACCTTGGTAATAAAAAAGAAGCTGCTGGAATGTGGCTCCGCTGCCTTCCAGAAACTAGATGGAAAAGATGCAGAAACAAACCGAACCGGCTCGTGGCTCATCCGCTTTCTTATACAGATTTTCTGATTCTTCTTCAGCAGCGATCGAGACGACCGACGGCCGGTGAGGCGCGAGAAGGTGCATTGACTATCGATACCCAACCAGTAACAAATCGAAAGCAAATACGGAGAAAATGTGTTCCGGTCCGCAGCTTCAAATTAAAAGATAAAGCTATTTATTTATTTATTTATCCACAGTTTTTCTGAATTACTGTATTTGAGTTTTTTTTCAAGTTAGGAAATAATGAAATGAGTGTTACAACTAAAGTCTGAAAATGATCCAGGTAATTGTACGTCCGTCTAAACTAAGAATTTGTTAGAATTTTGCTTTATTTTCCTGGGGTGGCACCAAGCATAACCCTCACTATAAAACAAATACCCACAAAACGAAACACAAGCTTGTAAACTTGGTTATCGATCAATTCATGCTTCACAGCTGAGTTGTACAGTAAATGAGCTCACTGATATGGAAAAAAAAAACAAAACCTGAGACTTTTTCTATTTAAATTTTATTATTGTGAAAAATAATCTATCTAATTTTTCAGAAAAACTGAAAACTGAACAATTTTTTATCCATATATATATTATTAAAATGATTCAATTGTTTAGAATGGGTTTAGAATTGTTTAGAAAACTATCTCTATCTATCTATCTATCTATCTATCTATCTATCTATCTATCTATCTATCTATCTATCTATCTATCTATCTATCTATCTATCTATCTATCTATCTATCTATCCAGAAAACCGAACATAATTTCTTGTAAATGAAATTATCTTGATATTCAGATACCTAAAGGCAAATGTTTACATTTTCATTATCATTCTTTTATTATCTCGATAATTCAGAAAACGGAGTTTTTTTCGTTGTTGTTGTTGTTATTGTTGTTGTTGTTTTTTTTAAATGAATGCACACATTAGAGTTGTTCATGTGACAAAAATTCTCATTTTCCAAATACTTGTTTTCCTACAATTGGTATGTGCTTTCATGTCATTCTTTGTTTCTCATTCCTTCTTTTTTATTTATTTATTCTACTTTTTTTGTTTGTTTTTAGATATAATTTAAATACTCAAATAGATATTTTATTCCATAAAATACACTTATCTCACAGCAAATAAATAAATTGATTGATTGATTGAATGATTGATTGATTGATTGATTGATTGATTGATTGATTGAATGATTGATTGATTGATTGATTGATTGATTGATTGATTGATTGATTGATTGATTGATTGATTAAAAATATCCCTCAACCCCAAAGAAAACCTCAGGTACAGGTGCTGTTTAGCCAATCACATCTGAGCAAACTACTCCTTAAATGACTTTTATTATGAAGGAAAAATGCAACTTCCGGATTCCCTGCACAGTTTGCTGTAGTTGCAACTGGGAGATGCAGTTTCCAGTTAGTGTAGACACGTGGTTCCCCACACCGTCGTTTTCTGACTGGCAACATCTTTAGGAGGTGGGTGGTAGCATCACCAGCGACTTAAACAACAACATTTCTTTGTTTCTTTTTCCTGCTGATGTAGAATGACTTCAAATTTCCGCCAAACTCCGCTCAGAATCTTCCTTTTGATGCGGCGTTCACTGTCGGCAAATGTGCACACCTGTTGCATGATTCCGTTGATAAGCTACATTAAGATGTTCTCGTTACTTCGGCCGGCATGCATGACCATTTTATTTTTTATTTGTTTATTTTGCAATGCTTGTTTAATTTCACTATTAGAAAATAAACAAATTAACGGTTAATTAATCATTTTACGTACGCTGCATCAAAATCTCTATTTGGATTCATATTTAGGGATTATTGAAGGTCTGGATGGTAGGCTGAAGTTTGATGCTGAGCTCCGAGTCCTGCAGTGATTTTTAATTCAGATTCAGAGCCAGAGCTGGCGCTGTCCAGAGTGCTGAATCCACACAAGCTGGTCAAACGCGCGTCACATTGACAAGGACGCACGAGGGAAACCTTATCAACGCACAGCTCAGTTATCACTTGCACAGTGTCAGTAACCCCTGAAGAAAAATTAAATTAAATTAAAGAAAGAAAGAAAGAAAGAAAGAAAGAAAGAAAGAAAGAAAGAAAATGTCAATCAACGAACTGGATTAGGGATTCGCTTGCCTCTGAATCAGTTAATTTATTAACTTTAGCCTAAAACAGACCCTTAGTTGAGGAAAAGGAAGGATTTTTATGTACAAAATGCTTTTTACGTTTCCAAATAATCCATTCCTGTTCCTGAACTGACATAAAATGAAGGTTTGGGTCATAAAAAATTCAATATGTGAGAAAGAAATCTCTGTTCAAGAGAAGAGCAGTTTAATCAAATGAAGTGGTTGTGTAGAGAATAAACATGACAGTAAGGACTTCTTTCTAAAGCCATAAAAGAAATTGGGATTCTACTTTACAACCCCCTCATAATCTTGTAAACGAATTTACATTAACTTTTATTTTTCTTTGTAGACTTTAGCTTTATTTAAAATAACAAAACAAACAAACAAATCATAGATAATTCTTGGCTTTAGTTGCATCTTTCTCAGTCATATTACTGAGTGTTTGCATTGTTCACAACTCATAATAAGTTCAAATTAAATTTTTACAGAATTTTTAAAAAAAATCAGGCTACATTGATATTATATCATGAATGCAGGGCATTTAAGTAGAATCTTGCAATGATAATTAATTAATCTCAAACAATTTAATGAAACAAAGCTAATGGCAGTGGTAAGTAAAAATAACTCAATAACTTGTCATGTATTAGATGTAGTATCAGTCTTATAATAAAATGTGAGCAGTGTGATGATGAGGACTGTTTAAATACACGTCATTGAACCATAACATTAAGTGGTCACTCGATGGTTCAGACACTCATTTTGTTTTTGTGAAGGGCTTTATTTTTGCAGTTCACCATCTCGATACAGAACAGCATGTTATGTCAAATTAAATTCACTTGCAGAGGTCATAGTGCATTTTAGGTACATTCTGACATTATACAAAAAGCTGAATAGCCCACCATTTTTGTAAGTATTGGAACTATCTAAAATATAAGCACTTGATATGAGTAAGAAACTGAAATCTGCAGTATTCAGTTGATGTGATGATGACTAGGAGTGAGTGATAGTCCTGTTATATTCAGAGAACAGACATCAGAGTTTTGAGCTTGTTTGTGGAAGTGCATTGTATTTTAAAAAAAGTACATTTCTAAGGATCTTGGAAAAATGTTGATGCTCAATAGACTGGAAGAAGTTTTAAAATCATCACTAAACATTTAAGACCCCTACAATCCAATCAGACAGATTGGGTACAAGTGGAGGAAAAGACCACTACTAACCAGCAAGGCTCATGCAAAAGAAACCATAGGAGGGCTGCAAAGCACCTTAACCGCTTTCTCTCATATTGGAAAATGTTATTTAGTTCAGCATCAGAAGAACTCTAAGTTTCTAAGAATAACTTTGTTGATTTTTGCTGATGTTTCTGGTTTACACTTTAATAAAGTGGGAAGGAACTAGAACAAAGACAAGAAGTAAAGCAAACACTGATGTATGTAAAACAGAGGATTAGCAGTGTAATGCTTTGGGTCTGTTTTGCTATATCTGGGCCAAGTAACAAGTAATTTTGAATAATTGTAAAGGAAAATATCAACCTGTCTACCAGAGAAAGTGAACAATCCAAGCACAGGGGTTGTTCTACCGAAAAAGTTTTAAAGAGGTTTTGAAAGGGTCAAGTTAACAGCTACTTTTACTTTACTTTTACCATTAGTCATATCAAGCAATAACAGACTCACTTTAGAAAGTCCTTTTAGGGAACTGTAACAAGAATTATGTAACCGTCAGGCTCATCAAATTCTGCAAATGCAACAATGGCTTATTTTTAACCTGTCGTTAAAAAGCATATCAAGAAGCTGCTTCGGCTCAGTGTGAAAACAGCTACAGCAGGAAGTTTGTGTATGCAGTATTTTTGCATGCAGCATAAACACACAACAAGTAATGGTTTTGGAAAAAGAAAAGGAGAAACAATAGAGAAGAAAAATGAATAAACTGAGAAGGAGGGAAATCATCATGAATTGCCTCTGGTGTGACTCACAGCTGCTACTGTAGCAGAATGTAAAATATCTGGCACGTAAACAAAGGCAGTTTATAATTCCCTCAACTGACAGCACTTTCTTCTGAGTGGCAGATTTGTCGACTGAGCATCTGTGTCAGACAACAGGATTTTAAGAAGCAGGTTTGCACTGGGTCTGTGGATGTATTGATCTGTTGGCTCAGAGTGAAAATCACAAAGTAACCTGCATCCAGGGAATATCATATATCTGTCAGCCAAACCACAACTGACTGTAACACAAGTAGACAACTGTTTGTAAAGAAGCAAATGAGAAAAAAACGAACCTGTCTTTAAGACTTTGTATTTATCTTTATATAATCTGAATTTGAAACCATTTGCTCACCTATCTCTGCCAGGCTTTTGCTCTGGTGGAATAAAGAGCAGAGATCTATGTGACAGAGCTTCCCCTGCTGTTTATAAAGGAAAACTACATGTAGACTGCTGCCCTTTTTTCCTCAGCTGTGATCGTAAAATTACTTATTCAATAACTGGTCAAAAAATGATAAAACACTTCATCTTACTAAAATCTATGTAAAGCTGAGTGAACCTGACAAAAGATCCTTTTTTAAGATTATTTGTCTTGAAAAAAAAACTCAGACCAAGGGCCATTACTATTCTATAAGCATGGTTTAGTAATGAAGGTTAAAAAAAATAATCATAGTTATCTTACCATTGAACCTCTTACCCCTTGACCACCGAGGAGAGTCTGGACTGACTGCCGAGGTCAGATGTGCTCCACCTCCCAAAATGTAAGCTGATAAAGGCTGCAACAGAATTTAGGAAAGCCTTTGTTTTTCTTTGATATAAAAGTGTGAATATTCTGTGTTATTGTCTTTTTTTATTATTAATTATTTTTTTATTCAGGCTATAATAGATTAAATTATCACCTTTTGTAAATATTACAGCAAGTTTCAGGTTCAGTCACTGCCTTTAAATCCCACCTTAAAACTAACTTTTCTGACAGAAAAGTCTTAACTGCCCTGAAATGTGCCTATAAATAAGATGTATGAGAGTCATAATCTGAATCATGAGCATACTGTTCATGTTTTGGTGTATTGATTTTTGGCATTTAAGTTTCATATTGGCCTTAAATATGAAAGAAAGTATTTATTTACTTACTGACGTACTTACTTACTTACTTATCTATTTATTTATTTAAAATTTTAGACTTGGCCTATGTCCGTGTGACTATTATTGCAATATACCAGACGACCAGAGATGGCGGCACTATGCCAATGTAGATCGGCAGTCGGGGGTTAAGGACGAAGAAGAAGAAGAACAGCCTAGTTCAGACAACACCGGTCAACTGTTTCGTGGAGGTATTTTCACACGATTTTCTAACGTTTTGTGGATGAGAGTTTTTTTTTTCTTCTTAATGTCATTATGCTGAACCGTGGTTGTCTGTATGTCTGTTTGTTCACAGTTGACTTGTTATGGAGCGATGTTTTAGGTAGGAAGAGCGAAGGAAAGCTCTTAATTAAGCTATTAGCTTCACATTTGGCTTAAGCTTCACATGGAGTGACTAAAACATACATATGTATTTTACATGTGGTTAAATAGAGAGTCAGCTTATAACATTTTATGCCATTAAAAATCTACAACTTTATCAATAAATTGAAATTCTTTATCATTTGAATTTATTGACGTAGTTACACTGGTAATGCTTGTGTTTTGGCTGGCTACGAGGGACATGACGTGACGTTGAATTTTACTTTTTAAAAAAAACGCATTTTTAGGGTTACCTGCCAGCACAAGACTCTTCTTATTACATATCGGTTTGTCCTTGGTTTTGTGTAGAGTTTGGCTAACATTATGAATAACCAATGGTGTTCATTCCAGTGAATATTTAGATACTTTTCCTTGCAACACACATATCCATATCAGTGAGACAGAACTGACTGAGGCAGCTTAATGACAAATTCACTGTAATTGAGAATGAAGATTACAATAATTTTCATCTGTTTGCTTTGTTTAAAGTCAGCCAGCACATGAAGCATTAATTGGTACGGTGATAATAGATCACTTGTCGTGCTTTGATTGCATGTAATTAGAATAGTGACTGAAACCGAAGATGATTCAGTTTTCTTCCTCAAAAGTTGAAGAAATCCAATCTCTTTGGGACAGTTATAGGGTTCTGACATATAGATGTAGAATCAGAGTTTATTTTGCATGCATGCAACCCCGTGCAACCCATGCAACCCCATGTCTATACAGGTGTATATATATATATATATATATATATATATACATATATATATGCTTAGTCATGCATTAGTTAGTTATTTCTGGTTTTTCAAAAAGAGAGGGAACCTTTTCACAGAAAACTTCTTTAAAAATGGTGGGAGGGGGGGTTGTAGAGATTATATCCCCTGTTTTTCTACCCTCAACTACCTATTCTCTTCTGCCATTTGCAGTGTCAGCGGGGATGATCGTGCTCCTTGCTCCTTGCCTCCTCCTAACGTCCTTCCTCCCCCTGGGTACCTACCACCTGTTCCACCCTCCTCTCCCCCATCGTCCCTGGTGACTCCTTGTCAACAAGGAAGGCTGAGTTTTGCAGGGGCCATGGTAGATGTCAGTAAGTGGCCCTTGTTCTCCCTCCTGAGCAGAGAGGAACAAGCTACTATCCGACAAGCTTGTGTTTTTGGAATATTTGGTAATGAAGCAATCTACATCACACATAGAGATGAGGTGAGCTTTATGTGTTCATTATACCACCATACTGGTATTACCTTCATCTTTTGGAACTTATTGTTATTTTAAGTATTATGATTTCTTTATAATCCTACTTTAAAATACTCTTAATAGAATGAGATGCAATTAAAGATAGACTTGTTTGCAATAGTTTATCATGTGATATAATTGTGCATGCTGATGTAAAGTTCTTAGCTAAATAAAACCGAATCTAACACTAAATTCTGATATATTTTGATCACCTTAAACAGTAGACAGACATGATCTGTTAAATGTGAAAGATTCATACTTTTGATGAGAGTTGAAGCCCAATGGGATGCTACAAGACATCCAGAGGTGTTTCAGTTAATTGGATTATTAGCACAAAATAGTGGTTCACAATCTTAAAATATTATTTGCTGTACAGTTGCTGACAAAACTATAATAGAAAAATAGTTAACAAGCATTTTATCTAGTATATCAGTTATTAAGAACTTTGGATTTTCATTCTTTTGTCTGTCTCCTGTTGAGTAGTATTGATGTTTGATTATTTTCCAGGTATTTGTGTTTGGGTTGAACTACAGTGGCTGCCTTGGTACAGGAGACAGTGCGAGCACTATTATTCCAAAGAAACTGGATTTACTGGGAGGGAAGAAGGTTATTAGCCTCAGCTATGGCAGTGGACCCCATGTACTGTTGGCTACAGAGGGTAGGTTATTAGTTTGTTCATTTCTCCCCCAGAACAAATGCATTGCAGCCCAGTAGTTGGGAACCTTGCTCACTATCTATCTACACACCAAAATCTAAAGTGCTGTTCAGACCTGGCATTAACATGCGTCCTAGATGATCCAATCAGAAGTAGATGGTGCCAAATATGGGTTACCATGCTCAGTACACATTGGGATTTATTGCCATGGTAACAAACTTGCTCCTACTAACCTGGATGTTAGGCTTTCAGATAAGAGGTCAATTATGTAAAACCAGGACTACGAGAGAATATCCGCCATCTGCAGCTTGTGCTAAATAACCAATTACAATGTTTGACTTAAACTGAGAAGCATTTTTATAAGAACTGTCAGTCAATGTTTATACAGGCTAAAAAAGAGAAACAGGTTACTCTAAGCTTAAAGAGCTGATGGGTTGTCTTAGTCTCAGACTCATGTCCATATTTTATGATAAATAGTTTAGATGGGTTATTTAGAATTCCATGTATGAAAATGCTGACGCGTCTTTGAATTTCACTTTGAGAAATATAGAAGAATCCTGGATAAAGTACATTAACATTGTTCAGTCTTTCTGTTGATTTATTACAGATGGACAGCTGTTTACATGGGGACACAATGGCTACAGCCAGCTGGGGAATGGCACAACAAACCAAGGACTATCCCCGATGCTGATCACTGCTAACCTACAGAACAAAAAGGTGGTTGGGGTTGCATGTGGCTCTCATCACTCAATGGCTCTGACTCAGGATGGAGAGGCAAGTATCTTTTCATTGTTTTATTAACGTTTATTTTTTAACTTATATATCAATTGCATTTTTGTTTGTAATGTAAGAGGGATAAACATTTAATGAGTCAATTCAAACAATATAACATATTTTGTTATGCCACATTGCAGAAAAGATAAGTGGAGGCAAGTTGTAGCTTGGACAAAACTTTGTATAAAATTATTACATAAAACTATAACATCTTTGGATGTGCCAACTTGTGTTTTATGGATCGGCCTCTCAAATACCTTGATCAGCCATCTCCTGCCTGCTGGTGTTTCTGAGCAGCTTATTTTTAACCCAATAGAATTAAAGCTTATCAGACTGGGTGTTGGTAAGGTAAGCAGGGAGGGCAGTTACCATTTTCGCTGTTACTTAACATACACATAGCACATAATAGTTGAGGGATGGATGCACAGGGCTATTGGCTATAGATAAGGACTTAAATATGAGATATTTTATCATTATATAATGACCAGGGGAATTAATTTATCCTGGTTGTAGCCCTGATCAGGTTTGTCTCAGTAGGAGCATCATTTAATGCTGTTAATGTAAGATATGCTTTACAATTGTGTTTGTAAATGTTAATGTTGTTATTACAAGTTAGGTTTAGATAGTATGAGAAAAAGAATGTGTTTGTTTGGAAGGTATTATGTTAGGAGCAAGTATTTGTATGTCTGTAGTTTTAACTCTTTAGTTTCGTGAACTAGCTGTAGCTGTTACAGGTAACCTATTCAATACAGCATTACAGTGACAATATCCGTCCATCCAGCCATTATCTGCCGCTTATCCAGAGTCGGGTCGCAGGGGCAGCTGCCTAAGCAGGGAAATCCAGACTTCCCTCTCCCGGCTACATTCACCAGCTCATCCGGGTAGATCCCGAGGTGTTCCCAGGCCAGCCGAGAGATGTAGTCTGTCTAGGTATCCTGGGTCTTCCCCGGGGCCTCTTTCCGGTGGGACATGCCCGGAACACCTCACCAGGGAGGCGTCCAGGAGGCATCCTGACCAGATGCCCGAGCCACCTCATCTGGCTTCTCTCGATGTGGAGGAGCAGCGACTCTACTCTGAGCCCCTCCTGGATCACAGAGCTTTTCACCCTATCCCTAAGGGAGAGCCCGGCCACCCTGCGGAGAAAACTCATTTCGGCCGCTTGCATTCGTGATCTTGTTCTTTCGGTCAGCTCGTGACTATAGGTGAGGGTAGGAATGTAGATCGACCGGTAAATCGAGAGCTTTGCCTTTTGGCTCAGCTCCCTCTTAACCACGACAGACCGATGCAGAGTCCGTATCACTGCAGACCCCGCACCGATCCACCTGTTGATCTCCAGCTCCATCCTTCCGCCAAGGCTGACAAAGGGCCTTGCCACCGAGGAGCTTTTTAACCACCTCAGCGACCTCAGCCCCAGAGATGGGAGAGCCAACATTAGGGTCCCCTGACTCTGCTTCCTCACCCTGGCGGTCTGATCATCGGCTGCAGAAGCTAGCTCTGGGGACGTGGAATGTCATCTCTCTGGTGGGGAAGGAGCCTGAGCTGGTGCGCGAGGTTGAACGGTTCCGGCTAGATATAGTTGGACTCACCTCAACGCACGGCTTGGGCTCTGGAACCACTGTCCTTGAGAGGTGCTAGATCCTCTTCCATTCTGGAGTTGCTCCCGGTGAGAGGCACCGAGCAGGTGTGGGCATGCTTATTGCCCCCCAACTTGGCACCTGTACGTTGGGGCGTACCCCGTTGACGAAAGGGTAGCCTCCCTCTGCCTTCAGGTGGGGGGACGGGTCCTGACTGTTGTTTGTGCTTATGCTCCAAACAGCAGTTCAGAGTACCCACCCTTTTTGGAGTCCTTGGTTGGGGTGTTTGAAAGCACTCCTTCCAGGCACTCCCTCTTTCTGCTGGGGGACTTCAGTGCCCACTTGGGCAATGACAGTGAGACCTGGAGGGGCGTGATTGGGAGGAATGGCCCCCTGATCTGAGTGGTGTTTTGTTGTTGGACTTCTGTGCTCGTCATGGATTGTCCATAACGAACACCACGTTCAGGTATAAGAGTGTCCACATGTGCACTTGGCACCAGGAAACTCTAGGCCGCAGTTCGATGATCGACTTTGTAGTCGTGTCGTCGGACTTGCGGCCGCATGTTCTGGACACTCCTGTGAAGAGAGGGGCGGAGCTGTCAACTGATCACCACCTGGTGGCGAGTTGGCTCAGATGGTAGGGGAGGATGCCGGTCAGGCCTGGCAGACCCAAGCGTGTTGTGAGGGTCTGCTGGGAACGTCTGGCAGTCCCCTGTCAGAAAGAGTTTCAACTCCCATCTCCGGCAGAGCTTCAACCATGTCCTGGGCCATTGAGTCCGAGTGGGTTTGTTCCATGCCTCTATTGTTGAGGCGGCCAGCTGCAGCTGTGGCCGCAAGGTCATTGGTGCTTGTCGTGGCGGTAACCCCCGAACTTGTTGGTGGATACCAGCAGTGAGGGATGCCGTCAAGCTGAAGAATGAGTCCTGTCAGGCCTTTTTGGTCTGTGGGACTCCAGAGGCAACTGACGGGTATCGGCGGGCTTAGTAGAACACAGCTTCGGCAGTCGCTAAGGCAAAAAGTCAGGCATGGGAGGAGTTTGGAGAGGCCATGGAGAATGACTTCCGGACGGCTTCAAGGAGATTCTGGTCCACCATCCGGCGGCTCAGGAGGGGAAAGCAGTGCTCCATCAACACTGTGTACAGTGGAGATGTGGGGCTGCTGACCTCGACTCAGGACGTTGTGAGGCAGTGGAAGGAATACTTCGAAGACCTTCTCAATCCCACCAACACGTCTTCCGATGAGGAAGCAGAGTCTGGGGACAGTGACAATATGACGCATATCACACAGCTGTGAAGTCATGTTGCATTTCCAAACTTCATCAATACCAATTTCCATTTATGACTGAAAGGCTGTGATTAAAAAATAAAAAAACAGAAAACAAAAAAACACTCAGCAAAGAAAACAGTTAAACTTTTTACATTTTCTGATTAATACCTTTTCATTCAGTTGAGTTGTTCTAAATATTCTTAAAGTTTAGTTATCAAATAACGTATAAAAGTTAATAAAGGCTACAAAGAATACTGGATCTGTTTTTGGCTGTAATACAGCTCTAATGATGGTAGATTCAGCTTGTTCAGCTGTGCGTTTTCGCGATGGACATGAAATTCTTGGCGTTGCCTCTGCATTTTCCTTCCTTTCTTCAAACATCACATAAACACATCACTGTATTGAAAATGTCAAAACTGTTCTGTTTTTGATCTTTTGTGACTCTTTTTGTTGAAGAAACTACTCACAAGCAGCTCCTGTTTTAAATGCAGAAACATGAAAACAGCAAATGCAATCAAAACAGCTGTGGAAGTAATTGTATCTCCTCACATCATAATACTACTACCTCTCCGGTAGGTCTTTGCATGGGGTTATAATAACTATGGCCAGGTGGGTACAGGCTCTACATCTAACCAGCCCTGCCCCAGGAGAGTCTCCGGATGCCTTCAGGGCAAGATGGCGGTGGGCATCACGTGTGGTCAGACCTCCTCCATGGCTCTGGTTGACAATGGAGAGGTGATGAAGACATTTTAATCTCACTGAGCATAATAAGTAAATGGGAATTCGCCACAAATAATGAGGTTATATTGTGTCTATTTAGGTTTATGCCTGGGGATACAATGGAAATGGCCAGTTGGGTATTGGGAATAACGGAAATCAGATGACTCCTTGTCGCCTTACTGCACTTCAAGGATTATGCATTCAGCAGGTGGGACATTTAACAATAATGTGATGCTGACAAGTGGTTTTATTATTAAATAATACCAGGAATTACTTATGCTGATGAAAACATATGTAGCATTTGTTAAAACTAAACCAGAACATATCATATGATTGAACTGATTTGGACTGAATTGTAACTTGCAGCACTCTTAAATCATTTTCTGCTTTCCAGATTGTATCAGGATATGGACACTGTCTGGCACTGACAGATGAGGGGCTGCTGTATGCCTGGGGAGCTAACACCTGTGGTCAACTAGGAACTGGCAACAAAAACAACCACCTCAGTCCTGTACAAATCATGGCTGACAAAGAGAGGTACAGTGGAGGTGGAAAACTTGACAACAGGCAATGTTCTCTCCCATCCTGTTAAAATGTAAACTTCCTGTGTCCTGTCCTCATTTTTCTCCGTTTGTTTCACCTTCTGCCTGGTTATAAGTTGTTGTCAGTGGACAAAAGGAGCTCTTCCTCTTTATAAACAAAGACAATAGGCTAATTTATGTAACAGCAAAATGCTATTCACTCTATGTTTTGCATTTGCTGTTCAAAAAAAATGTATTTACTTTGTGTTTATGAACATACTTGAATGGAAAGTTTTTGTTAATATTAATGCATCTCTCATCCAACAGGGTTGTAGAGGTTGCAGCATGCCATTCAACATATACTTCAGCAGCAAAGACCCAAAGCGGGCAGGTATACATGCATTTTATATTGTTTGTGATTACCAATATAAAGTTTTCATTTGGTGATTATGAACGAGTCAGTTAATGGTATGAAAAAGAAAAAAAAAAAGTTATGTTTTATATTGGGTGAATTATTTCCTTCTAATTGCACAATAGTGGGCTTAAACTCCCAAATATCAGTTGTTAGTTGCTTGTGAAATTCATTATTATGGCTGTATTCGTCTGTTGAAGCAGCATACAAAAGTAGAGCAAGAAAGAAATTAATTTACCCCTGATTACACAACACTCATGAAAATGAATAGATAATTAACTCCTCCTAGGCTGTAGTTCTGAATTATTGGTTATTATCTTTCAGGTGTACATGTGGGGTCAGTGCCGGGGCCAGTCCATTGTCTTGCCCTACCTCACACACTTCACCAACACCGATGACGTCTTCGCCTGCTTCGCCACACCCTCTGTCATGTGGCGTCTCGTTTCAATGGGTGAGAGAAACTGAGCATATCAACTTTCAGCTGAATGAGGGGAAAACTAGATGGTTCATCATTATTTTAAGTACTGAACAATACTCTGCTTTATTCTAGAGCATGGTGATTTCATGACACTTGCTGAGGCTCTTAGGAAAGAGTTTGACAGTCCAGAAACGGCCGACCTCAAGTTCAGCATCGATGGCAAATTTATCCATGTTCACAAGGCCGTGCTAAAGATCAGGTGTGTCTCTCTGAATGTTTTTTTTTTTTCTGAGTAAGTGTGGTTATAAATATATGTTTATTATACAAAACGTTTCAGTCGTTTCTAACAGAGGAAATTGAAACCCCTGAAGGTCAAATGTGTTCAATCACGAGTTAGAATCAGAATTTTGTCTTGAGACCCATAGTTCTCAAACTGTGGTACGAATACCAATGGTGGTACTCGCCCCCCCTCTATTTGCATGTACAGATTGTGTAGAGCATAAGCTGTACATTACGGATAAATACTTCTGTACAAAATTATCAAAATGGTGAGTGGACTCATGGATGTGGATGAGTATGATGAGCGGGAGAGAGTTTCAGACGTGAATTTTCCAAGAAACCTGACAGCAGCGCTCCAGGTGACCTACTTTTTTGTTGTGAAAATATCATGTGATCTCATCATGCAGGCATGAGCCAAGCATATATTCTATTGTACAGTCATTAAGCAAACTTAGCAAAGTGATTTACATCTGAAGATGGTAAGATAAGGTAAGGTAAGGGTCTTGCCTAAATACCCTACGAGAAGGTGCTCGTCCCCCGTGCGAACTCAGGTCTCCCTCATGGGAGATGGCTGCCCTGCTAACTAAGTTATCCAGCCACAGAAAGTTCTGATCTGAAAGTGTCTTCTAGTTTTGTTTAATGTTGATAGACCGAGGAAAACCAGAGATGTCATAGTTTGAATTTAATGATAAAAAATATGTATCCAAGCGTTAAACCTTCTGTTCAGATATGATTATTTTTGTGCATTTTGGGCCTTATATGTTAATAAAGTAGGTTAAAGGGGGAAAAATGATCAGATTAACTTGAGGTTGTGCTGAAAAAACATTTTTGTGTGGTGTATATATATATAAAAGCCAAATCAAAAGTGTTCAAAAAACCAAAATAGTCCTATTTGTCTTTATGATATATATTATGTGACAGTTGTGGTAATAATCTCATTTTACAATTATTATTGCCACCACTCAACAATAAACATTTTCATTTGGAGGTAACCTACCCCTGAAGTGTGCCTGATGGACAAGTGTCTATTATTTCTACTGTATTTTATTTTAATGTCATTAAGGTGGCACTTTGAGAGCCTGATATTTTCTAAAAATCCAAAGATGTAAGAACCACTGGGCCATACATTTGATGCCAACTTTGATGTCTGTTTTTGTTACTGTTTAATGATGGTTTTCTTTTGCAAGTAGATGCGAGCATTTCCGCTCAATGTTTCGCTCCCAGTGGGCAGAGGATCATCAGGAGGTGATCGAGATCAGCCAGTTCTCTTATCCCGTCTACAAATCCTTCCTGCAGTTTCTCTACACAGACACGGTTGACCTGCCACCTGAGGACGCCATTGGTTGGCATGCTTTCCTACATATTTGAATCGCTATCATCTCACTTAATCGGATCATGTGGACGGATAGATTTCTATGGTTTGTGTTTGTGTTGGCTGCAGGGTTGTTGGATCTGGCCACCTCATACTGTGAAAACAGGCTTAAACGTCTGTGTCAGCAGATCATCAAGAGTGGAATCACTGTGGAAAATGCCTTCACCCTGCTGTGTGCCGCCATACGGTATGATGCAGAGGTACTGTTATGCTGACACATACTCTCTACTCTCTTTAGGGTTAAAGTTGGAATGGTTAGTTTTACATTATGATCTTAACTGGATGCAACATATTCACATATCTACCTGTAGCCATGTTTGATTATATGCTGTAGGTCTCAGTGGATGATAATGACAGATATAAATGTGAATATGACACTTTGTCTGAAGCATTTATTGTCCAACTTTCCATTATCGCAGTTCTCCTTATGTGTCAGTCTGAAAGATGGGTCACAGTAGTGCTTCTCTATAGTGACATCTAATGTTCATGCAGTGTACTGCGTTAGCAAAACAACATTCATATTGTCATTCCCTATCATACCTAGACATCTTATAGAAATCCCAAAAAAGTATATAACAAGAACATTTCATACTTGGCCTAAAAACACCCGTCACTCTATAGAATGACTAGACATTATATACAATGCTGTCCCTTCATACTTTGACAGTAACATTTACATCTAAATCTCATCCAAACAACTATTGAATGCATATTTACTTATTGGCTTTAAATAATAGAAGATGCTATATTTCTGTTTGCCCTAACATGAGCTTTTATTGTATTTTAATTACTTTTTATTGTTTGTTTTTGCAGGACCTTGAGAAGTTCTGTTTCAGGTTTTGCATAAACCATCTCACTCAGGTGACACAGACCGATGCCTTCTGGCAAATAGATGGAGCGATGCTCAAGGAGTTCATTGGCAAAGCCAGCCGCCACGGAGCCTTCAGGAACTGAGCCATATTCTTAGTTTTCTTCAGTTTAGAAACTACAGGATATTCTGTCAAAGTGGAAGAGGTTGTGTTATGGCTTCAGCAGCAGAATGCACCGTTGCTTTAAAAATTAAAAAAAAAAAATCACATTCCTGCTGACCCATCTCATGACAAAACAGGAGGCCATCTTATGAGATGTTTGTCAGTATATTTACTGGAGTACCCTGCATATTGCACACAGTGAACTGCAGTTTAAGTTGTATTATCTGCAGTTCTAAATTTAGCACTTTGGCCAATACCTGTGAAATCTGCTAGCTCATGCATATTTTAATGCTGTATGTGTTCTTGAATTGTTGTTTTTCTTGGCCAGTTCTTCCACTCCTGCTTGACTTTACAACAAAGTTCATGTTAAAAACCAAATTATGGGAGAGCAATTCCAAAGAACTATCTGTGTCTTTCAGTAGGAGCTGAAAGAAATGGTTTTTGTTTTATTTTTTTTTCTTTGAATATATTAGATAACTGACATACACTGGTTAACGACCACTATACTGAAACATTTGTATTACACCCTCCTGTGATTTTTTTGTTACATTCCATTTAGTAGAGTTGTAGCTTACAATACAGGTAATACTGTGGGTGTTGTACATCCCTTGGCTGGTTATTGTTACTGTTCTGTACACTTACGGGAGTTCAGGACCATTTTGGGAAGTTCTCTTTTTTTTCTAAGAGTTTTTTGGTATATGTTTCCTCTGCCTGGCTTTTGCTTTGTGGCATCTGGGGGAAAATGTCTTGTTCTTATTCTCTCTGACATATAGTGCATTTTAAAAGTCAAAGAGCAAATTTGAAGGTTTAGGTGAAAGTATTTTGCACAAAAAGCAGCAGTGAGTATTTTATGTGCTGTTACAGTAATCATAACCTCTTATTTTTCTTTTGGCTTTGAGTTACAACAAAAATCTCCCTGCAGGTCCTAGCTTTTACTTTCTGCTGCATCAGTGGGTGTGGTTGGAAAATAGTTTATTGGCCTAGTCATCCTGCAGCAAGTCCGGTGAGATCTGTCTCTGTTTCTTAGTTAGGTTTCTGTTTCCTGATACACTGAGGCTTGATGACCAATCCTTAATTGGGTTGAATTGACCTGTTTATGGTTAAATAATAAAATACTTTGTGGTTTCATTCAGGTTGGAGAACAATTTCACATGCTTTAATGTGGATTTCTGTTGCAACTAATGCTCAAGTGAAATATGCTGTAGGTTCTTAGTATTGGGTAAATAAGAACATGAATCACAAACTTCTTTTTTCTTGATGTGTCTAAGGGGAATATAATTTTGTTATGCTTTTTTAAAAGCTCTATATACTTAGCAGTTTGTAACTGTAACTTATAACATGCAATTGTTGGAATTTGTATTACTGCTATTTTCCGGTTGACTACCTGTTTTTGTTTTTTGTTTATTTTTTAATCGTGTCATTACGGTTTCAAATAAATAATGATGCATATTTGTTTTTGTGTAAATTATATTTTAATTATATTCCTTTGGATTTGATTTACGTCTACTTTTGCGAAAGCTTCACCCAGAAACAATAGAAAGTTTTATGATGAGCTGGTTTTCATCCTGTCTTCTTCCGACACAACACCGCCCATTTTTCTACGTCACTAAGTATTTGCGGAAGTAATCCGGAACCGTTAAACTAGCGAACGTTAGCCAGTACAGGTAACAGAAGTACAGCCAAATTAAAGTACAGAAATTATTGTGTACAACCTAGATATTTTATACGCGGATAGACAAATATATGACGTAAATATTATGCCATACATAGGTTTTCAAGATTTTCTTTGACCATGCTAGCATAACATATACGTGCTAAACTCGCAGTACCGCTGAAGTGACTTAACTGCTTTGACTAGCACTGGTAGCTAGTAGTTTAACATTTACAAGTAGTCATAGTAAATAATATAACATAAAAATTACATCTTACTTTGCACTGTAGCAAGAATACGTTGTGAATTTGTCAACTAAGATTAACTTTAAAATTCCTAACACTGGTTGAATTTAGGTACTATTTTGAAAACTTAAACCGGAAGTCTTGTTAGTTCTTCTGCGCAACTCAACACTGTTCATCGCGCTAATGTTTTATTCTCCTTGAGCCCTCTTCCTCTTGTTATATTGACAGCCGGAACGACATATAACCAACCGTAGCTTGCGGGCTGAATGGAAGATAGCGAGAAATGGAACCGAGTGGAAACGGGCCGGTCAAGGCCATGTCGAGAAATGAGAGATAGCTGTATCCAGACTGATAGCAAAATACAAGGTGAGCCAGGTAGAGGAACATTCATTTAATTTATAAGCTTCTACTATATTGCAGAGGCATTTAGAAGATGGTTTATGAGAGACAGGTTAGGTAGTTGCAACGTGGTACAGTAGGGAAACTATATTTACTCTTAAAATAACTGTTTCTTACATTTTCAGCCTTAGCAGAATTAATAGCCTTCTTTTGCAGCTGTGATATATTACATTATTTCGTTTTCAGATATGGGAGCAGCCTGAGATGAAATATGAACAGAGTGACTCATCTTTAATTATTCTGTTTATTTTGTGTCTTTAATCAGGCAATGGCCCAAGGTTGTCGAAGGTAAACCTGTTTACCTTGTTGAGTTTGTGGATGGAGTTGTTCCCTCAGGAGCAACTTGAGGAAGATGACACTAGCCAGGTCAGAAAAACTTAAGAAACTTTGCATGCACTGTTTCCTGCATCTTATAAGGTTATAGTTTTGAATCTATTTTTCAGATGCATGGGATGGGTCTGGTGGTGGTGCGGGAAGGCAAGGTGGTGGGACTCCATTGTTCAGGAACTGACCTCCATGCAGGACAAGCAGCCATCATCCAACATGGTGCCAGCCTGGCTGACTGTCAGCTGTATTTCTCAAGGAGGCCTTGTGCAACCTGCCTAAAGATGATCATCAATGGTAAGGAAAAATTGAGTAAAAAAGAGATGAGGAGATGGACTGAAATAAGTTTATAAATTTGAATCAAACCTTCTAACTATATATAGTATGAAAGTGTTGTTTTAAATGTTATTTTCTTGATATAAAAGCAGTATTAACATACTTATAGCTTGCACCTGCTTATTCCTTCCACCTAAATACCCATTTTAACATTAAAATAGTCATTCTTTTTTTGTTTCTGCTGTAACATTATTGTCATGCTGCTTTTTTTTTATCAGACATTAAACTACGTCAGCAGCTTGATGAACTTTGGAATATGTGTCTAACTTGGAAAAAAAAAAAACTTTCTCTCCTTTAGCTGGAGTTAGTCAGATCTCTTTCTGGCCTGGGGACCCTGAGATCAGCATGCTGACATCTGCACTTACAAACCAGACAAACTCCCACTCCTATAGCCCACCTCACTCCATCACCGAAGAGGCTGCGCTGGACGCCATGGCAACAGAGAAGCTGAAGTCTAACAGTCGTCCTCACATCTGCGTGCAGCTGCAGCCGCTGGCTCCTGGCTTGCTGCAGTTTGTTTATGAGACATCTAAAGAGTGTGATTTTATGGAGAGACTGACTGAAGATGACCCAGAGCTGAACACAGAGGAACTCTTTAACAGGTACCCTTTGTGCCTGCATACCTTTGTAACTGCAGCTATAATCTGAAGCTGCTGAAGTTTTTGCCTCATGTATAGAAAGCGAAGGAGTGATGAACTTGATAATTACACAGCACTCTGAAGCTCTTTTTGAAATTAAGTGAATTAAAGTGAAAATCTCTTATGTTTTACAGAGAGCGCATAAAACACCTGAGACATTTCTCTAGACACTTTCTGGTTGGTACATCTGAGCAGCACAAGCATATTTTGATCCAAATGGGTCTGGAGAATTTCTGTGTGGAGCCCTACTTCTCCAACCTTAGACATAACATGAGGGAGCTGGTGGAAGTTCTAGCTGCCGTGGCAGCTGGGGTGCCACAGCAAAACTGTGGTTTCTACAGGTTGGAAGCACTTGCAGTTAATTTCTTTTCATTTTACTACAACACATCTTTATGTTGTCCTCATCCAGTTTTTTTTATGTTGATTGTTATTGCTGTCATCCAGAGAGCAGATGGCAACATCATTGCCTCCTCATCATGGGGAAGTGTCCCAAGAGGTGGCTCGCCACTGCATCATCCAGGCCCGGCTGCTGGAATATAGAACAGGTCTGTTTTATTTATTTATTTTTATGTTATTTCCTGTTTTACCGAAACAAAAAATCTAGTTTTTAGGGTATATTATAGATTATAATCTGTAATAGATCTGAGGGAGGAAAGGATTAACAGTTACAGATAAAAAAGAAATAAATAATTACAATGATTGAATCTACCAATTAGACTAAATAATGACTCATAATGTATTTATTAGGTTGGTCAGAGGTTATTATTTAGCTCTGGTTAGGTAATTATGGAAGTTGTATCACTGTTAAAGATTAGTTTAGTAACTTTTAAGTGGTCAGATGTATCTTACTTAATTGGGGATTTATTCAAAGAAAGTCTGGTAATTGTTGACAATAATGCAGCTAATCTCAGGTTTTAGAGGTTTGAGGCAGCAGATGCAGGCCCCCGGGATGTCCTCCTGAGTGGCTGGCTTGAAGTCAACAATCATCTTGAGCTGTTGTCACCAGCAAAACTGTCTTTTTCATTATAGAAGACCCAAAGGTGGGTGTGGGTGCGGTTATCTGGGCGAAAGGAAAATCTGTAAGTTTGTTTTTCCTCTCCTTGCTTTGATTTGACTTATTGATCTGAAAACTTAAATTTAACTTTCATTCAGGCAGCATTAGATCCTCTATACGACTGGTTGAACATTCCTACTTTGTCCACATCCAAAGGGAGGGTTTTTACTCTCAAAATAGGATTAAATAAATTAAATTATGGCTGATTGTATTAACACATTAATATCCTTATTAATGTGCATGAACACAGTTTTTTTTTCTTCCTGTTTTTACAAACCCCCCTAAAGTAATCTTCCATATAACAATTACACCGAAATCTTTTATGTCCACCCTTATCAGCAGAGGGCGCTAGTATGCTGCACTTTAATGTTTAATAAATTAAAAATTGAAGATGTGAAATTTGTTCAGAAAACATTTCTTAAATGAAAATGATTACATTTTTTTAAAATAAATTGTTCTTAAAAGTGTTGAATTGCTCTTTTTTTGTGCCAGGCTGGCTGTAGTGGAACAGGGTGTCTGTATCTGGTGGGTTGTGGGTACAATGCTTACCCTGCTGGCTCAAAGTACGCCGAGTACCCCCAGATGGACAACAAGCAGGAAGACCGTCAGAGACGCAAATACAGATACATTGTCCACGCAGAACAGAACGCACTCACCTTCAGGTCCAAATGACATCATTTATACCTCAGAGTTTTGTAGTGATCTAAAAACACTTGCTTGTCAAGTCTTCTGTTTTACAGAAGTGTTTCCCATGATGCTTTTAGGATGCGAGACATCAAACCGGAGGAGGCAGCCATGTTGTTTGTAACCAAATGTCCTTGTGACGAGTGCGTCCCTCTGATCAAAGGAGCTGGGATCACACACATCTACACCTCAGACCAGGACAGGGACAAAGATAAAGGAGACATTTCTTACCTAAGATTTAGCTTGCTGAAGGACATCAACAAGTTTATTGTGAGTGCATGTTATTTTTCTTTTTCCCAAACTTTTTATCTTTTATATTTGTATATATGTAACAACAGAAATTAGTTTTAGGACATCAGAAAAAATTAAGACATGGATAGTTACTCTGTCACATTCAATTTAGGATATTTTGCTCCTTAGCATTAGATAAGGACATGTCTGTTGGTTTCTTCACCTTGAAGAGTCTGATATTTTCTTTCCTCACAGTGGCAAAGGAGCCCTTCAGTTTCCTCAGTACCTTCTCACCTTGCCAGTAAGTTGTATCATCTTATTCCTTATGTTTTTTTTTATTTCACAAAACCTAGTTTTGATATTTTTTGAGAGATATAAAGACAAGGCACAGTGTCGAGACAGATGTAAATATGAAAAGGAGTTGTTTTTTCTTTCTTTTTTCCTCCAGATGGTTGTATTGGGAAGCACAGCAGGCAGACTGAGCATGAGCACTACAGAAACAAGAAGCTGTGCACCAAAAGGTGCAGCGACTCTCCTGCCAGCTGAACATCCATCATAGGAAGATGTTTTTAGAGACTGTGCCACAGATTTGATGTTTCACAGCCGCAGTTGTTTCTTGCCTGATTATCAAGTCTGTTCCACAAAATTTTACTGGACACTAGATCTTAAAGGGACACATCTATGAAAGGATGCATAAAAGATAAAAACAAGGAAAGAAGGTAGGAAAGAGATACCACAAAAATAATATATTGCAAGTAGTTATATAAACTGTGATGCAGCTTTATTTTTCTATGTATGTGAGGACTAGTTGGGTATGAAGACAAACATATTGTAAACATGTGGAAATATATGTAAAAGTTTTTTTTTAATTAAGAGGAAAGGGCATCTGTTAGGATGCTCCTCAGAGTTGAATAAGGGTTAAAAGAGCTACACGTGTCACTTTAATTATGTTCATTTTCATTTTTAATGTGCAGGTTGTTGTGAGAATATTAAAAAAAAAAGTCTTTTAAAATGTAGAAGGAAGATTATTATAGTGTTGTAATCCCACCTAGACAGAAGCAAATTTAAATAACATAAAATGTGGTTGATTTCTTTGTATTGAAAGTTTTTTTTCTGTTCCGTCCATATTACAAACAAGATGCAACCTCAGAAAGACGGGTAAGATAGTAGCTCTTAGAAATCACAAGCTATGATGAATAGAAAAGCTACATGTAGCCGGGATTTTGGGAAATTTGGGATTTTTCAAATTACTGTACTACTAAGTTAACTTCCATCTTTATCATTCTTTATCTTCCTTTTTTTTCCCTGTTGTTCCAACAAGCAGTTCTCTAGTTAAAGGTGTAGAAAAGACACACAAAATGCATTCCCATCCTTTTATTTGTAGTGAATATGGTACATTTGCATCAATGTGGAAACAAGGAGGCTGTTTTCAGAAAAGATGAACGAGATTTTAATTACCAAAGTTGTTTATTTGAGTTTGCCTCAACAGACTACAGCTGGTTGGTTTACATTTGCATCTGGTATGATGAAGCACTGTCACAGTTTATAATGTTCAAACTAGCTGGTGTTTTATTTCTCACCCAAAACAAACATGGAGAATAGTTTTTATTTTCCATTCTTTTGCCAGTGAAAACAAAGGCTGTTCACAGGTTTACAGTTGTTACAGCCACCTTTCCGTCCGACTGCTGCTTTAATTTCTAATTGGATTAATTGTTTTTATCATGTGACGGTTAAGCAATAATTCAGCTTTAATTTTCAGACTAAATCACAATTTTGCTTTAAGTCAATGATTAAAGCTACAAGCTGACAAACAAAAAGCATATTTATTGGAAAATAAATAGAAAAATTTTCAAACTTTACTTTTTTGTTGTTTTTTTTTAAAAAGGGGGAAGGGAAATGTCACGTTTTGTTTGTAATTAATATTTAAACAAAATAGAAGAAAAAAAAAACCCTGTTTCAACTGTGCTTTATCTGCATTGACTTTGCCCATTTTATGGTCCTTTAACTACATGTGGACTTTCATAGTCCCATTGCACAAGCAATTCCTTTGATTTTAGCTTCACTACGAGTTTGTAATCAACGGTTTGTAATTCATATATTGAATCTGCGCTACTGTGGAAATGGGGGGAAAAAAAAGTTTAAAACATATTGAATGACAGCGTAACTCAAATATAGTGAGTTAAGAGGTTCACTGCTTAATCTGAACAAATATGTTCTATCCAGAGCATATTTTCAATGACAATAATTAAGCTCCCCCTAGTAAGATGTTGTAAATTCAAATAATAAAAAAAGAGAAAGCACACCAAAATAAAAAGGCACCTCTGAATCTCCTTCCTAATACAACATAAGATCTAAATCATAGCAAAAAAAACTTGTTACATTACAGAAAAAAAAAGAGTGAAACAAAAACACAAAACAGCCATTTTTACTCCTCCACACAGCAAGTTACCTTCAACTTATCAATGTCCTCACTCACAATGGCACTCACTTCAGGTGTACAAACCATAAACTGTACATGGAAAGAAATTAAACTATATATAATAAAATTAAAAAACAAAACAGTGTGAAAACTGATCAGCTTAAAATGTCTTGATCATATAATCATTCACAAAGTGCTATTAACCACCAGCAGAGAACCAGTGATCATTATGGTTGAAGCTTTATGTACCGACAGCGGCCCAGTGTCACAAAAAATCAAAAAAAGGCCCTTAATTTTATAGATTTACGTATATTGGTAATTAATAGATGTATTGGTGATTTTTTGGGTCAACAGTGACACAATTCTGTCACTAAAGCTTACGGATTTATTAAAATGGCACAGGTTGATGCTCTGCCTTTTCCTTGCTGAGCTAGAAACAGTGCTGTCAGGTATTTCACATCAATCTTCAACTGCTAGCTTTAAAGTAAAAACAGGCATGGGAAAACTTGCCATGAAGGCATTTCACAAAGTACAGAGAATCATATTTAGACTGAGTAGTTCGTTAGCTTTGGCAGTATGATGGAAAACAAGACATTAGACCACCAGTGGGCAACCACTTTACTTTTGTAAAAGATTTCACCTGCAATCAAGAATATGTTTCTAGCTGACCACATGCCATGAAAACAGAAAATTTCTTCATTTTTCTGATTTGTAGCTACTTCATTTAAACTGTTTGGCTAATGAAGCGTCTGGAAAGGCTGATTAAAATAGCAAAAATAACCATCAGCCACTGGACCATTTTGTTTGGCCAAAGCTTTTTTTTTTTTTCCTTTCTTTTTAAAGCACTGGTTCTCTGAACAAAGCAAATTCGATGCCTCCAACATTATAAGTTGTGGCGCTACATGCTACAAATGAACAGAAAAAAAATTCATGGAAACATTTTTTAAAAAAAGAAGGATTAAGATCTACTCTTGTACAAGTTTTTGATGAACCCCCCCCCCCCAAAAAAGAGAAAGAACGTGTTGATTTTTTTCAAATTTCTTTTCAACAGAATACCCATTATTTGTTAATGTGTGTTTTTTCTATGTCTTCCTATTGATAAAAAGTTGGGGGTAAAGGGTGGGGAGAGATGCTTTTCTAGGAGGCTGGTTTCTTCAGATCTCTGATCTGTTTGATTAGGTATGTCTTCTCGTCGTTAAACTGCTCGTCATCCGTGCGATCCTTCTGAAAGCCGCTCAAGAAGTCGATTAGTTTGGTCTGGTTCTTGAGCAGGATGTCAATGATGGGCTGCGTCTTGTTGGGGTTTGCTACAAACACCTGAACACAGGAGCATTAAGAAACAGGCAAGAAAAATTCAATTACATTCAGTGTTGTTTTTGGCAGGCATCTCAGTTTTTGTCAAGTTTTAGTTTTCAGGACGAAAATGCTCATTAGTTTTAATCACATTTTAGTCATGTCTAAGTTTGATAGTTTTAGTCCAGTTTTAGTCGATGAAAACTCAAAAAGGTTTTAGTCTAGTTTTAGTCAAATAAGAAAAAGTATTAGTTTTTAGCAAATAATTTAGGTCAATAATACATATTAAAAAGTGGAATCAAGGTTGACAGGTTATAACAAGTTAACCTTAATGCTTTTGCATAATAACCAGATCCTTTACCAGACTGATAGCTATAGTTGAGACTTTCCCATCAACAGGGATGCAATGCTGCTGTGCTATACTTAACTGCTGTTGGGCAGAAACCTTTTATTTCTATATTCCAGCTTTTTTGCATGAATTGATGCCCTACTTCATCATACAAAAACGTCCCACAAGAAAATAACCGATCTATAAGTTCAACATAGAGCAACACATTGTGAGCTTGGTGTTTGGTTATTTTCATTAATAATTACAAAATTAAAAGGAATGATTTTAGACTTAGAAGGTTTCCAGCCAACAGCAAATACTGTAATCAATTACTCCTAAAAAGCAAAGAGCAACAACATCCTTACTTTGGTAACTGTGGCTTTATTTCTGAGAATTTTCTGAAGTGCAATACTCCACCCTGAACAAACACATGCCCAAAAAATGAGCAATGGATGAAAAACACATGCTTAACTTGACCTGGTCTGCCAGTGAAATTATGATGCATTATAGTTAAAATATGTCCATATATCGTTTCATCACTTCCACCAAACCTCTTCATCGACGCTGCATCATGATTCATCTATGTGTTATGGGATGTGTCTAACTGCTGTGTGTGTGGTTCAGCCAGCTCGGTGCGTGTGTGAGCGTGAGTGAACGTGCATGCGAAAGGAAATGCGCATCGGGAGTGAAGAGAGCGGAGAAGTGGTGTAAAAAGTACAAACGAGGTCTTGTAATAAAGCCGTTTCTCAGCTCAACCCCTGCCTTCCTTTCCTTGTGTTTCACCCCGTTAAAAAGTGTAGAGGAGCGTAGGGAGTTAACCCCGAAGAGAATGCTACTTCGGCCCTGGAGAAGAAGGATCTCTCCTGTGGTCCGACCACGGTCAGAAGAAGAAAACGGGAAAGGTTAACATGAATGAATAAACTGCTTGTCTGTGTGCGCTGTACGCCTGGCGGTGGGCGTGGCCAAGGTGCAGCAGCATCGCTGACTGACAGATTGAGCTCACATAGCAGGAATGTCGTGCATTTTTAACGTCGGACAATCGGCCCTTGAACATTTTCGTCTTGTCAACGAAATCTCACAAACGTCTCGTCGTGTTTTCTTCATCAGAGAGCCATTTTTAGCTCATCACTGTTCGTCAACAAAATAGATTCGTCATCGCTGACGAAAACAACACTGGTTACATTTCATCTGTGAATGCAATTTATAACAGGCTCCATAATAGTCAAAATATTTAATAACAAACACAATTAAACAAAGGATATATTAAAGGTATAAAGTTCTGCTTGAATAAAATGTAAAGTCGGTCTCTTCTGTATGCAAACTACTACAACAGTACCTACAGATGAGGAAGAGATATCTGATCTACACCCACGTAAAAAGAATTACAATCTAACTTAGTTTAAATGAAGGTATATTTAACTATAGCTGAAAACTAATTAAATTCATGCTCTGATATCAGTTAAGTTACCAAATTTGTTAAGATACTAATTAATGAATTTACTAAAAATGCCCAAAATCATAGAAGAAAATGCAACTGTCTGATATTAGCATCTACAATGATTCTTCACTAGCCTTCTGATTCAGTGACTGTGTTTATGGTTTTACCTTGAAGACATGGAAGGCCTCAAACTGGATGTTAGGACTCTTGTCTCTGAGCAGATTCATCATTAGCTTGAGATTCTCAGGCTTGCTGATGTAGCGCGTCATCACCGTGAAGTTATGTCTGTCCAGTAACAGCTCACCCAGAAGCTTGAGGACATTATTTGGAACAATGTGAGAAAGAAGTTACCTTTTAGCGGAAGTCTGCAAGACGAGTACCTGCACTAATTTAATTAAATGCATAAGTAAAGGCCCAACCTTCAGAGACTGTCGCTTGGTGACGTAGTTCTCAGAGTGCAGCAGCTTCTCATAGTCTGCAAACACCTGCAATAAAACAAGAAACATTTCAAGATATTGATAGATATTATATTAAAAATTTTAAAACTACTGAGGCCATCAAAGCTGCCTTAATGTGCACAAGTTGAACTTGTATAACAAAGATGATTTGGGAGCATTAGTCTGGTTGTTCCACTTCCTCCAAACTTACATTTTATTTTAGAGTCTGGTCAATTTCCTCCAAACGTCTGCCTTTATGTAAACATGTCCTCATGTTCTGAAACCAGTGCGTCAGTCTCATATTACATTATGAGAAGGTTATGTTTAGTTTATTGCACAGCATATCGCACAATATAACTTGTGCAGCTGCAAGTATTTCTGTTCAGACCATCAAAAACCAGTCAAAGTAAAGTATTTTGGCTCTGTTGAGCCCTTAGCAACATCTCCTAGCAGGCTCCCCAGCTACATGCAGACATCTGTTAACATAGCTGCTAAAAAGGCTGTTCTGTGTGGGGGTCCTCTGAGTGAAAGGGCCCCTCTGCCTGGGGAAGCTGACAGCATAAGCACAGCTTTGTATCTAGAGATGTTGTGACATTAAGAGGGATTTTCACTAATTCATCCTCACTAGAATTTTAAGTGCATTTACAACAAACAAAAAAAAAAAAACACTTTTTTTTTTTTGTTCTTTTCCAGTTTATTGAATCATCTTTGTTCAAGTCATGAGAAGGAATGTGTTTGACATGACTGATCCCTGATCTAGTTATTTGTCCTTATTTGGAGTAATAAGAAAATCCACTAAAAGGTTTCACCTGGTAAACATGCATCAAAGGCAAACTGGCATCTAAACATGGTTTCAAAATAATGAAATTACGTGACATTGTAGAATTTCAACCAGGACAATTTCTATATAAATCCAGGAACAATTTATTGTCCCGTTTCCTACGGTGTTTCAGGAAAGAGATGGGGGTTAACGAAAAGCAGAAAAAAGTATTAGTGGAGTGAGGCTGAATGTGGAACTGAAACAATCTCGAACCATTAGTCTATTTAAAAATATAAAAAAAAGGAGAAAAGGAGCCTTAACACCTTCCTGGAATTCACTTGTCATGTATTATATTGTGGATAATATTAAATATAACAAGTATATTGGGTGTATTGGCACCACATTCCTTTACTATGTCTAACTGTAATAACATAAATTAGCATACTTTATATATGTATTCTATATGAATAATTAAGTTAATATGTTTATAGCTGTTCATTTATTTATAGTCATAATTTATAATTTAAATCTATAAAATGCCACAATGAACTTCAGAAAAGGGGTAGGATTTAATAAGTTTTTCTACGTCTTTCTACTCATTTTTAAAAATGCAGTTTTCTTAGTTTCTTTGATTTGCAACTCTTATTTCCTTTTATCTCTTTTGTTTTGGTGTTATATCTGACTCATTGTTTTATTTGTTGGAAATAAAGTTATTGACCGCAACACATAAAATAACTCACAGCATCGTAGTTCTGTTCGAGGTATTCAGCCACCAGCACTTTATGTCTTGTCAGCAGATCCTGAGAAAAACAAAACACTTGGTTACACCTTCGATAATGATGAGGACATTCAGAAACAAGTATTTAGTTACAAATGATCTTTAAGGTTTTCTGGATGATTGTTACAAATTTAAAAAATGAATGACTGGTGCGGCTCTAAAAACATCCAAATCTGCTTTCGAAAGCCGACATCCATCAAAGTCAGGTGAGCAGGTGTAGCCCTGGTATTTTTAGCACCACTTTACAGCTTAGATCAACAACACCTGAGTTACCTTAAAGGTAGCAAAGGCGTCTGAGGCGATGTCGAAAGTCGACATTTCCACATAGTTGAAGAAGCTGTGGAAATGATCGGAATGAAGAACTATCTTGGCGAGCGGCTCGTGGCGGATGCACTCCCTCAGCATGATCCCGCAATTCAGCGCTACCTGGGGTGTCTCGTAGCTTCAGATGCACACAGAGAGGGTCCTGCGTCACCTTCTTATTATGCTGCAAAAAGTATGCACGATATGTTGGGTTCTCTTACCCTTTCAGCAGTATGAAGAGGACCTCTTGGTGGGAGCAGAAGTATTCCACAGTGGGGCTTCTCGTCCCGATCTGCCTCCTAAGGATGTTGTTAAAGATCTGACACACATCCTTCTTTCCCTGGAAGCACACAGAGATAAAACAGAAGACTTTAATTCTGGAGTTGATGCACTGCAGCATCCTTTAAATATATCTGATCTCACCTCAAAGTCTATGACCTGCAGGTTTTCTACCAGAGATATCAGCAGACCGCTGTTGTACAGCTCCTGGGCCAGCTGGGCCACAGTCTCGGTGTGGGGCTCCTTATCATTGCTCCCATACAGAATCTCCTTCATGGACATCAAGCACTTTGACACCTCTTCAGATGCCTGAAGAAAAGACGATGCAGATACGGAGATAAGGAGATAAATAGGCTTTTGAAAGGATGCAAAGATAATAATGGGCTTTAGTTTAGCAGGATGAAGAGTGGCTGTACGTCTTTGTGTTAGCGTGAGAGAGAAAGAAAACAGTCTTGACAGCGAAGTGTCAGGAGATGACAGGACCAGGCTGTTCCATCCTCTAATTTCACAGAGAGCTGTCATCCTTAGGCCCTCGGACGCCCAGACATCTACAGATGCACAAAAGGAAGACAGTGGTGTTGGCTACCTTGTCTGTCTTCTTGTCCTGTTTGACCAGGATGGCCAGGTTTTCCTTCAGGGTCCTGACAATGTCTGTAGGGCTCTTGTGTGATTTACCAAACAGCGGCATGATGAGCGCTTACACAAATGCCTTGGGACCTGTGAACACACACAAAAGAGCAATCAGTGGAAAGATTGATGCTGGAATGAGGAATCTATTAATTTTTCTATTATTATTTTTAACTTTTATTACATTTTTAACATTTTTTTATTTATTGGGTTCTGATAAGGAACTTAAAATTGGTTGTCACTGTTTTTCAGCGGGAAGATGCTGTCTGGCTGCATGCAACGCAACTTTTTTCCCTCCAACTTAATATGACAGCTCAAAAAAAGGTTGCTTTTGAGATTACGTCTCACTTGATTGCAATCAAAGTGGAATAGGAAGATTGAACTTGCCATAAATTTAGTTTTTGGAATTATTTGGAGGCAAAAAATGCCTGATCTTGTACAACATCCAAGCATTAGTTGTTTGTCTTGCCTCTGTGTGAGATGAGTCAGGAGTAAACCACTGCTGAGACTCAGTTATGTTATGCTGTTCGTTAGCTGTTAGAGAGAGTGCAATGTGACAAAACTGGCCTGCTCAGAGCTACATGAGCACCCTTTATTTAACTAAGCTTTAAAACAAAACTCGAGAGCCTTTTTTAAATTTTAATATATGGATGTAGCATTGCAGGAAGAATCATAAATGGGTTGAATGTGTGTCATAGATCTGATTTGACATGTATGTGTGTATATATATATATATATATATATATATATATATATATATATATATATATATATATATGTGTGTGTGTGTGGGTATATATATAGATACATATGTAAAGATAAGGTTGTGTGTCTATATGTTCTTAAACAAACTGACTTTTATACGTATTAACATTTGTATTATATGGTTTATTTTACTGATTGTTGTTTTTATTAATTTGCATGTTGTTCTATTTTGTTTTGTTTCCTGCTTTGACATCTTTTGGGGACAGTGGCTGGAAATTAGCCTTAGCCTACATTAGCCTACATACATAATTAGCCTCCATTCATAATATATAAACTTTACATTAACTCGCAATGTCTCATCCAAATAAATAAATTGAAATTAAGTGTTTTATTAAGGAATAGTGCACTAGTGACTGGTATTTATCAAGTTCAGGTTAGTTATAAAGAGCTTTTCTCAGCTTGCTTCACAGAAGAAATAAAAATAAACCAACCAAATAACCAAAAACTTAACTTGTACAAGTTAAAGAATCCACATGGACACTTCCTACAAAATAAGCACATCTTTTGTCTGAGTTTTATATCTAATGTTGGGAACTGCTAAAAATCACTTGCTAGAAAAGTCTGATTGTCAAAGAGTATAACTTTAAAAAAATCTAAAATGTATTGAGGGTCTTGTGTATGCAGAGCCCTGAAAGTTACCATTGTGATAACCTAAAGGTTTTCATTTTCCCTCTGGAATAAATTAAGTATATTTCATTAAATCAGTACAAACCGATACAGCTGTACTATAAGCCAGATAAAACTAAAAAGTTTTTATTTAGAATTTAATTAAAACTGTGCCAGCAGATGTAGGTTACTACAGCATTTTGCTGCAGTCAATCAATAACAAATAAAATTCAATAAATTCTAGCCGTCGGCTGCAGGTTTTAAAGTAAAAATGCCATGGGAAAGTTACAGATATTTTTATTCTTTTCTGTCCAAGAGGAAGCAGTTGCTTTGACAAACCAGGTCAGGTCAGGAACAGCCAGAGAACTTGTGACTGCTAATCCTGATCTGGGAATGTAAAAGGGCATTACTCCCCCCTTTCACCTCAACTCCCACCTTCATTTCTCTCCATCCATCTCTGCTACACTTATCCTCTTTTCCTTCTATCCTTGAAGCTTAAATTCATTTAATCCACTTCCCCTCTCCTCTAAACTTTCTTTTCTCTGCCTTCTCAGTCATTGGTTTATGAGGAAAGTGCTGTACATAAACAAGCACCATCATGCCCCAACTGGGACTGGACACCAGTCCTAGTTACAATGTGCACACATGCTGACAGGGTTCCTGAAACTCAGAATAACATGATTATTATTGAGGGAACAGCAGCACTACAAGACAGCTGAAGACTTAAATACTGTAGGTGAATTTTTCAGTATGGTGAAGACCAGAAACAATCTACTTTCTTCATGATATGATCTTAAAGCTAAGCTATTTCATTTTAAGTAAATACTCTACACTAAACAACAAACTAAAAATGGCATGGGGGTTCAACACCCGCAAAAACAAGAATATAGCCCAAATAAGTATCATGAGGTTTTCACCTGACAAAGACAAAAATCTCAGCTGAGTGTATTCACTTTTCTCAACACAGCCTCACAGTGTTCTGGCACTTAGTTTGGGGGAAAAAAGACTGACTTTTAGCTTTTAATTACATGGCTCTGTCTTCTGGTTGAGCAACATGTTTGTTTAACAAATTAAATCACAAGCAAAATGCCTCATAAGATGAGGAACATTTTAAATATGTGGCCAGCAAATGGCTAAGGGCGGAAAATATTTTGTTCACACGTCATTTTTAGCTTTGCTAAAAGGGAAAAGGCCATTTGGTCATTTACCAGTTAGACAACTTAGAAAAAAACTGTTTCAAACTGTATCTTGTGGAGGAAAACAAGCCTTGATGAATGAGTCTTTAGCAAAGCAAATATGACAAAAACCAGTTCACTGACATTTTGTTACATAATTTTTAAAACAAATAATGAAGCTCTCAGCATACACACAGTTATCAATAATGACATCATCAGCAGTGTGCACATTGTTCTTCTTCTATCTGATACACACTGACCTGGTTCTTTATTATCCTGAGTAAGAATGAGACATCTCTGCAATGACAGCAACAATCATATCTAAGTGGATATGACACCTAAGTTAAAACAATCATTAGGGATTTTGTTACCTGTAGCCTGTTGCAGAGACATAAAATGAGTTCCCATCTCAAATAAAAAGGTCCTAAATATTGTGGAGAGGGAGATGGAGCTGTATTATGTATAGAAAAGTCCAGAAAATATTCTAAGGAAGGTAAAGAGGAGAGGCAGTCATTTCCAAGAATGTCAGAGATAATTGAAGGATGGAGAGGCAGAGATGAAAGGATCAGAGGAGAGGGTCTGAGAACAGGGAAGTCGGGAATATCAGAGGAAAGGTGGAAATGTATAGATGAAAAAGGAAGATGAATTTATAGTATTTCCCAAAAGGTTAGATGGCTATTTACGAGAAGGTGGATAGGTAAAAGTGTAAGAACAGTGGGAGGATAAGTGGGGATAACCTGAGATTCTCTAGATCCTCAATCCTGATCCTTGAGGGCCAGAGTCCTGCAGGTTTTAGAAGTTGCCTTTGCTGCAACACACCTGACTTAAATCAATTGATAATTAGCAGTCTGAGTCAGGTGTGTTGCAGCAAGGCAACTTCTAAAACCTGCAGGATACTGACTTTTGAGGACCAGGATTGAGGATTCCTGCTCTAGTGGGAGGAGAGTGTTTAAGGCAGTGTTTCTCCATCCAGGTCTTCGGGACCCACTGCCCCCAAAGTCTTAGACGTATTCCTACTCCAACACACCTGATTAATTAATAAACTTCCTCATCAAGTTCTCTGCAGCCTGTTAACAAGCCATTAATTTAATTTGGGTGTGTTAAAGTAGGGTTACTTCTAAAACGTGCAGAGCACGGGGTCCTGAGGACCAGGATTGAGAAACACTGGTTTTAAGAGGACATCACAAGTGTCAGAAAAGAGAAAACTCGGAAATATCAGATGCATATTGAGGAAGAGTGAAGATGCAAAAATGAGGAACATTCTCCACTTCCTGTTTCTTTTCCTGCAGTTCTATTTTTGTCCTCTTCTGGCAGCATTTTGTCCTGTTCCTTGTCATTTCTTTCTTTCTGCAACTCTCTTAGTTTCCGATTTTGCTTCTTCTATCCTGAAGGCTCCTGCATTTTTCATTTGTCCTTCAAACACTTCTTACCCGTCTTTAGCTTTCCACTGAAAAGCAGCAACAGGTCTTATGGGGTGATAAATCCTCCTCAGAGCCCAGACGTCAACAACACAAGCAGAGTAGGATCATCTTGACAGAAAACAGAACAAAAAGCAGCCAATAACCACGGAAGAGCTTTGGAAAGTCATTTGAGAAGCCTGGAGGAATATTATTGAAGACTACTTAATAAATTACAAGAAGGTTAACGATGCTCATTCCAAATAATGATTTCAAGCCTGTTAAAATTTTATTTACTTTGTTCATACTTTTTATATTGCATTTGTATTTATATTTGCTAATTTCAGTAAATCACTGCACCATTTTCCTTTTTGTTTTGTTCCTTTGAGAGGCTAAAGACTGCAGCACACTGCTTTATTTATATGTATGCACATTAACGCCACAGTAAAAAAAAAATATAATTAAAAAAAAATTACACCTTAATGCACCATGTTTAAAAAACTAATCCAGAACAAAAGATGCAAATAAATAAATAAAAAAATACAGCAGTAACAAAGATAACATGAAAGAGTTTCCCTGCAATCTGACCACATCAGGTCATCATGACCACTCCAGGAATTCAATATTTCCAACTTCATGCTGCTGCCGTTCTTACTAAATGTTAGCAATTATTTTAAAAAAAAGGGTCCATTTTAATCCCCTAATAACAAGCCCTAGAGCTCTGAAAAGCTTAAGCAGCTGGTTACTGTGAAACCTTCATTTCCAGTTGTAGCCTACTTAAGATTGACTAAATGTTATGTAAAAGAATTAATCTGAAGCCCACTGGGCCTGAACACAGAGCTAGCGACTCTGTATAATCAAACTGGAGAACTACAACATCACCCCTCATATTATTTTTCAAACTGTAACCATGAGGGCTGAAATGAGCTTTAAAATAAAGATAAACAGAGCAAAGATTAAGGCTACCACAAACAGAAATGACTGAGGAAATCATTTTATTAGGATGACTAGCCATAACTGACTAAAATAGGAGCTGATGATAATCTGATTCTTTCAGCCTTAATGTGAGACTTCCTGTTGTTCAGTCACGGCAAATGTCATGTAATTTTTAAAAAGTAATAAGTGCAATTATCAATCCATTACAATCTATTGTGCCTAATTCATAATTAATTAACCAAACAAGCAAAAAGAAATACTAAATATACCACTAGTTCCTAAATTAATTCTTAAATAAAATGTCAGAAAAGTATTAAATCTATCCACCTTTGTAGAGAAATTGTTTTTTTTTTTTTCCTTTTCCTAATTCTTCTGTGCATAACAAAATAATAATTTCCAGCCTGGGTGCTGCTTGACTTGTGACAATTCAAATTGACAATCTCACTATGGTGGGACCTGGCAGAGGCCTTGCTGTCAAAACAGAAACATAATAATTTCCTTGACCCCAATGTAGATGGACCAGAAAACGACAACATATTCAAAGCAGATTTCTCCCAGATAATCTGTCCCCATGACCTCGACTACTGATATATGTGCTTGATGTATAAGCAGACAACTAAAGGAAAATACCTTAGACTTTTCAGCTTTATCAGCAGAGTGATCAGCATGCTTTATCTTTTAACCTCTTATTTCTTTGGTTTAATTTCTTCTCTTGCTATTCATGCATTGCTTTTGGGCTTCTTCAGCATACTGTGGCTTTTCCTTGCAGATTACCTTGCTATCTGTCTCGTTTTAAAATGCATTTCTTATTCAGAACATCAAGCACTGACTGATTATTTAATCACCTCACTTTATATTTTGATCTATGACTAATACAGTTACATTTGTCACGTCTCTCCTGGCTCTGACCTCATCAAATAGCACAGCTGCCAGCTGGAGCATCAGATTAAACTAACATCCACTCAAACTGCACGCAAGTGGGTGGCTCAGATGACTAATCAATGACATTCAAGGGTAGTGATCTAAGGCAGGAGCTGGAGAGATGGTCAGGTAGTGAAAAATCCTATGTTCTGTAAGATTTCATCCATGAGTAGTATGCTTAAAAAACTGTTCTAAGAGCAGAGGTCATATCAGGATGGGAAGTGACCTGTCATGCACTTTTGCACACATGCTTCGAAGTGCTGAAAACACCCTTGTTTGCTTTCATTTCTACTTTGACAAGGTAGTAATGTTAATACGACAGACTTTTAGAGAAACAACAATGTCAGCTAAGCATGCTCATTTGCTGCAAATGATAATGTTTTCTTTCTCACTTAGAAGGAAAGTAGTAATACCAAAAACATCCTTAGGTCCTAGCAATGTAACATGACTTAAAGTAACACTTCATAACATTCCAACCACAATTCCACATTTCTGACTCATTTTGATGGCACAGTAGCGTTTATTATGCATCTTCCTGGAGCTGTCGTTGCCCAGCAGTATCGTGAGGCTGAGAAACCACACTTCACAACTTTTTTCCCCAATCCCAGCTCATCATTTTACAGCAGCATTTTGCTTGATGGCATCATGCAACATGCTAACAACTGGATATCAACACAATGGCTGTTTTGCCCACACACCATGGATAATCCAGCAAAGAAACCCAAGACGACATTATTGGAGAAAGAGAAGAAAATAAAAAGAGAAAGGGAACAGAGCAAGAGAGAAAAAAGTCAATACTGGACTGACTTTTACTTGCTGGAGAGAGGTCAGAGAGCAGACAGGATGCAAGACCGTCTCAATGATAAAATCTGCCCAAGTTAAGCAGTGGGGCTTTAAACCCAGATGAATGTTATTGGAGTACAGTTAAATCCATATAAATCCAGCTATGGATATGCATTTTAGCAGTTTAACATACTTTCAGTTATTTGGTTAAAAGTTCAGAATGAAACAAAGATATTAATAAAGCTCTTTATTGACTGAGCATAAAATAAATCTCCAATAGATATTTCATAGCCCAAAAAAAAGTGCTGAGACAATATTTAATCCATTATCTCATAGATCTCTATTAATCATTTGCACAAGTTTAATTTTTTTTTTTAATTTCATTACTTCCAAATTGTCAATAGTTTAAAAAAAAGAATATTTTGAGACTTACCAGATTATTTTTTCTTGATTATTTACACAGTATTTATAATAAATTTACAAGCTAACGGCATTTTTTTTTAGCTGTAATGTGTTTCCAGTATTTAGTAATATCACAAAACAACAGCGTTAATAATTGCGAAAAGACGTATAGCTTGTCAACTATTTTGTTTTGAAAGTCATTACCGGAAGCGGAACAGTCTTCCTTCAGGCTAGCCTGGCGCTGCTAGTCTAAAGTAACATGGGAGGAGGGGGGAAAAACACAAAACAAAGGCAAACACATACTCTGTATATGTGCTGCTGAGGAGGAAAATATGTCATGTATGTAGGGGTTTAGAGGAATGAGAGCTAATAACGCAAACGCAACTAAATAGCGCATAAGGCCGCATTAACTGTCCCAGACAATGTGATTTAACAAGGCTACACCCCTCTCGCCTCCGGCCAAACTCCCTTTTTGTTTGACAGATTTCCAAAGCTAACCACAGTTGTCTGCATCATTGCAGAAACAACTGATAAAGAGAGGTCTCGTGTATCAACAAAACATACATTTCAACGTGTCAGTCCCTGCTGAAGTTACAAAGACTGTCAAGGGCAATAATATCATACCATAAGGTTAACTGGAAGCTATTGCTCTTCGACAGTATTAGCTAGAAATGATACTTACAGTGAGAAGATATTTAGTGTCTTTAAATGTCTTCACCGATTCTGTCCCGGTTCACAGCGAAGCCAAGCCTCCCAGGTAGGCGTCTGTGTTCACGCCAGGGTTGTTTGTTAGCAGGAAAGTCAACTAAAAATGTGAGCGATACAATTTAAAATGTGTGGAATCTGTTAAGAAGGCAGTGCAGAATTCCATCTGGTCGCCCTCCAGTCGTATGTCAAGGTATCACGAATTAAAGTTGAATCTTCCGGTGGAAACTTTCACATTAAAACCTACGGGAATAGTTTTTGCGGAGTAAAACCAGGAAGAGGCGTTGCAGTTCCAATTTAATAATTACTACAAAAAGAAATTACATTGTGTTTATTATTCAATCTAAAAAATATACAATTTATTCCCTTTCTCCATCACTGAGGCATTTTAGATTTAAAACACCAAAAGATGTAACTTCCTGTAGCAGCAAAAACCAATTTGTGCCAACTTGACAAATCTGTATCTTTCCAGCCGCAGCTAAATGTCGTTCACATCCTCTCACTTCAAATCTTCCTTGCTACCTTTCCTTGTTCATTACTTCATTATGTTTATTTGAATAGACACAAATGTAATACTTGTAATAATAATTATATTCAAGGCAACCTTGTTAATAATTTACTTGTGTTTTTTTAACAGAAATCGGGAAAAGAAAACGCGTAAAGAAATGGAGGTCGGAAAACAAACTTATTTGAACGCGCCCCATGCCAACATGACAGTCGAAACTGAAAAGGGCCATTGGAGGCAAGACACCATGTGGTTTAAATTACCCATCAGAATCAAAATGAATGTGTAATTCTATTTAAAATAAATCAAACTGATTAAACAAATGCAAGTCTAATAATTAATAAAACTGCTTAAATTTCCACAATTAAGACAGAATCTGATAAAAGAGACCATCTCAAAGTTTATTAAGGCTGCTTTTAATTTTACATACAAGTCAGAATTACATATTTACAAATATACAGATATGTCACATAACTTTTATCTCACCACCATATTCAGTCGATATACAATAAGAAAATAAAGACAGTGTTTGCTGCAATGTGCTGCATAAAAACAAAAAATATATAACCCTTTCTCATCTATCCAGCCTCAGAGTCGAAAGTACAAATAACTTTGTAAGATTTACTGTGTGACCACAATCAAACACTGACAATTTTAGTGCCTGTGTCAGGTATCTCATAAGGGCAGAAAATAAACTCTCACAATTTTACAACAGATAAAAAATATTTGTCTTGTTCAGGAGATTTACAATTGGGGCCGTGAAGAACATGCCACAAAGAGTGATGCGACAAAGAGACTTACAAAAAACCATGATTCTCTTGACAGTATACATGCTCTTGAGGATAAGAGTGTGAGGTATAGGGCAGACATCTATACAAGTGTAACATTTATCAACACATAAAGGCCAGAAACACACTTCGACACTGAAAAGACCTGCAAAATAGTTTCTTCCTTTTTCTCTACTTTCACATTGAGCACTCTGATTAAGTCCAATTTAACAAACTAAAGAGGCATTGTTGGGCTAGCTGATGAATACATGATACAAACAAGTAGGGTTGATTTCAGTGCAACAAGTCCTGCACTTTCTTGTTTAATGAAAAAGGAAGAGAGTGTTTTACAGCGCCCTGTGGATACAGCAGAAATCCTGGGTTATAAAAAGTGTGTTTACTCTTAGAAAACAAGGAAGAGAAAAGGTGTCATTCAGCATTCAGAACAGCACAGGTTTCTTACAGGTGTGTTATCAGCTTGTCAGATTTTTTTTTTTTTTGATAATTGGATATTTGATATTGGATTGTGATCAGCTACATTATGTTGCCAAGTTAAAAAAAATGTTGCTTTCAGGCTGGAGGTGCAAACATGTTGAGCAGGTCTGAGCCCTGACTGGGCTTGTGGAAAAGTGGCCACTGTCACATGCCTGAATGGGGCTAGGAGCAGAGGGAGAGGACAAAGCTTGCTTTTGTGCAGACCAAATATAGGTGAGCACAGTAACACAACAACAAATATATATGCAGACTATTAAGATTTGGGAAAAATGTTTTCACTGCCACAAAAAAAAAAAAAAAAAAAAAACTGTTCCATGACTTGTGTTTGTGCCTCAAAAGGCTTCCTGGCATAAAACACACAAACAGGCAAGAATGCAAAACACACAGAGACGTTTAGCCAGCATGTGCAGGTATGCAGTCACACCTGCCTGTCCACGCAACTTCTTGGATTTCCTGAGAGATAAATGCAGCGCAGTTCAGAGGCGAGTCCTCTTTAAAAAACAGAGGTTTAAAAGATGTCAAAGCTGCCGGTCTTCGAGTAGATGGAGAAGTGCAAGACATGTGACTACCAGGTAGTGCTGTTGTTGACATTCACCTGGAAATAAATCTGCATTTCATTTAAATATGTGGGAGGAAAACAGTGTTACTGTGTCACACAACGGGGATCTAACAACCTCGGCCCCATTAATGTCCAATACACAAAAGATTATAACATTGAACCTGCTCGGTTTTTGCTCCAAGGTGCACTGAAAGCCTTTCTCTCATTGCAGCCACCTGCTACTTTTCACAGTGCACGATCAGTGTCTAACACTAAAGCCAATGGATCATGTGAAATACCTGCTTGATAATATTTATGAGTGCTCCAAACAAGAATCTGTCGTTGTGCTGTGATATCTTTTTGACTTGTGGGGTTTCAACCTGGTTGACACAAGCAGTGCTGCATTTAGTGAAGATATTCTTCAAGCTGTCCACTTTGATGCTACATAATTCCAGTATGGCACTGAACATCTGTTCAGTTAATTAAGACATTTAGCCTCTTAGCATTTTTAAGCAAGCCTGACAGGAGGTGGTACATCACATGACTTTGATATGAATGTTTTGGAATAAATGACTCTTGATGTAACGACCTGTGGAAGCTACTTTCCTTCTTGGGTTCTGGTATGATCCAACAAGCTATGAACTCTCAATAAAAAAAAAAAGAAACAAAAACTGTTTAAGTTCTCCTGTCAGTCGGCTTTAGCTTCGCTGATTCCACCTGGAGACAGTTTCAGATTTCGACTGATAGATGGAGATTTGTCGGTGATCTCAGATCTAGGGTTTGATGTCAGAGAAGCTGGTGTAGGATTCGCTGCAGCTGGAAGAAGTGCTGAGGTTCCCGGAGACACTGCCATCTGCAGGACAAATACACAAACACCAAACAATGACTTCTTTATTCCAGTTAATTTATTCTCATTCATCACAATAAAGAATGGATTGAAATGTAACAGCATCATGATGACACTCTCTAGGATAGATTTAAACTGACCCTTTCTGGGCTATGTAAACTACCTGAGCTGCTGAGTGACTGGGATGACTTGGACTCTGAGATGAGGCTGAGGAGGTTTGCTGCTGCCACCCAGCCCTCCTTACTGCTGCGAAGGTTCTTCACAAACCTGCAAAAGATTAAACAGACTTTATTGCATGATGACACATGGCTTATAATCATAAAAATGACTTTCCAAGATGCATTTATGCAGGATTTACACTACATTGGTGCATACAGTCTAACATATTAAACTTTTAAGTTATTTTACCCTGATCTTCTACAACTTTAAAACCCCCTGCTGCATAACTTAATGTGCCAATTACAATTTATGCTTTGATTTTGATTGAATATCTCATTTCCTGAGTAGCTGGTAAGTTTTCTAAAATGCAACATAATCCTAAATCGGGACACTGTAAATATGTTTTGGTTTTATTTAACTGATTCTCCTTTTTAACACACACATTACAGGAGATAGATGTGGAGACAGGCCAGTTAAACACACACATTGTTGATAATTATGCAGAATGAGGTCTGGCATTGTGCCACTGAAATAACTACTTATCTCCTAGGAAAATATGTCACCTTGATAGTAGCATATGTCTCCTAAATTCTAATATATGCCTCTGCATCAGCTGTGCCCTTCCATATATAAATAATACCCATTCCATGCACACTGATCCCCTTCATACCATCACAGATTTTAAACCTTGTACAGATAACAGCCTGCATGGTCTTTCGTATATTGGGGATATATAGCCAGATGTAATTATTTTTTCCCAGAGCAGCTGAAATGAGTTCAGTACTGATAACAGTGGCTTGATGGTTTCTAATGCAGTGCTGCCTGAGGACATGAGGGTCATATACATTCACAGTGGTTTCTATTATTTCCATTAGTTTTGTGATGGCTTCAGTCTCCTTGTTATAATGGTGGGGTGATCATTCTTCCTCATAGTTGTTCATTTTCTCATTTGTAAAATTACCTTTTTGTTAGCATGGTTACATTTAGTTGACCACTTTTAATAGGCCCACAAAAGAATTTCTTTTGGCCTCTTTGTTTAACTGCTTGGTCCCTAACAAGTTTAACTGATTTTCATAAACTTGCTGAATCTTTTCATAGTATTATGCATTATAGATGTTCAAATACCAAAGTTCTTAAATTATTGGTGATTCTTTAATGGAGTTTGGCACAAAGTAGTGAGCAACAACTAATAACTTGTTAAGAGTAACGGCTGGTAGATACATCAGGATTTTCTAAATCTGAAGAGATTTTTAATCTGTTAGAGACCCCACACATGAGGATAAAAAATCAGGCATTTAACAATGCTGATTGTACTGTGTGTGGTGTGCTCTGATAATCTCAGTACAGAACAAGACAGACATAACGATGTTGCCCTACAACCGATCTAGAATCTAGTCCTCTGAGCCAGAAATCTTGTGTCATCAAATGTGATCAAACAAAAACGAAGAAGAAGAAACATAGCAACAAGCAGAAAAAAAGAATAAGAAACATAGCAACAAGCAGAAAAACAAAGAAGAAGAATTATAGCAACAACCAGAAAAACAAAGAAGAACCATGGCAACAACCAGAAAACACAACACCCAGCTTGGAAGAGGATATACAAGATGAGGGAATGATGGTGGTCTTACAACTATTGTTTACAGAAAAATCCAGAACTGAAACAAATGACAGTGTGAACACGACAGTGTGAACACGGACTTTATATCCTTCCTTGTTCCCAAGTCAGCTCGCGCTCTGATTGGCTACATTCCATTCTACTTCACAATCCACACAGTCACAACTCAGGAGTCATCGGCTTTCCACACACGTGAAGATTTTTGGATGTAAATATTGAACATGTTTCATATCTCCGATTGTTGGCCAAGACCCGTTTTGGAGCTGATCATCGAGATGAATTCAGTCATAACACACCTCCGACTAAATGATAATTTTATGGGAAAATCTTATAAGACTTAAGTCGTTTGCCATCCTTGGTCGGGAAGGGGAAAAATCGGGACAAAAACAGCCTGATAATCTTTATGTGTGTACCTAGCTTAAGACTTTGTTAGAGGCTTCTTTTATACCCAATCCTGGCACCCTCACCTCTCAACAGTTACCAGAATATGCTACAAACTTTTCTGTATTTCTTTGCTATCAAATTCTAAATATCTGTTTATTTTTTATATACCATTACATTGTCAGTGAAGATACTTAAAATATTTTCCTTTCTATTTGGGGCTGTTCAAAGTTCAAACGAATTAAATTACTGATTTAAATCTTAATTGCTTTTTTGAAAAAACTTCCCAACTTTTGTGAAAATTAGATTTGTACAACCAATAAACATGACTTTTGGACTTAACTACTGAACTAATATAAAAAAATATATATGTGTTGGCTCAAAGAAGGAAAATGTTTACCATTGTCCCTCCTCTCCTTCCCTGATCAACTGGACCATGTCTCCACTCTTGACAGACAGTTCTTGAGGTCCCGCCTTCTCACAGTCTGCTACCACAGTGTATTTTCCTGGAGCCTGGAAGATGGAGAGGGTTTGTAGGTATTACAGACAGACTACAAAAAATTAACATCATACATTAAATTAAAAAGGAACTATAAGGGAATCTAATAGATTATGTAAATATATTCGTGTTCTGGCTCACCAGCTTCTTTACTACTTCATCCTCTGTGTCAGAGTTCATGGGGTCCTCTCCGCTGGAGTAGACATCGTTCTCCTCCGACGCATCCACTGAGAGAGATGCCTTGTTCCATCCTGCAGGAAAATGGAGGAGGTGGCATATTAAGGGAGATAAAGAAGAATCAAAGAGATGTAGGATATCTTACATTAGAGAATCTTCTGTGGATTCTTCATTGGCCACCCTCAGACTGTGACATTCAAATGTTTCCTGAGCCACTAATTTGATAGATATTAGTTATTAAAACTAGCTCCAAGATATTTAATGTCAATATTGCAGTACAGGTGGGGAAGCATGAATGAGTAACATGTTTGTGGTTGACAGCAGGAGCAAACTGAATGCCACAGTCACACATAAATCTCCCATTAGGATCACAAACCATAAAACCTCTTTAGGGCAAACATGAGAAACTGATCCATTACACACAAGTAAAGACACAAAGCCAGCCCAAACTCCCAGAGAAGATGAAGATTAATTGTAGATGGAAGAAACACACCACAAAGATTTGAACTCATTGTGCAGCTGCTCCAAATGCCTGTGCTAAAATTAGTTGTATTGTGTAAATTTTTAACACAACAACCCAAAACATCCAATAAAAAAAGATAAAGGAAAAATGATGATTGATTTATGGTGAAGCTGGCATTATAACACCATCATTTAAAACCTAAGACTAAAAATGTGCCTCTTTAGACTTATTATGAGGCAAAATTATTTGCAAAAGTTAATATTTACTCTTCATCACCGTTAAAAATCAATCATGTCCACCACAAACAGCAAATACCAGCTATGGCTGGTCCTCAGAGCAGCTCAGTACCTTGCCGCTTGCTCTGCAACAGACTAGAGGTACTCATCCATTTGACTCTGCTCAGAGTGAAGGGTGGAGTTGGCTCTACGGGGGAAGAAACAGCCAGCAAGTCAGTGACAGCCAGCAAATTGTGGAGACAAATGGTCATAGCTGGTCAGTCAGCGAGGTGAAGCTCTTAAAAATGAAGATCAGAGCATTCTGTTCTGCTTTTTTGATTGCTGACGGGGGCTTATACTCAATCAAGATCTGTATCACTTCCTTGTTCATTTAGGAGAAAGTTTTAGTAAAGCACTCACAGACTTTCTCAGTTTATGCATCAACCATTCTGACAGACATTTGCTCAGACACTTGTTCTCTTTAAAAGAAAACAGAGAAACTCCACAAACTACAACATACCAAAATGTGAAATTTACAGATGAGTGATAAAGACCTGTGGATGAAGGTTAACATGTGGTGCACACAGCATCTGCATGCTTCACAATGGCATTAAATAACTCTAAAGGTATATCAGGTTGCAATACATGATGAAACTTGATGATACTGATGATTTTGATTGGGAGAATGCACATGTTGACACACACCTCCAATTTTATCCTCCCACCCTATATGAGATGCAGGATACAAGACTGGTGAGCACTTTAATGATGAGCGATGGGAAAGTGAGTGATGGCTTCTAAAGTCAAATGTCCCTCATAATGGGACGTAAATATACCTTTAAACCCAAATGGTGTGGGGTCACTCTTGACCGAGTGGCGTTTGGAGGCGTGCTCGGGGCTCAGAGCTGAGCCGGGGCACGCAGACGGGGGGAAAAGGAGAAGAAAAAAGACAAGAAGGGTGAGGGGAGGGTGCAAAAGCGAAAATGCAAGAATTCCATATATCATAAAACATTTAAGCAATTAAGAGGTTTTTGGGTCCTGAAATTAACTTTGACCTTCTATATTTGAAAAAGCAAAAGCAAAAAAAAACAAAAAAACAAAAAACAAACCAATAACAGTGAATGTTGCACTGTCACCACTAGGGGGCAGACTATCTCCAACATAAAAGTAAGAAGCACCATCAGTCCCTCAAACAGCTTAAACTGGGGGGTCAGTTAGTTATTGAACACTGGAGGAAAAGCTCAAATATAGTCATATGATGAGTCTAATGAATAAATGTAATTCATTAGCTTCTAGGATGTGTGTTACTGCTTTTACCACTATAAAAAAGTGTTTACATGTTCCACAGTAAGCCTTGTGTGCTTGTTCACTGTTAAAATTGTTACCTTTGGGACTTTTGAGATTACTGAAGCCCTGCAAAGTGAAACGCTTTTTAGCCACTGAGGACCTGTCAGTGGTCGGGCTGGTAACAGTTTCATCTGGAAGCAATGATTTGAAATGAAAGGCAGGGACAGGATATAAGAAGAAAGGAACCCATGGAGATGAAGGTGAGGAAGAAAAGAAGAGTCCAGATAAGGAAAAGTTGACAGAGCAGCAGCAAGTACAGACAGAAATGTTTTTAACTGACTAAAACAAGTTTGCATGTGTTGTTAATTCAAACAATTTAATTAAACATTCACCTTTGTGTTTCGGTGAGGAACATGAGATGGCATCAGAAGCCGGGCTTGGCTCAGCCTTCTTCTCCTCCTGCTTCTTCTGGTTCTTCTGAGCACTGCTTCTGAAGGGACTTGAAGTGGCAAAAAGAGGAAAACCTCAATATAAATGCAAACAAAATAGCTTTTATCCCTAATTTTGCAGGTGAGCATGCCTTTCATGAAATGCGTAACACCAACCTAAGGGAGATGGAGGTGTTGTTGCTGGTGGGACTTGGAGAAACAATGTCTGAGCTCTTCTGCTGGCTTGCATCTAAACATACACAAGTTAACTGCAGCAATAAGCAAGCACACTTTGAAAAAGGATGTATAAATAAATGACAACAAGCCTACCTCTGCAGGCTTTGAGCTGCTGAGTGAGAACCTTACGGATCTCATTCACCCATGCTGTTTTAATCTCTGGGGTTGGAGCCTGAATAGAAAAAGCACTAATTTATTTCTTTATTTATTCCTCCATTAACGGCTGGTTAATCAAAGCTATAAAGCAGTGTTATGTTACCTGAACAATAAAAACCTCTTCTCTGGAATTGCACCAAATCTCAAACTTTTTGTTGTCTCCTTTAGCATTCTCTGTGATGCCCACAGCACTCATCTAAAAAAGGATGACAAAATAATTAACTACAATATGGACTTTGCGCTCATAAGAGCTGTATTTTAAGGAGGACACTGTGTGCTTACACTGAGGGAGTGTTTGAAGCTGTAAGATGGAGCTTTCTCATATCCCTCCCCGTTCTCTTCTCTCCTCTTGCAGAAGAGCAGGGCCTTCTCGTGCAGGAACAAGTGCCTCTGCATGGGCTTGAACCTGGCCAGGTCCTTCACTTTAGCGTGGCCTTTCTTGTGCTCTGTCCACACACTAAAGGAACCCTGCATGAGCAGACGACCCAGCTCTGACAGGTTACCCTAAAAAAGCAGAAAGACTTCATTAGAAAAATGTAAATGTAGCCATCACATTCACCATTCTGAAAGACATATTCTTGCATGTAAGTGGCAAAAACATCAAAATGAGATACATCTAGGAAAATGGCATCCTTTGCCAAGCTGTCAAGCTATAAAACTGCATCCATCTCTGAATCATTTGCACTATTCAACTTTACTGACCTCATATCCTGTGATGGCAATAAGGTGCATGGAGTCATTGACAGCTTTTAGGATCCCCAGGATGGAAGTAAGAGCTTCCTGTAGGTCATCTGAGCCATCACAGCCCTTACTGTACTTCAACAGCTCCTACAAAAATCACAGTGAAGAAGAAAGTCAGTCTCTAATGTTTATTTTCTTTTTGAGAACAATCAGGTCCTTGAGGTACTTTCACAACTTCACTGAGTCCACCAAGCTTAAATGTTTTCATTGGACCTATTTGAGAGGAATCTCTGTGAGCATTGGACACAAACTTTTCATCCACACATATAAATGAATTTAAAGTACATGCACAGGGCTCACTTTCAGCAGTAGCTGGTACTTGGTGATTCTCTGGACAGGTTTAAGGAGGTAGGAGTCCAAACCAAGTTTGTGTTCCAGCTTCTTCTGGCATTCCTGGTTTGCAAAACAAAAAAACAAGCTAAATTGAAAGCACTGCTCTTGTAAGCCACATGAAGGGGAAAGTGTCGGTACAGATACGAGGCTAACCTGGAAGAAGGCACAGTCGGAGCACTGTCTCCACAAGCTCTCGGAGCGAGGTTTATTCTGGCAGTAAGCCTCATAGATCTGTAGGTCCTTCATCTGCAGAGAAAGCAAAAGTTCTCCAGTTACTGACGGAAACAGTTCATTGAGGCAAATCTTTGGTAAAAAAACCAAAACATAATGTTGAAAATGAAGAAGTCAGGAAAGTGTGCTTACCCGTTCTAAAAAGCAGCGGCCCACTAGTTCTGGGCAGTCAGTGTACGCTTCCAGCTCCTTTAGGAATGTCCTACAGACAAACAAGACAGGCACTTAAAATACATTTACATAGATATAAATTTGAAAAAATGACCACAAGTCTGGAAATATAAACAATCCCAGGATAACACATGGGTATACCTTTTATGAAATTGGTAGATTTCAGGCATGTTGCCAAAAAGAATGTCCTTCTTGCTATGCAGGGTGCTGGGGATGAGGTGGGCCATGGCGGGGTTGTCCATCTCTGCTGCGTAGCCCTGCAGTTTGAGGTCACATGACAGTTTAATATAAGTGAATGCTGGAATGGGTCACTCACGCAACTTATCAGCCTCACTTAACTGGACTTTAAGTGAATAACAGCTCTCACCTCCAGCACACACAGTAGCTCCTCTACGTACGCTCTCTCCGTCTCCAGCAGCTCGTTCATCACGTGGCTGGAAACCATGGAAACAAAACAAACTAATGTTTCAGTTTATCAGAATGATCCTGACTGCCGTTATGATGATTATCTAAGTTGCTTCCAACTGACTGCTTTCTGGTCCTTAGTACTTAGGATGACCTTTGAGCACTTACCGCCGAAGAACTGCCAGGTTTTCTTCTTCCTCTGAGAGAGAAGCGTGTCTAGTGCCACCATTATGTATGGGAGACTCTACCTGGAAACATACACAGTATGTCCAACACATTTTAAAATTCTTAAAACATTTGTAATCATATAAATATGCATTAAAAATATGAAACAATAACCATGCATTTACCTTTTTACAGAGGGCACTGTCTGCTGAGTACCTCCGTTCTTTTCTGTCTTGAACTGTAAAATAAATGATCTCTCTTAGTTTAATTTAACTCTCCTTTCTTATCACCAGGTCCATTTTTAGATCAGGTTTGTGATGCACGGCACTCTCCATCTTTATATTGAATACAGAATGGTCGAGACTTACTGGGAGAGGAAAGCGGAGACTTGACTTCAGGTCTTGGAGCGACTGGCTGGACGGGCCTGGTCTGTTTGGCAGCAAGTTTCTTTAGGCTGACACGTCTCTTCTCAAACATCTCCTGGACAGAGCTTTGCTTCTGGAAAACTCGCTCTATCTGGTCCTGATGGAGGATGGAGAGCAGACCTCTATTACATGTGGCAGTAAAATAAAAGAACATCATTAAATAAAGAGTTGTATATGCAAATCACTAAATCCACTTGTTTCTAACCCTGAGCTGAGCGTTGAGTACTGCCTCATACTGGCAGCAGATGGCGCTGCGGTCTGTGAGGGTGTGTAGAGCTGCTGTATCTAGGTATCGCTCTAGTTCTTGCAGAGCTGCTTCAGCTCCATCCTGAGACTGACAGCGGTCCACAGGCTGGCTAGCCAGAAGGAAGATACCCTCCTCACACCACCTCGATGCCTGTAGGGGAAAATATATATATAATTACTTAAAAGTGATGCTGAGGAGAGACATTTTCCTGAACTTGACTCACACTCTTACCTTTTCCAGAGCATGGTGGAGCTCCAGAGCCCTGAGCAGGAGGCTCTTCTTGCTTCTCAGAGTAGAGTTAATCTCCTCACACACTCCTCTCAACTCGCTGCACTTCGGCCTGATGGAGTCCTCAGCATAGTGAGAGTTTTCTATCAGCCTGTCGCCTTCGCTGGCCAGAGACAATGCAAGGTCCATCATGTCCTGTTGAAACACAAGTTAGATGTCTAATCTTAATATTAGACTATACTGTTAAATTTATTTCAATACCAGTAATCAGTGTCTGACTGTCTGACGTAATAGTGCCTACAACAGTCTTTGCCTCCATATGTTGAATATAAAGATGTGAATGTATGCATAGAGAATAAAAATTTTATTACATGTATTTATTAAACCTAAAACTTAATTTAAGAAATTGCCGATTTGTTTATTAAAGGTCCCATATTATGCAAAATTCACTTTCTAAAGGTTTTCTAACAGTCATATATGTCCTCATAGCCTGTGTATGAGGCACAAAAATTAGAGAATTCTGTCTCCTCTCTCACTTGCTTGCTCAAATGTGTGCTCAAACAGGTGAGTCTGAGATTTTTCCCTTTGTGACCTCACGAAGGGAAATAACCATTACCCCTGGTTGTGGATACTGTCATTAAGACCTACCTTTTTTAGCTTAGCTTTTAACAAAATTTTATTTGATCTTAAGCTTTTTCTTTTTTTTTTTTTTTTTATATCTTATTTTATTTTCATTTTATTTTACTCAACTGTATTTTTTTTATTTGTTTGTTTATTTATTTATTTACTTACACTTAGCTTATTGTTTCTTAAGGTTATTTAATATTTGTTTTAACTCCAGTGTTTTTCTCATGGGGATCCTCCACGCCGGGGGCTCTGCTTGCTCAGTTTGGGGGTTGTTGCTGCGGTGATCGCCCTTGTCTGGATGGCTGGGGCCCTATACTGCAGCCTTATGGCTGTGGTTTGGGCCCCGGTCTGCCCTGATCGGGATGGTTGTCATGATGGCGGCCTCTGTAGGACATAGGTGGACTGGCTCCTGGTGGATCCCCATGATATTGTTTCCTCACAGCAACATCAAGCCAGATGGTTATCACTTTTAGTGTTTTATACTACTTTTAGTACAGAGAAAGAAATCAAGGAGTCATGTGCCGAACGGGGGTGGAGGGGGTGTTTCTGCTTTGTGTGTATATATGCATGTTCGTGTGTGCAACTGTAACCTTTTTTTTCTCTCTCTCTGTTATGTAGTTTCTTTTTGTTTTGATATGCATAAATTGATTTTTCATGTAAAGCACTTTGTGTAGCCCCAACATGAAAAGTGCTTTATAAACAAAGTTTGATTGATTGATTGATTGAACATTTAAAGTTTGAGACACAGAAACAGCCTGCTCTCAGTAGAGCTCACTAGAGCCACATTTGGAATGGCTGAAATTAAAGACCAAGGCTGAATTTGGGGTAATACACTTTGAAAACAATCTTGTTGGACCTCTGACATCCATATGAAATTGTTGAAAAAAAATGTATAATATGGGACCTTTAAAAAAAAAAACAAGATGCTGAAACAGACATTTTACCATTTATGGAAAATATTTTTAGGAGAGGAATGTTGTCCTATTCTGGTCTGATGCAGTGTTCTAACTGGTCAACAATCAGAAGATAATGATCCAGGTTTGATCTTTGGATTATCCCCTGTGCACAGAGATTCCTTCAGATTCTCTGAATCCCTTGATATTAAACACTGTAGATGAGGGGATATTCAAAATCTTCCCAATTTTATGTTGAGGTACATACATATTCATAGACGAACCTCTGCCCAGCTTCACATCTGAGAGGCTCTGCCTCTCTGAAATGTTCCTTTTATACCCTGTCATGTTACTGACATGTTACCAATTAACCTAATTAGCTGTCAAATGTTCCTGTGGTTGTTTTTGATTTTGGACTTTTTGGAGATGTGAGATATCAAATTAAAAATAAACTAATATTTTTTGACAAGGATGCAAAATATCTCAGTTTCAACAACTTACATGTTATTTATGTTCTGGGAATAAAATATGGGTTTATAAGATTTGCAAATGCTAATGAAGTCATGAACAGCTGGCTAATTCCCATATGTAGACCAATGGAGTTATAATGGAGTTATAACAAGGTATCAGTTTTGCCTGTTTCTCTGTATGCAGAGAGCAATGCTCATGATTTAATGCTGGACATTGTGGGACTCCTGGACTATGCAAATCAGTTCTTGTAGCTGTTTGCATCATCTATACGACCTTTTGGGATCGAAAGGTCAGAGTGCTGATCATATTTTGTCTAAGCTACATGACCTGGATAAGCAAGTTTGTTAGCACTTACGCAAGCCTTGTCCTCGTGGGTGCTGAGCTCTCGGAGGACGTGTTCAGCATGGACGGGGCTTACACTCACTTCAGAGAAACCTGACAACCGCTCGGACATCACATCAAGCTGGGCACGCACCTGAAGTACACATGGATGGTTAACACTGTGCTCTGTTTATCTTGTATCTAAAATGTAAACTACAAATTCCTATGATAAAACTCAACTCACTTCACGGAAGTGCAGTTCAAAATGGCGGAGCTGCAAACACTGCTCCAGCTTGGTGCGGTGACGCTCCCAGAAATCATCAAACGCTGTCTCCGTTTCATCTAGCTGACCCAGGAGTCTGAGGAGGAAGAAGAAAGTAAAGAGAAATGAAAAAGAAGAGATTTATTCATGTTTTCATGCATGATTATTCCTCTTTCTGGATGTGTACATCTATCCCTATTTACCTCTGTACAGTAGCTAAGTTTTCCAGTTCATCGTGCATCATGTTGTACTCAGGATCTGTCTGCAGAGGCTCATTGATACACTCTAGCAGACGTCCTCCTTGAGACAATGCAACCTGCAGGTCTTCCTACAAATGAAAGTATTTTTGTAAACACTTTGAAATGAGACATTAAGTGCTCTGCTAAATGTCTGTGGCAGAAAGAAGGAAATCATCTCTCACCTTCATTTTATCCTTCTTCAAAGTGTGCACGTGCAGCAGGTTGGTGGTGGCTTCAGCATCGTTTGGTAATTCTGTCTCTGCAAGCTCAGTTCCAAACGCCTGCAGGGTTTGAGCCGTTGTCTTCACCATGAGGGCAAATGCCTCAATGGCCTGAGGCAGTTTCAGGAATTTATACATAGAAAAAGGAAAAAAAAAAGCTCAATTTCAGTTAAAAAAACAAACAAGAAAAAATGAAGAAGAATAATGTGGGTGTACATACAGTGCGGTGTGAGATCCAGCTGTCATGACAGTATTCCTGCGTGCCTCCCAGTTCTGTAGTAAGCTGTCCAGGGTCAATATAAGCATGGAGCTCAGTCACCGAACTCAGCATCACCACCTGATGAACGCATAATCGCAGTGAGCTGATTATATGAAACTCTATCCTTAAATTCATTCATAAAAACACAAACCAGACATAAAAAGGGAAAATAAAAAGGAATAAATAAAGCTCTACAGGAAGCTAGACCCGATTGAGTTAAGTCTTAAAGCACACCTTCATTTTGAACTCATCCTTGTTGAACTTGAACAAGAAGTCCGAGAGAGTCCGCTGGAATAAAGTAGTGGGACGCAACACCAGAACCAAGTGCAAGTTCCCTGGAAATGAACCCTAAGAGAAAAAAAGTGTTTATGCTTTAATGTTAGAATATTTTTTACTGATCTTTGATCTCTTTAATGTCAATAATTCTGCATTTTTAAACACAAAGAATCAAGAAACTAATCAACATTACAAAAAGCTTTACTGCCTTCAACAAAACCACTAAGCAAAGCAAAGTCCATGAAAAACCTAAAAAATAATATTCAACACAAACTCAGAATCTCTCAGTCTTGCTATGAATTTCTCATATTCTAGGTTTTAATTTACTTTACAAGGCACAAATCAGAGTGTTGCATCAACATACACCTATGAAACAAGAAGGAATATCAAATTGCCTCACAGTACCTACTGTACATACTGTGTCCAATCGTTTGTTTCATGTTCAAATAATTTTTTTACTTTTTTGTTTTTGTCCTTTTTATAAATAGAAATGTACCCCATTTTGTAATTTGTCATGTTTTTGTGTCATTTTGTCAGTTGCATCTTATTGTAAATAAAAAATATACCATATCAAATGTCATTTAGGTAATTTTCTTTCATATATTCATTTTTTTTTACATTTAATTCTTTTTTATGTTGTGTCTCATATGGGTCATTTTCCATCAGCCTCTTTTCTATGTTTAATGTTGGTAATTTTGTGCCCCATTTGATCAATTTTGTGTCTTTTTGTGGTTATTTTGAATGTCTATGGTTTGGGGATGTATCCGTTGGCCATTTGTGTCACATCTGAGCTGTTTTACATTGAGTGCGTGTCCTACTTAGCTTGTTCTGCCTTTTTACATAGTTCTACCATATTTTTGTGTTGTTTAGTGTCTTTATGATCATTTTTGCATCCATGTGGGCATTTGCACTCAGTTTTTATTTTCATTTGGCTTACCATTTTGCATCACTATGGTTATATTCTTATATTATAGCAATTTTTGTCACATTTTGGATATTGTTGTATCTCACACAGCTCCATTTTTTTATCTCTTGTATCATTAACTGTCTCAATGTTGTCATTTTGAATCTCTTCAAAGTAGTGGTGTGTTATTTTGCTAATGGGTCCAGTTAGGTCTATTGAATAATCTGTTCATTAATAGAGATATCACAGTGTCCCACATTCTATTTTAGCCCAACAGATGTTTACACTGAGGCTTTTTTTTTTTATCAACAAACATTAAACCAAAAATGTCTACCAGAGATGTTCAACACTGTACATCCTCAGTGGTTCAGCTCAGTTATGGCGTACCACATGGCTCAATCCTTGGTCTCTCTCTGTTTCCTATTAACATGCTACCTCTTGTCCAATTTATTCCGGTCCATAATGTAAATTGCCATTTTTATGCTGATGATACTCAATTGTATGTGCCCATAAAACCCACAGATCCCACCAGCTTTAAAATTCTAACAGCTTGTCTTTCTGACAATAAATTCTGGATGGGCCAAAATTTCCTTAAGTTCAACGACAAAAAAAAAGGTCACATTTGGTCACATCTATTTTTTTCTAGTCTTGGCAATCTGTCAGATAATGTTACCCAAGCTACTTCAAATCTAGCAACAATATTTTATTCTAACCTTCATTTTGATGCTCAGGTCAAACATGTTCAGTGTTGTTCTTTTTTTTAATTAAAAACTGCATCATCTAAATCCCTTGCATTTCATCACAGTACTTCCATTACTGCATTACTGTGATTTTGGGAGTTGGCAGTTTTCTTGTCCGCACCTCCACAATAACCAGTTTTAAAAGAAAAAAAAAAATAGAGGGGGAGCTTTTACAAAGACAGAAAACAGCCCAAGAGGCCACTCTGCTGAAAGACATTAACGGTTATGGCTTCCTCTGAAACCCTGAGTGAATTGCTATACCCTGTTACACGTGATAAATCAATGTATAGTGACATGTGCACACACGCACACACACACACACAAACACATATACATGCACACAACAGGACCAGAGGCACGCTCAGAGATCTGAGACAAGCCAATGACATGAGCGGTTCAACACAAGAACAATAAAAGGAATAAATAGTTAACATTAGAATTATAAAAGAAATAAAAACATTTAATCTTTTTGCTTAGATTACATAATAATCAATCTCTCAATACTCAGAAAAGATCATTTTTTCTGATCATTAGGACTTCTGATTAATTCGTTTTATTCACTAAATATTTAGCCTTTTTTTCGCTGATGTTTAATTAGATTTAAACACTGAATGAAGCAAGTGAGGGAACATTTTTTAATAAATTTTAATAAATTAAAAATACATTACATGGCTTTCTTGGTCTAGAATGAGGCAAAGGTGCCTACATGCATACTTCAGTCATGAAATGCCCTGCTCTTCATTGCCATGGAAACAGTTTTCCTTGGAAAATGCACAGAGGGGGTAGATGACAAGACGCAACACAGAGTGATGATACAGAGAAATCTGAAAGCTTGAAAGAAAAAAAAAGAAAAGGAAAAACTCTGCTCTGCTCTTCCAGTCATTTATTTTTGGCTCGCACAGAGACACACTGCCTGCTGCGATGTTGATGAAGGACAGCCAGGTTGGAAAATTCGCTGCTCATTCCGCATGGTTTCTTTCACATATCCACCCAAACTGCTGGCATATTTTTCAATAACATCACAAGCTCACTGCAGCTATTCTATGCTCTTAAACTGAATCTGCACATTAAACATTTTGGGAGAGTGCATATTTAACAGGATAACATACCAATTTCATTTTTGAATGCAGTGTTTTACTGCGTTTGTTCCGCTACTGGTAGAACATGGCAAGCAATACGTCTATAACCTAAAGTCATTACATTCAATAAACCCTGAGAGGTCTTGGTTTCATATGTAGTCCTGCATTAACATGACAATGCACATGCTGCTTACTGCATCCCCACGACACACAGACAGATAAATGCTAATGCGCACATTCTTTCTGTGGACACCAGCTTGCACTAGTCTCTTACAGATAAAAAACACACATTAATAATAAATGATAAGGATTTAAATGTTGACCAGGCTGATTTATATTCTGTCAGCGAGGAAGCAGGAAGGATGGGCGGACAGGGAAAACCTCTCCTGGCATGTCCTCTAATGACAACCACAATGTTCTCCTGGGAGATGGACAAGCACCAAATTAAACCACCTCCCTTTACATGCTCAAACCCCCTTCTGCTCTTTAGCGTTTGGACATGAGGAGCGTCCCATTTCAGCTACAACCGTGACAGTAAAGTCGACATTGCACTTGTCGTTTTAGCCAGTATTAATTGTTGCTACATATCCAGGTCTCTTGTTTGCACCAACTGACAGCGCCATCTGCCTCTTCACCCTGCGGCTATTCTCCTGATTGTATTTATTACTCAAAGATGAGCTGCAACAAAGATGAAAGTGCCCAGTTTTTTTTTTTGTTTTTTTTTTAGCTTTTAACTACAGGGCATGTGGATTCAACCTGAAACAATCTGGTATCTGAATGGAGCAAATGCAGAAGACAAAGTAGGAGCCTGTTGTTGAGATGAGATTGAGAGCATCTAAGATTTATGCTCTCATGGAAGTGGAGCTGCAATTCTTATGTTACTGCCTGATCCTGATAAATCATACATAAAAGGAAATCCAACAAAATTATCCAAGGAGGTCAGTTCATTTCATGTTAGGAAGATAAATTCATCCCTTATCTTAATTTATACTGCACATGAAATCTGAGTGAAAGCATCAGTGCATGTGTTTCTACTAATCTCTGGCTCTACATGACAATACTGTCCACATCATTTTTTATCCCCCATCTTTTCCTCCAGGAAAGCAGCAAATGGTAGCACACGCCCTTGAGTGGCCTTGATGAAGAGTGCGTCTCACGGGAGGACGGACAACCTTCACCCTCCAGTAAGACTGTGTGTCATTGGCTGGTGGATAAAGCTGGCGTTCCGAAAGGGGACATCCAGCACAGCGAGTGAGGCCTGAGGAGGACGGGATGTGAGACACTCCTCTCATCACCTGCTCTTCATGCCTTCAGGTTAAGTTTAGATGCCGCCTGCATCCGCTTTGGACTTAATATCCTGCTCTCCTTTTATGAAAAGGAATTAAAGCTGAAGTAGTATGTGCATTTGCAAGCAGCAGAACCTGCTGGTTCAATAAAATATCACAGATTTGGTTGCACTGCTCGATTTTATATATTAATTCACTTGCATTTTATTTATGTCTAATTTATTAAAGCATGCAGGTGATACAATATCATATTCATGGTTTACATCCAACACACTCTCAGATCAGCTTGTAAGCTTGCAAGCAGAAACATTTTAACAAAAATAGCTGAAAAATAAAAATACAGGCTCAGTTTTCAAAGTGAAGAGGATGACTCCTGAGGGCACAGAAGGAGAGGAGAGTCGCACAAAAGGAGAATAGAAGAGTAAAATGATGGATTGAAGGGAGAAAAAGGGGGAAGAGAGGTAATGAGAGGGAAAGACAAAGGGAGGAGGGGAGTTCCTGTAGAGAAGCTTCTGCTACCCTGCTGATAAACTCAAATACTGCTCTAAATTATGTTTTTTTAGTTAGAGACATACATCATCACAGCTTTATCTTTACCATCTTTATCTTTTGTTGGTTTAATTCAAAGAGAACAAAGGCTGAACATGATTGGAAAGACCAAAAGAGGAAAGAGGCAAAGAGGAGGAAAGCATTAGTTTCAGTAAAGTCTGGGAAGTGCAGGTGTTTCTGTTTCTATTTTTACATGTTTTTTTAATTTTATTTTGCAAGGACATAAATATGTCATCGATTGTGAGATGTTGGGAGGTGAATTTTGCCATTTTTGGACAAAAAAGGAAAACAAACAGGAAGAATTCCAGTTTCCCCTTGATGTGCTAAACTAAGCTCACCAGCTGCTCGCTACATCAGCTCTGAGGGTGTAGTATTGGTACTCTCACTGAACTGTTTAATTCTTCATATTAACACTAACCAATGGTGTTAATCAGTCACTAATATAATGTGTTCTGGACTGACACTTATGTTTATACTTAAGAATGGGGTAAAAAGAATGGAGTAAAATAAAGTCAAAATTAAATATTAAATAAATTAATAACTAATAAATAAATATGAATAATAAATAAATAATATCAAAATAAAAGAGTGAATGACAGTAAATAAATAAATAAATTAGTCAGAAAAAAGAAATAAACTAATCTAAGGCCAGAAGTGGTTTGTCTCAAATGTACGCAAAACGCATGAAAGGGTTAATTTCTGGTAAAAAGGGTCAGCGTTGAAACAATGTGAATAAATCAACACGTTATTACGATTAAATTCTTACAGCTGAAATGCCAACGTTTAATCCACACTGCTTCAAAGTACTGTGCGCTTGTTTGAACAGAAGACATCTAGAAGACATCATTTCTACAGAGAGTGGATAAGCTTCTAAAAAGTAAATTAACTGTTTTACCTTGTCAGCAACGGATCACAAGTTTGCTTTGCATTTTGTTATTTTTAAATAAACTGTTGGTGATAAAAATAATGCAAGCTGGAAGAAGTTATGAAAATACTTAAACAAACATGTACATGAACAAGCTTAAATTAGTGTCCGCCTCTTCCTATGTTGAGTTCAGTTTCATTTAAAGAGAAATAATGACTAATTAATGACTTCAAGAGGTAAGCTAAATACTTTTTTTCTATTATATTTATAGTTTAAGTGCAACAAAAAGTCTGTAATAATGTTGTGTTTCCTGTGTCCATGTCCATGTCCACAGAGACAAAGTGAGGTGCATCAGCTAAAGATTTGTTTTGCTTTAGGACATTTTGTCCACATGACACTGGCATTTTGGGAGCTGAAAAAATTTTTTAAAATTGAATACAGTTTAAAGTTTCATAACCCATACGCATCTTTGCTGCACCACCTCTCCCTTAACGTGCATGTGCAAATCCCACCAACAGCTACAACGATGGTGGAGTACAGTTTTCAACATTAATGTGTCCTTTTCAGCTCGATTCTACACCCTCTTCTTGCCTGTATATTTGTTTGCATCGCACCAGTTTACACACACGCTACATGTATTCTCTAGTTTTAGTCTACTTTCTGTGGCAGCATTACATTACATTACTTTTTAAATGTTTCAGCTTTTACAGAAAATTGTTTTTAAATTAAAATGGTTCCATCTCCATGTGGATCTAGCCTCAGCAGATTAGTTTATTGTCTCATTCTCATTTATGACCTGTACCATTCATTGTTTTGTTTCATCTCGTCTTCTAAAAAAGTGTTAATTAAAACTGTGTATTAAATGCATGTTGTTGTTTTTTCCCTTTTAAATTAAAATAAACTCATTTAAAATCATTTGTGTTAGCCTGTTAAAGAAAATTTAACTTGAATATAAACCTGGTTGCATTCTGTCTTTTCAATAATCATCAAATTAAAACTACTTCAGAAACATTTTTTAGGATTGAATACCAAAAAGTTGGCATAAAATGATCTTGATTACATTTGACTGAATATTGAGAAAAACGTTACAACCTTAATTTAACATCAATCATAACAAGCGCTTTCAATTTGGATTTTAAAGTCAGCCATAAACTCAGATTCAGCATATATGGATGATGATGTTTCAGTGTTGACTCATGTTTTGTTATCTTGGTAGCAGCAGGGAGGCAACTACTAGCTGGCTTCATTAATTAAACCCACAGTCCATTAGGACCACTTTTGAAAGGTGTCTAGACAAATTAGCTATAATAGTGGTCCATATTTACAGCTGATGGAAGGTCTCAAGTGTACAGATGTCATGCCTATGCACAGACATACTTCAGCTATGAGTCACATAAGGGCTTACTGCCACTGTGGGGCTAGATTTTTAGAAATACAGTGGAAAACCATTAGGCCTAATGATAATCAGTGTCCAATTAGCATGTATTTGCATATATTTGCACAAATTTGTTAAACAGTGTTATACAAGATGAGTATCCAGACAACAGATGTGAAATTTGTGGTGAAGCCTCACCTTGATTCAGGGTGGGCTGTTCAGACATAATGTTCAGACACAATACTCTCTAGACAATCCAAAAATCAAGGAGTTTATAAAGAAGACAGTAGCCATACATCTGATGAATTGCACCAAAGTAAGCCAAGGGAAAAGACCCTGATACCATTTTGGAGGCTAAAATTTCTAAAAAAAAAAAAAAAAAAAACGCTAAGAACTCATACATATATATACATATATTCATTCATTCATTTATTCATTATCTGAGCTGCTTCATCCAATAAGAGCTGCAGGGAAACTGAAGCCTAACCCAGCATTTAACAGGTGAGAGGCAGGGTACACCCTGGACAGGTCACCAGTCCATCGCGTATTTTCTTCAAACCAGTTAAATGTGAAGTAGTTCGTGTCCATGTTTTCTGCATCATTTCATAAATTGAACATGTTTGAGAAATGCCACAATGCAGAAGATTTGAGCCTATATAAAAAAAAAGTTAAGTTATATGCTGATAGTTACCTTAACTTTGGATTTTTATCAAAGATCAGGGAAGATCTCAGCCAGTATGAATTTGTGGCAAGAAGATAAGAAAAATAGCTTGGGAACCACTATTTAAGTACATTTGCTGCTATACAAAATACTATGTTTATATGTTGTTGTTGTCTACTCTTGGACGGGTTTGTACTGGAAAAAAAATTGCAATGACAATAAAGTTTCATTCATTTATTTCACACAAGTTTTGCTTATTTCAGCAAAGCAATGTCAAACCACATTTTAAACATGCAGTATGGGGGCTGCACGATGGTGTGGTGGTCAGTATTGTTGCCTTACAGCTAGAAGGCTCTCAGTTGTAATTGATTTCTGGAGTTTGCATGTTCTTCCTGTGGCATGTGTGGGTTCTCTTCAGGTACTATGGCTTCCTCCCACAGTGCAAAAACATGCATGTTGGGTTGATTGGTGATTCTGCATTGACCCTTTAGAGTCAGTGTGAATGGTTGATTGTCTCATTTGTCACCTTGTTAACACTGTGATATACTCAAGTAGCTTCTTGGTAGTATTGGCTCTAGCCCATCCATGACACTGAATAATATGAAGCAAGTATAAAACATGGTTGGATAGATACATCTGCATGGCTCTGTAGTGCTCTGTAACATTACAATATAGCCCCGTTTCCATCAACAAGTCCGGATCTGTACTATTGTTTGTTTTGTTTTGTTTTTTTGCGTTTCCACAGGCAGAATATCCAATCCAAACAGTTCTACATTTTTTGGACACTGCTGTTGGGGTCCCAATCTTACCCGACCCTAAAGGAACGTGCAAACACTGTAATCTGTTGATTGGTTGAAGGAGTCATCACTTTCCATTCAACTTGGCAATAAGAACAAAGCAAGAAAAATGTCATATTTAAATAGACCGTAGACTTTTTGTTGTTTAAAACCACATGCCAAAAAAAAAAAAGAACACAAACTGCTGGATGTCCACCATTCTCCTCCTTTGTTTCTGTGTCATGTTCTTCCTCGTTATAACTCAAGGAAGGTGTTGTGCTGCTATGATATCATGCTATCATGTAGCTGATCCATCTATCGCTATCCAGCCAATACACTGCCTACTGGGTAAGGGTACGGCTGGCTGTGGAAACACAACAGAGATCAGTATTTACCAAATAAAACTGACCTGTATCCGTTGGTGGAAACGGGGCTTAAGAAAATACAACAATAGAGGCTCAAACTTTTCAAAGTCTGAAATCTTAAAAGTAAAAATGGGAAAATGTGCTGTAAGATGTTGGGAAAACCTTTCACTATTAAAATAATATGAACTGGTCCTTGGTTTCCAGCTAGAGTTAAACTAAAAGAAGAGACCCTGTCTCAACTTATCTGAAATGAATTGCTGGAATTAACTTTGAAATATACAAGTACACACTCAAAAATAAATTATAATAAAGACACTACTTCAATATTTGCTAGTTTTCTATACAATTTTAGCATTAAATGTAGAGTTCAAATGAGATTTTATCTTGGCAACAAAAACATAAACAGGGAATATTTCTTATGCTCTTTTTTCTCCTTTTTGTCTTAGGCTTGCTTTTACAAGTTTAGCTTTAATTTAAAATGCTGATTTTCTCTTTTGGGTGGCTGTAAATCAAAGCATTGACAAAACATCTGTCAAGACAGATCATTTCAACTCTGAGCAGCATTAATCCTCACCTACACCTACATTTATTTAAAATTATATTTAAAAAATTGACACATAATAACACAATTATATATTAAATAATTAAATTAATAAATTAAAATAACTTGAATAATATGAAAATAAATACATAAATAATTGTAAAAAATAATTCAAATAAAGCCCAGAACTGGTTTGTAGGAAATTTGGGACAATCTGCACAATGTTTAAGGCCTCTACCGCATAGACAATTAATTTTTACGCAATGTCTCATCTACTTTTTGCATGTCCCCTTTAAATCTGTCCATAGATTGCTTCTCTTTCTTGCGTTCCCTGTCACTTCTGTACTCCCTCTTCAGCTTATCGGAGACACAAGTGAGAGTCCACAAAGTAGGCTAATGGAACGCAGATCTGAGGCTGATGGTTAAAAACATCTACAGAATTAGACTAATGGTTAAAAATGTGTGAATTCTATTTAGGTTTTGTTTCTGCTCCAACAAGAGTGTATCTCATTGCACACACACCCAAACATATGTTGACATGTTGTGAGACTCCACCACCCACTAAAGCATAATATGCTATTTTTAACTCCCCTCTTCATTTCAACATCCAGAAATATACACAAAGATTGACCAACTCAGCTAAATATGCAGCTGATGAATAAGAGGTAGCACTAAAACATGAGCATACTGTGGGTATAACGGCAAAAATACCAAACCATCCATTATTCTCTATGATGAGACTACAGATTATACCCACAGACAGCTGACACCAGCAACTACACCCACAGATCGGTGTTAAAACAAGCATTAAAACACACAGGCTAAAGCTCACGCTCCAAAAACAGCTATTTGTGGCCACAGGAGGTATTTCATCAGCACACAAACAAACCGGTCCAGTGAAAACCTGGGGCAGTTTTTCCACTCTCTCTTTATTGCTCATAGGCATACATGCAATAGAAACAGGCTTCTTACTGCGATGCGATGCAGGGTAGCTCTGACAGCGGCCCATCGGTCCAGCCGTCGGTCGATGACCAGGATGAAACCCACTCCTGATGCTGCAACGCTGCAGGAGATAAGCACACTCTGTTATCACTGTAAAAAAAACACTTTTTTTGTTTGTGTGTCTATTAGATAAGTAGAGGGTGGGTACTACTTAAGTCAATATCGAGCAAGTCTAGACAAAAGGTCAAACCACATGCAAGGGATCTTTTTGCTGCATGTTGGTGTGTGTATTGGATGGTTGTTACTTTAAGTTTTGGTCATATATTTTAGAAAAAACACCTTAAAAGACATACCCAAAGTAAATAAAGAATTACTCCACAATAACAAGGTTGATTTGCATGTTCTTTGGTTCTGAGGACATCTTACCTGAGGACCTTAAAAGTGAGTAAATTGCAATAAAAAAAGAGGAAAAATGTGAACTTTCCATCCTTCTGTGTTTCTTTCCCCCTTTGTGACAAAGGTTTACATCATGCTAAGAACGATTCCATTAACACAAGTGTCACTGATCAGCTTCAGAAACTAAATAATTCCTAAACATTAATGCTTGCAATGAAAATGCACTTTAGGTCTTTTTAAGACCTAAAAGAGGTATATCAAGTTTTAAGAGTTAACATACAGGGCCCCCTTTGGACAATTGCATAACACACTCATGCTCTTGTAAGTTGGTCTTGCAGCTCCCTGAATAAACACTTAAATAATAAAATATGCGTCTAACATATTATCATTATTTATTAATCTGAAGTTTCATGTCAATTTACAGTAGCTTTTATATTAAAACATTTTAGAAGCATAATTTTCTGTCCAAATGACATTTTCAGAAGCAAGTGACTGTTTAAAAAAGAGCTCATATTAAAGCTTTCTTTAACTAAAATCAGCACATGGATGAATGTTCAGAGAGCCAAAAATGGAGCTACTGAAGGTTAAAACATTGCTACCAACTGCACGTGTGTCTGCAGCCATCATTTTCCATCTCCAACAATGATGAAACCCTTCTGATTACCATGGCAACCTTGGCTCCGCATTAATATGTGTGTGTGCGTGTGAAAATCCTGCCATTAATTCCACAGGCCGGGCCATATGTAGCAGCCTCATTAAGCCAATGTTCGTGTGTTAGAGTGTGCATGCATGTGTGAATGCAGCATTTTCTGCAAAGGTCCTGTTGGACAAACTGACACGCAACCTGTCAATTAAACCCACAAATAATAAGGTTGAATATTCAAGCACAACACACACACAGACTGTAAAGCTGGCATATAAATACTGCTGAGATGGTCCATCTGGGTGTCATTTTTTACCAATTTTCATCATCCAACACAAGCACACAGAGACACTAAAATGATGTACCGAGCAAATGCTGCAACAGCAAATTCTCAATCCATCTCTACTGGAAAAAATATCCAACCCACATGAATAAAAATTTTAAAGAAATCTTGATATTCCAGAAAAACATAAATGACCAAAAAAATCCCTCAGTATTCCATTGTTGTCATCCAAATAAAATGTGTTCATCCAGTGTTTGTGGCTCGCAGATGGAAAGAGGTGACCGTTCCCATCCTTGCAGTACATCTCCCTCCTCTTTTTCTCCTCTCCCCTTCCTCCACCAGCAGCCCCCCCCCCCCCCCCCCCCCCCCCCCAGCCTGGACCAATTACAGCTAAGCTCTGCAGCCTGCTGCTCACCCATAGCCAATCAGAGCTGAGAGTGCAGCCGACTGGCAGCGTGGTGCAAGAAGCTGGAGGGGAGAAAGGGAGGGGACTCAGAGGGTGGTTGTAGGGGGAGATGTTATATATATATATGAAAGGTGATGAGCCACATAAAGATATATTGAAACACCACAATGGCTTACTCATAGAAATACAGATGCTTTCCAAGCTTTCTCCTCCCCTTAATTATCTGTGGAGGATTTGCGAGGGGAGTGCAGTGCTCAGCAAAAAAGGAAAGGTGAAATGAAGGAGAAGAGAGGGTGGAATTACAAAGAGAAGGAATAAAGACTGAGTGATAGAAACAGAAATGTTAACGGAGGAGTGGATCAACTACTAACAAAGCTATTCCTGAGAGGGTCAATGTAGCAGCTTTCTTTCAAAAAAATACTTGAAAATTCATTCATCATTGTAGCTGTGATGTCTTAAGAATTCTATATTTTTTCCTTATTCTTTTAAAATCTCTCATTCCCTTTAAGTTGCATTTCTTTTAATCATTTATGGCTCTCTCCTTGTGTCAAGCCTTTAGTATTGTACTGGCATCTGTTGGCATTGCATGGTATTACACCTCACTTCACTTTCCAGAGCAAAATAATACCGCAGAAAACTAGCATGAGTTTGCCTGGTTAACACTCACCTGGGGACGCTTGTGAGGTAGCTGAGCACATTTTGGATCTCCCCTTCCTCCAGCTCGCTAAAAGCTGGGAACTCTGGGAAGATGATGATGGGGCTGCCGTTCATCCCGCGGCCCCCTGGAGACACAGAGGTCAGAGGGAGGTCACATCCTGGTGCTGAGGATTTTTTTTTATTAACCTGCGTGCCACTAGATGGAAAATATTGACTTTTTAACCCTATCGAAATCCTGATTTTAATAAGAGTCACCAGGAATATAATAATAAAAAAAGATTACATGTCCCTTGTGAATCATCTTGCCTTATTCTTTGGCTTAATTTTCATCTTAGTTTTTCTCCTCTATGGGAATAAACTGGTAATCATTGCTAAATTGTCATTGCACAAATGAAGTGAACTAAACTTGCCTTTTAAAATGCTAAAAATCACAAATTATATTCAGACCTCTACCCATAACCGGAAATCTACTCTAGGTCTGATTAATGTTGTAAGAGAAAGACGTCGGCATCAGTCTCTAAAGTATGAAATCAAAAGGGCCAAACAAACACACACAGTCACAAAGTCGGCCTCGTGTTTCACCAGTGGGTCAAGTTGCACAGCACATCATCGTGACATTGAATTATTCACTGAGCAGCCATGATTGTCATGGCAACCCAAAAGCAGGGTCCTAAGTGTGTGCTTATGTGTGCATATGCTTGTTTGGTGTTGCTCTGTGTGCATTTGTGTGTGAGTACTTGGCTGTGATTGTCTGTGTCTTCTATCTGGGTCAACTTGTCATGAGGAACTGACAAAACAAAACTTTCCCTACAGAGGGACCAACTCTCCTCTTCAAGCAGACTATCCAGGCTCTGACTTACTATAAATCTTCTTTTCACGTGGATTCATGTACAGTTTCGTCATATTTACCTATAATGAGCATTTTAGAGATTTGGGGGATTTTTTGGGGAGTGTGTCAGCTGAAGGCTGTATTTGTGCGAAATGAAAAATTGTATCAGGTTTGAAAAAAAAAAAAAGATAAAATACAAAAGGATAAAGGTGAGGATACAGATAAAGATTCTTGGAAATTTGTGTAAATCTCTTAGTAGAATGCGAAACCTTATGAAGAAGTGCTTGCAATCACAAGAAGTCCATCAATGTCTGAAACTGTTGGTGGAGATAAATGTGATTTAACCAATTTTGACTTAAAAAAAAAAAAGTATAGAAAAGTATGGCAAAATATTTAGAAAAATATCCAAATGAATGTATTTAAGTGATTTTAAAGGTCCCATATTATGCAAAATTCACTTTCTAAAGATTTTTTAACAGTCATATATGTCGTCATAGCCTGTGTATGAGGACCATAAACGAGAAAATTCTGTCTCCTTTCACTCGCTTGCTCCACTTTTTAGCAAATGTGTGCTCAAACAGGTGAGTCTGAGATCTTTCCTTCTGTGACCTCATAAAGGAAAATAACCACTCCCCCCAGTTGTGGACAGGGTGCGAACCACAGGGGAGCTGGGGGAGCTATAGCTCCCCTTAATGAAACATGAGCTCCCCTAGAAACAGAATTTATGAAGTGTTGGGGGAGCTATATAATACTATAATAAAATGTATGCTGATTGCTCACAAATTCACTGTAGCCTAAAGTATGACTATGGATGCTATAATTATTGTGACCACTGAAGCGTGGCGGCGCTCCAAGTTAAACTTCCTGTAGATCTACGTTAAATACAAAATAAAAGTAAATGCGTAAAAGGTAAGACCTGCTTTAACTATGTACAATATGGGAAACTATCATTGCTCATTATATTGTGTATGGCAAGCATCGCTGTGTACGTGTGTGATATGTGGGGAATATTAACTATGTAAGTTGATCTTCGCAAAAAGAGTGGTAAAAAATTTTTTTGCAAGGGATATTTGCACCTGTTATGTATTATTGTTGCATAAGAGTTGTTAACCATTATGTATTGGTACGCCTATGTTCTGTGGGGCAATCTGTAATGTCACCTGGCAGCATGTTCTTACTTGTCGAAAAAAGATAGGAAATGCAAAAAAGGGGCTCCCCCTAAGCCCACGGTATGGTTCGCACCCTGGTTGTGGATATGGTCCGTATACTGTCATTGACCCGCTCCCCTGCTAGCTGAGCCTGCCCTCTAAACTCACAGAGTGGCCGCCAGTGAAAGCCGGATCCTCTCCCAGAGAGGGGCGTGGACACCACTCATGAACATTTAAAGGTTCAGACACAGAAACAGCCCGTTCTCAGTAGAGCTCACTAGAGCTCCTTTTGGAAAGACTGAAATTAAGGACCAAGGCTGAATTTGCGGCAATACACTTTGAAAACAATCTTGTTGGACCCCTGACACCCGTATGAAATTGTTGAAAAATGTATAATATGGGATCTTTAAAGGGGCAATAAGTGGAAATTCATCATTTCTAGATTGGAGGAATTGAAAATGGCTGTGTGAAGAACTAGAGGTGTAATTTCATGTATAGCATGATGTCACACACCATCTCTCTGTGTTCATCTCCAGGCCTGTGTTTACCAGCTGGTCCGGCCACACATTCATGTGAATCACCGCTTCCTCCCTTCTCTCAGAGCCCTCGTTCCACCCTCCCTATAAAAGGCTTCAACTAGCGTGCAATGGCAGCGCATATTTTTGAAGCAAAATGGCAGAGAGCAGAATGAAACATTCACCAGAAGATGACCAGGAACTAACATTAACTTGAAAAAAAACAACAGTCGTTGGTGAAGTTGTTGCATAGAGAAAGGGACATAATCCAGATTAACACTGGCCTTGTATTTTCAAAGAGGAAAGCACTGCGTGAGCTAAAGGAGCTACAGTTTCACTGGACGCTAGCTCTTCTCCTGGACAGTACGTAACAACATAAATGTTATAAGTTACTTCGACATGTTTCACAAAATGATGATATTGTTTTGCCCAGTGTGTTTGCACTTTCGTTTGTGAACAAGGCGAGTGGGGGGGAAGAGGTAGAGGGAGGTGTGGCTCATTACACACTTTGTTTTTGTCTACAGGCATTGCACAGCAGCAAACCTTGCAGTGAAATGATTTCGCTTATTGTCCCTATAAGTGAATCATCAACAGATATAGATTTTGAACTCATTCTATATATTTCAATAAAAGCCTTGCAACCTCTGCAAATTCAGTCCATACAATTTGTTGCAAAAATAATGCATACACCTTTTTCTTTATCTATAAAGGAAGAGGGCCTGCACTTAACATATCTTTCAGACCATGTATATGCAGACAGTGGTGTGTGGTGAAATTAAAATGGAAAAAGATGACTGATTTAATATAAAACAGACAATCAGACTAGAATAGATTAAGAACATGTTAGTTATTTTTTCTTTTACTTTTTATTACTTTTATTATTTGCTTTTATTTAAAGGTGTCATGGCCCCAGATATAATCTCCACAGAACAGAAGAATTCAAAAGTTTTGTGAACGTGGCTGGCCCAGATTAAGTGCAGGTTTCCAGGAAAAGAACTATGAAGCACGGTAGTAAAAGTATAATGATTTGATGTCATGTCACAACTTACATTTCTTTTAGTTAAGCTGCACTTGCAAAAAATTTGTGCAGCTTAACAAACATTAATTAAACTATGACTTCTGTGTCATACAAAATAAAAATAATACTTGCAGATGTATTTCTTCAACTTTAAACTTAAGGTGAACCAGAGGTGGACCTCTCAACTACATAATAAGCCTCAGCCAGAAGCAAAACAATTTTATCTTATTTTTTAAAATCTTTTTACAAAACATTCTGCATGGCGTTTTTTTTTTTTTTGTTTGTTTGTTTGTTTGTTTTTTTAAGTACACAAAGTTTTATTAAATCTGGCAAATTAGGCATTAACCTTCTTACAGATATTAAAAAAGAAGCACAAAGAAGCCCAAATGTCTGATCTAATATAATTTACTTGGTGTCACTTTTTCATTCTGAATTTAACATCTTTACTTCAGTATAGTCACTTAAAAATGTTTAACTGAATTCAATTAATTGAATCAATTAAAACTGTTTGATCCACTTGCAATGTTAATTTGATTAAATGCTTGTTTGCGGCCCAGTTAATTAGTTTAATTTGCTTCAAAGAAACCAACCTGGTAAGATGGCAAACTGCTTCTGGAGTTCAGAGCCAACTTCAGCTGCACACAGAGGACCATCTTCCTTCTGCAGAATGTCATCTAGACAGCAAGATGAAGAGAAAGGATTATTAGAAAGCTCCATGCACACTAATTAACATAATGTGTAGCGATGGTGGAGGTTCTCAGCGCTTTGCAAATACAGACAGCTGATTCCACTTTGGATATCAGAGCCGAGCAGCTTCAACAAAACTGAACAATAAGTAAATGTACCGTTTATTCAGTTGGCTGATGAGGCCTGGCAACCATTAAGAAGTTCAGATTAGACTTGAAAATCAGGCTGCTGGGACCGCTCTGGTATGTAAATATATAACCACCTCAGTTGTAAACTGGGGAGGAAGGAAAGGAAGTAGGTTGGAGGAAAAAGGAAGACATAAAGAGTGGAGAAAGAATAAAGAGGTGAAAGTGAGGTAGAAAGGGGATGAAGTAAACAGCATTTGGATTTCCTCTTCTCTCTGGTCAAGCTGGATTACAGTAATCTCATTCAGCCCGCTCAGACATGTCGAGGGAGAGAAAAAGCATCCCCCATCCTCTTTCATTTGGTTGCCATATGTGACCCATGCATGCCAAACTCGAGGACTGGTTGTGTACATCTGTGAATGAAAACTGAGAATGTTTCCATCGTCTTAGTGTGTACGATGGAGGATCACTATGAGGGGTGTGTGCATGTTTACAAAGGCTGGCACTGACTGGTGTGTGAGGCGTAGTGGTGAAACTGGCAGTAAGAGGTATCTATTACCATGTAAGTGCAAAGCAAACAAACTGTTCATATTTTATGAAGATGCCATCTTCTCAAATAGTCCCACAGAGCTGATTACAAGCCATTAAACATGCTAGTTAAAATCATATTGAGAGTAATCTTTTGTGTGAATGTCTGGATCAGTGCAGCTTTCTCTGTGAATAGAAAGAAAATTACGTCTTCAGCCTCTTTAAAACAACCAAGGTGTGCTCAGAGTTTGTTAGTCGTTCTTTGCCCTTGTAGATATTATACCTTTTTGTTTCAGTGGACATATTTTTTTTCATTTCTTTAAAGTGACTTGAAGCCAGTTTGTGGACGTTTTGTCTTAATTTTGTGGACATTTTGAGTGTTTGACTTGTTTAAAGTTTAATTATGTCACTTTGAGTCTTTTTGTGTTGATTTAATAAATCTTTTTCCATATTTTTCTACAGTCATTTTTATCTTCTGGTGCAGGAATGTTGCCTTTCTTATTTATGCTTACATCTCATCTTTTCTGTGGCCAGTTTGTGTTTCTGGTAATTTTGCTTCTCTTTTTGGTTATTTGCCTAATTTCCCATCTAAAAATGTTCAAGTCAGATAAGTAGTAGTAAGACTTAACCTAATGCACAATCATGAAAACTCAAGACTCTTCTTGGACATGCCTGATGCGAGTCTCGTCTTACTTGGAGCCGACATATTTGGCAGGTCCAGTGTTCATCTTGTTCAGCATGTGCACCAAACTACAGTAAAGTGTGCAACTTTTATTCTCCATCATAAATATCAGAATTCAGGAGCTATTATGCAAGAATAAGGCACATAATTGATTAATTTAATCTTAAAAATGTATATAGAATAATACAGCTCTGTGGTCCTCTGCAGCTGCCCTATATGATGAAGAAACCTGTCAGATTAAGCACTTGGATCTTCAGTAATGCCACATATAGTGCGTCAGCATACCGTTGGCTAGACAGTGACTCATACTACACATTGTAAGTCTCATGTCTAGTCTTCTATAGATGCAGAGCAGCAAGAGTGAGACTATGACCAGCTGTTTGCAGGATGTTCAAGATACACCTGGCAAATTTTTTCAATGTCTTCATTATGACTAAGCAGGTCAAAAATAAAATATAGAGGTTGACAACACTGTCTGACACGCATATGGAGTAAATGCTGGTAAGTCACGGGCAAGGCTCCAGATGTTATGTCTAATTTTTAGCATGTTTAAATGCTCAAACAGTGATTCAGTGAGTATTAAAAATGCATGCATAATGCAAAAAAGGAAACAAATGTGTGAAATGAAAAGACTAAAGGAAATGATCAGCAGGTGGGCACATTTTATGTAGATCAAAGAGATGATTTATCCAACTTCAATGCAGGTCAACTTAAAACAAAGTCAGCCTGCTTGTATATTTAGCAAAAACGCAGACCCAGACAGAAGAGGAAAAGTTTTGAAAGGCAGTGAATACTGAAAATATTTGATGTACTTTCTTTTAATAAGGAGGCAAATAAATGTTCAACACTTACAGATATCTGACATAAGGCAGACTGTGTGTGAGCAAGTGTGTTGCCACATGTCATGGTGTGTGTTTTAGACTGCTGTAAGCTCACTGAGCCAGCTGTCAGTTCAGCATGTCAAACATAAGCTCCCACTAAGACGCCAACTTTGGATCACCACCAGACATGCACAGCAGTCTTTGACACTGGAAGGCGTGGGTAAGAAATGGAGAGAGAAAGAGAGAACGTTGCTGTGTTATAGTCCGGGCAGCTACTAGTAAAATTAGAGCCACAGGAGGAACTATAAGGTAGTAATTCATATTCAAAATGCAATTCATCTCATGTGCCAAACATACCAAAACAGCCATGTACTACACATATATCTTTTTGTAGCATATTAAATGCAAAAGATCCAGTTAAGTCTAAAAGTATACTGACACAATCAACCATTTTTATGAAGAAGTCATTTTAAGTTTTTATATATTTTTCTATATTAATATTTTTTAAATGGCATGAGCATATGTATGCATAGAATTAAGTCATTAAAATATTTATTTAATTTAAAAATATTTCAAATAGCTTTACTTGGATTTTAACATTCATTGATGATAACAAAAAAAAAAGGTAAATGTAGACTAATTTTGAAAAATTATAACTTTATTTGTGTGTTGATGTAATTTCCAACCAGGAGGGCAACAATTAAGCAAATGAAGAAAAAAAAAACTATATAAATGAACTTGGTATGAGAATAATTTAGGCTTTATGGTGTAATTAGCTATTCATTTCATGTGCCAAACAGCTCAAAATAGTAATTTCCTACATATTTATACTACTAAAGCATTTTTAATAAAACAGAATCATCTAAGTGCCAATTTATTTTGACTCAAATAGCAATTTCTACAGAGAAAAGATCATATTTTTATGTTTTTTCATTTGAAATTTTCTTTCAAATGTCAGAAGCAGATGTATTTTTACAGTTATGTCTGTTAAAATATGTATATATTTTTTCCTAAAACTATTTTAAACTATGTATTTTAAGAGTACTAATAATTAAAAATAAATTATATAAATATTCTGGGTATTCTGTGAAGGGAAAAAATATAGAAATGTTCAAATATTTAATTAATATTATCTTCACAACTTTATTTTTATTTTCTACTTGTCAATGTAATAATTTTGGTTTCATTATGTAAGTGGCAGTGTATCTCATGTGCCAAACTGTCCAAATAGGTCCATATAAATAAACTTTTTTTTAAATAAATAAAAAGAGTAAAACAGCTTCTATAAGCTGAAACAAGCTGTGGTTTAGGCATTATAGCAGTAAACAGTGCAGATATATCAGACATTCAGGCGTCAGGCTGCTTTTCATTGCTGCTTCAGCTCTAAAACTCTGCTTTGTCCTCAGTGGAATGAATGAAATTAAACTATAGCGGCAGGGCTGTAAGTGAACCCTTTTACCCACCAAACAACACACACACACACACACACACACACACCAGAAGTGGGGCAATGCTGCCAAACACAAATAGTGATTATGGGGGGCCTAGAAAGAATTTCTCCCCCCGCCTTCTTGCACCCTTCCCCCAGGCTCTGACACCCCTTCCCCAGTTCATTCATCCTTTTTCTCAAGGGCTTAACTGAGGGTTGAAATAATTCATGACCTGACAATCTTTACATTAAAAGTAGGTTTTGCACCATAAAATTCTTTTCTTTTGTGTCCACCTCACTTGCCGATGATTACCTGGACTCTGAAGTTAAAAAAGTCAAAGTTTATCTCAATTCTGTATCAACACAACTGAAACTAATTATATGTGATATTATACATGCCTCATTTTACAGTTTCTATCTCATCTGAGAGGGATTCCACATCCCAGCGCGGAAAATTAAACTGAATATCTGCAGCTGAAATTCTGTTTTTACATCTGTATGTTTGACAGAGTAAGCTCTGAATTTAAAAGGGGGTGAAATGATAGTGACGAGGAGAAGGAGGAGGGGAAGAGGGCAAATGATGCAGTTGGAAAAAAAAAAAGTAGAGGTGCTCTTGTCTCAGTCAGATGAAATGGAGGACAGGGTTTCTTTACACATGCCTACATATTTAATGCGTTGGCCCGGTGGTAGCTAATACTGTGGATGTGATCTCTTCATGGTGCTGGTCAGAGGCAACACCACACTTTACAGCAGAAATCATACACACCTTCGGACTCCTGTGGCACCTTTTTTTTCATTAAAGTTTTATTGTGTCAATAATGATCAAATGCTTTCATATGTTCAGCAGAACATCAACAATCTTACTGGCTAGTCAAAGTTACCGTAACTGGAAGTGAAAATGTTCATGAACATTAAGTTTTAACACCCACTGCTTTTTTTTAGTCACACTGCATCTGGAATAACAATTTGGAGAATATTTTTATCCAAACCATCCTTTCAGTAAGTAGTTTTGTGCCTAAACCTAACCAAACCAAAAATGGGACTGCTCACACAGGACTCGAACCCACATCAGCAGTACGAAAGTCCTGCAGCTGTTTCTATAGACGGAAGTAGTCCTACAACACTTATTTTCATGCCTAAATTTAATTTCTGTGTTTATAGATAATGATCTTAATTAGACTTCTAAACCTGCGTGCAATGGGCTGCAGCTTTAATTCCAATAAATGAAACACTATGGACTGAAAAAGAAAGAAGCATATGCACATCTGTGTTACCACATGTTTGAGAGTATAATTTTGTTAGGCACTTTTGAGTTGAAGACTTAATTACAGGCACAGTTGCCTTGTCAAACCCTCACCCATATATGTGTGTGTGCATTTCTTTTACACTAATACTCCTTTATATTGTTATTTAATTAAAAAATTTATGAAACAGAATGCCAGCTGTTAGAGGTGGATGCTAGGAAATAGCTAATTTGAGTCCTTGTAGATTGAGTCCTCCTTTGTACCGAAGTCATGTTCCGACAGGTTTTCATTGCTAAACACACTTTGTCAGTTCAAAGACAACAGCCAGCTGTTCTCTGCTTGTTAATGGCTGCCAGCGCTGGTGGCTGGGCAAAGTTCAAAGCCTCAAGAAGCTGGAGAGCTCTCTGATGTTAACTCAAACCCTCATGAGCACACACGCGGGACCCCGGCTGTGCATTATGCAAACAAAAAGCAAGCCTGACATGGCCGGACACACAGAAATGACCTCAGACATATAACAACAAAAGGTGGTGAAGTTGAGAGAATGGACAATCACATCATGATCTACTTAATGTTTGCTTTTATCTTTTTTTGAAAGTCAAAATTCTTTTTTTTTTTTTTTTTTTGTCTGTGGTTTCAATAATAAGATTAAACCAAACATATGCCCATTCTACAAAGATGTGTTTTTCAAGATGCTTTAAATGCATCAATAACTGATAAAAGCTGGAAATAGGTAGATGAATTAGAGTCTGAACCTTTGAACTCATAGTGGCAAAGATTAAAAAAAGACACACTTTTCTTGCAGTGTGAGGTGCTTTCCAACTTATACTTAGGAATGGTAAAAATGGTAAATGGTCCGTATTTATATAGCGCTTTACTGTACCTGGAACGATACCCAAAGCACTTTCCATCATACATCACATTCACCCATTCACACACACAGATGGCGGAAGCTGCCATGCAAGGCGCTCAACCACGACCCATCAGGAGCAATTAGGGGTTCGGTGTCTTGCCCAAGGACACCTCAACACGAACTCGACTTGGCTGAGGATCGAACCGGCAACCCTCGGGTTACAAGACGATCGCTCTACCTTGCTGAGCCATGCCGTCCAGGAAGAAAAATTGAAGGTATTGCTGGCGGGAAATAGTTTCAACAGCCATATGCTCTGATGATACATATAATAATTACTCAATTAGTAATTATGTTAGGCTAAATTGTGTCAAAACTTACAAAAAGCAGCTTGAAAGCTTGTCATTCCTGACTTGACCTGCCACAATAAGAAGATTTTGCTAACAACAGCAGCGATCTGCTTGGTACTGCTTCCCAGAAAAGATCCTCATGCTGTGATTTGGGACCTCTGTTGCAGCTTTGTGCAGTTACTAAATGCACAAAATGCTATTTTAATGCATATCCATGTGGGTTTTTGGTCACTGACATGAAGTAGGAAACAAATTTGACATTTCCCCAACCATCACCAAAATGGATTACGCCATGTTTGGTGAATACTATCATTTCTCTGAGCACAAAATATATTCTGATACCTCAGACTAATCAGAACCAAGCTGAAATCAAATGGGAAAGAGCGGCAACAATGATGAAGGGAATGTTTTTCCAAAGGTGAAATTTCTGTCATTGTCTGTCCTTCTCTGGTTGTAGATGTGTCTTGTCTATGTCTCGCGTATTGTTAAAGGTCCCATATTATGCAAAATTCACTTTTTAATGGTTTTGGAACAGTCATACTGGTCCCCCCGCATGTGTAGGAGACCCGTAAGTGTGAAACTCTTTCAGGCGCTCTCTCTCCCCCCTGCTCCACCTCTAGGGAAGTAAGCGCTGAAATGAGCTTGTTTGAAAGCGTGTACGTTATGACGTCATAAGGGACAATAACCACTCCCCACAGAGCGATGGACCCGTCTACCGGCTCTCAAAGCCCGCCCTCTAAAAATCACCTAGCGCCCAGTGTTTTTCCCTCTTCGGCAACCCTCGTTAGCGGGCATGGCTAAGCGACAGAAGCACTGTTCTGTTTGTGGCTGCATAAATGAACACGAAAACGTTTTTTTACTTCCATCCACTGAACCCACGAGGACTGAGTGGATTAATTTTATTTTTGGAGGAAATGTACCCGGGAAACTTCCAAAGGTTTTGCATGTCTGTGGCCAGCATTTCAAAGAGGACTGTTTCCACAACATGGGTGCATGGAAAGCAGGCTTCGCCAACCGTTTGAAGCTGAAGCCAGGTTCAATACCAACTGTCCGTGACACAGCTGGAGAGGTAAGAGCAGTACTGTTAGTCTTCTTGCTCGAACTTCTTCAGGAATGGGTTCCGGTGTTCCGGCGTTTGTTTATCCTTCACTACGCTGTAATCAGCGTCTAGTAACCGCTAAGGCCTAACCTGTCAATCACCTCATGACGGGCGATGCGATGGGCGGAGCCAACAGCTGAGCTGCTCCACCAGGGTTCCGCCCACCATAAACGGCACATTTCTGAAGCTGCTAAAAAGAGGGAGGTGAAGAGAAGCCGCTGCACTCAAACTGAGGGTCGATTTGTCCATACCATGGCGGAAATATTTCATTTAGATATTAATGAATGGTCTCAGATTGGGAATAAAGTGTATAATATGGGACCTTTAAAGCCACAATACTGAAATATAACTGATTTTCAGACCCCTAACCATGGCTAATTCAGCATCCATCTTGAATCCTGTCTCTTCTCTGAGCTCTCCAGCCAGTAAAATGCAGCCGGACGTTCAGTCTTGTTTTATCTCTTTCTCTGTTACTTTCTTTTCCTCAATTCCTCTAATAATGCAAAGAAATTGGTGAAAAAAATGTGAAGTGCAGTTTCTCAGTTTGAATGTTTTGCTGGCTTCAGTCTCAAATTCAAGCCATTCTTTTTTTTTTTCTTTTTTTTTCTCACCATCTCCTCTCAATAACTTGATGAAGGATAAAATGTGATGTTACTTCTAAAGGAATGTGTTGTTACCATGTATGGTTAATGGAGGCCGTTTCTAATGCAACATGTAGGATTTAACAGTTCATTCCTGCTAATGTACATAAGATTGGCCTATGCATGTTTGACTAATAAAGATTTTTTTTGTACATATATTCAGAATTTTATTTAGAACTTAGAAGATTTTCTATGAATTCATGCAAAACCTTATAGGAGACGTCCATTATTTAGGCTTTGCTGCAGCCTTCAGCTCATTATTTGGTATTTGCCAAGTGGAAAGGACAGACTGAGAATGCAGACTTCAAGGCAGAAGGTTGGAGAAATGAGGTGTGTGTGTCTCTGGTGTGGGTGTGTTGGAGAGTTAAAAGTTGATCTGTTGGTATCAAGTGCCGACGGAGACATGGCCAGCTGTGAACTAGCTTTGAATGCAGAGAAGCAATGATCTGCCTGCTAGTCTGCAGCCATGTGTGTGGCTGTGTTCACACTTGTGTGAGGGAATGCAAGTTCTATTATATGGCATTAAAGTAGGGGTTTACCAAAGCTCCATCTGTCGCTGCAGTGCAGCATTTAAGCCACACGAATACACACACAGCAGCTTGTATGTACACACACATGCTGCCAAACAACATATGGGTCACAAGGCCAACAGTGGTCTGGAATGTGAGTGTGTTTATGTGTGTTAGTGCTCATCCCCACAAGCAAAGCTTGATTTAGTGTTGCTCAAGACAGCCGGACAAACATTAAAATATTACTGATGTTCACATGACTTCACGACTAACTGGGTTCCTCTTTGTTTTGCAGAAGCTACAGATGTGGAACTGAGGAATTCCCAGATTCATTTGAGTCTTATGTTTAATTTTCTGAAAGCCGTCAATGATTATAACAAACTTATTAATGTATATTTGTTGAAATGTGGCATTTAATTCTTGCATCACGCAGCATATCTATAAAACATTCACATTTTTCTTATCTAAGTCTTATTAATAAGGATCCATCCTAGTTGTATGCTTAAGAAAGGCCAAGAAGGCAGAATTAATGCTCTCTGTACACACAGAAAGACAAAACAGTGGTCTCAGATTTGACTCCATTACTGGCACTGAGCCCTGATTTACTGAATAGATGGTGGCATCATCATCTCAGCAAAACAACACACTACTGTCCCTCCGTCTGCAGTCTGCGCTGCCGTCACAACACAAACAGACACACAATCCTCAGGCTTTGTTACCATTAAGCCACTGAAGCAAATCTGTATTCAGACCAGTAGCAAAAACTGCCAATTAGTGGAGTTTTGATTGTCCAGGGTGACAAAGACTTGATTTTCTGAGGGGACAAGTGAATGAACAAACAGTTTTTCCGGTTTGCAAATAGCAATTTAAAAAGATCAGTGACGGGTCATTACTTCTGCTAACTGTCAACAACTTGCTTCTGCAACGCTAGTACAAGGTGAGTAGAATGTGTCAACTTGAACACTTTCTGTTCAAGTTGCAGCTCATTTTCAATATAAGGCATTTGTGCTGCAATTTTTTCTTGTATTAGCTTTGAATGGACTTTGTGTTTTAATGCTGCAGGAGTAGCTTAGGTGCCATTCCACCGTTTACCTACTGACATAGCGGGGATGTGGAAGAACAGAACTACCACATGCCCTCAGAGAGCGCAACAAAAAGAGGGCAGAGATATCAGTGGATACAGATGCTGGTTTTACGTTACACATTTGAGAGTGGCAAAAAAAAGCAAAAATATGAGGTTTTAGGGAACGTTAAGGTGGAAAACAAGATAAAGTCTTTGCTCCTCTCTTGTCTCATCTCTTGCTCTGATCCTTTCACCAATAATGTCTTCTTGTGTTTCTTTGCTTAATCAGCCATGGTGCACGTTCAAAACAGCCAATGCATTGATACCCATTTGCTGGCATGTGAGGCAGTGCATAAAGTGAAACTCGGCTGCAATGTCATGTTGCATCCTGGAAAAAGAAATCAGTAAAAAAGCAGTGTCCCAGCGACAACTTCAGAAATGCACATAACAGATGTCACTGTATCGTCAAATGAGTCTGGACGCTGAGTTTTAAGGTCAGAAAGTTACCTTATGCATCTTTAAAAGTGTGTGATGGTTTACCTTCTCTATAAAGACTTATTTTCAAGGGTTCCTACTACCTTCCCCAGAGGCAAATGTACACAACAGACCTGTGATCTCTCATGGGAATTTATGACTTAAGGGACTCCCAGATCCACTGGGAGCTACTGGGAGATCTATGGTGCAGTTCAGTGGACTACAAAGCACACCCTCACAATCCTGTGGGTTTGAATCCAGGTCCTCCTCCCTTCCTCTTTCTCTCTACCATTAGAGGGGAAAAAAAGATGGTAATAGCTCAGCTGAAAGCAAAACCAACAAATATAGCAGCAAGCTTTTTTAGCTGCCTCTGGCCATAGCGACCATTCATTACATTACATGGAAACAAAAAACATGAAACCTTAGAGAGGCAGAGTGGTGAGGAAAAAATGAAAAAAGACATACAAAGAGAGAGAGAGAGGGATGCAGCCAATAGGCAAATAATCCAACAGAGCTGAGTTTTTACTTGCCCTGAAAGAAACCCAAAGCTGCAGGGGAAAATTAACACTACTTATTTTACACAATGACTTTTTACGCCATAATTTAAGTCTTAGAAAATTTTCAAAAGTTAACTATGTTATTTGCTAGAAAGGATTTATTACATCCACAATGAAAATGTATCATCAAGTCATTTTTCTATAAAGCTCTGTCCGCCGTATGACAGGATTCTAATGCTTCACCAAATTTTAACAAAACCAACCCAACATTGTTACACATGAATTATCCTGGCTGGGACAGGAATCTGACTAGAAGATGTCATAAGGAAAAGGTTAACAATTATCAAGAGAAAGCAACACCTGTCTTTAAAGCTTACTAGGCCATGTCCTGTGCAGCTATTTTGATTATGTGTGTTCATTTTGAGGGTATGCTAAAGCTGATTCTTACAGTCAGGTCATTTGAGGATCTAAAAGTGATGGGTTGCAGTTCCTTTTTCTTAATCCATCTCTTGTGGTACTTCATCTGAGTACCCAATTATTACCCATTTAGACGTATTTAGTCTCAGCATCCTTATAACTTGGCCATACTGATACAAGACTACAAGAGAAAATGATCCATTCTGCACCAATGTTACAAAGTGGATCTGACAATCCGCAGCAAGACATTTCCAGAACCAAATGGAGTTGATAATCAGGATAAATATGTTTCTTCTTAGAATGTTGTGAGTTTGTTTTGTATCCTGCTTTTCCTTCCTCAGGAATCATTAAAGATTCATGTAGCTTTATGATTATTGATTTCAGTCTTGCCAAGAGTTTTTTGTCTTGTGTTACTGCTAAACCCAATGCAAACACGGCATTTTAACCTCAGATTAGGTTTTCCTGATCTTTTGAGACACTAAAGCCCTGACTTGTACACATGGACTCATGTCCACCCCGCCTTACTGCAGCATACCTGATATTTCTCAACTTCTAATCTTGATTTGTCAAAAAGGAGCATATGGAAAGGTTGACACTGTGATGCTGGTTATTGTGTTTATGTGTGTGAGCAGGATTTTTATAGGCTCATAAGATAACTAACCAGAGCCCATCTGCCAGCAAAGCAAACATGCTCTCACTCTGCAGCACAAAACTAAACACAACACTGTGCACACACCTGTAAAAGTCCACAGAGGGCCAAGAAAAGCATGACAGTGTCTCTATGGATTATTAAACATGTTGCTCCTCTTAGTGTTGCCATCATTTCTCACCAGAGCGAACAAAAACCCAGAATAAATGAGTCAACCGACAAACAGAAATACACACAAAACGGAGAGTAAAGGGGGAGGAGATGTGGACATTCAAACACTCAAAAGAGTTTTGTCCCAACGTTGCTCCCACTAACATGTTAATGGGATGAATGAGATTAACATGCTGTCAATGTGCTTCTCTGTACTGTACCAAGAAGAGGGTGACCTCACATGAACACACACCTCACTTTAACACAACCATAAGACCTGAGGACAAAATGCACTGTCCACTTTATATTTGATTATGCAACTGTCTGATGGATAATAATGCCTTCAGCAGGAAGCGTATCTTTGTGCAATGAGACTAAATCAATGTGGATAATAAAGTCAGGCTATGATTATTTATTTTTGTCGTTTGTGTCTTTGTGTATCAACTGCTTTTAACAAGGTTAAACAGTCACAACTTCTGTTAAACAGATGGCTTTGTCCGAACACATCCACTGTATGTAGAGTTAGTGTCAAGACTGCATACATTGTCACCAGAAGATCACTTATGATGAAGATGGTGATTTTGAACTCTTTTCTCATATAGTCCTCTTTAGAATTGCATTTTAGAATTAGGAAAATTCATGTTTTGGCTATCTTTGTTGGATAAAACATGAAATATCACATACAATTACACCAATAAGCGATCCAATAATGTAAACTCAGCATTAACAGCCAAGTTGGATTCTGCTATGAAGGTGTGTTCTATTATGGGTTTGTTTGCATGACTCTCAAGTCATCTTAAACCTGTTCTGTAATTATACACATTTGGCAAAGGTCCACTTTAAGCCTTAAGTTTACCATTTTATCGTCATCTTTTTTTTCCCCCTTTAAGACAATCCATTATCTTGACCGCTTAGTCCATTACGGGTTACAGGTAAGCCTATCCCAGCATTTTAACAGGTGAGAAGCAGGGTACACCTAGTCCATCGCAGGGCCAACATAGATATGGACAAACAAACATTCACACACACACACACACACACTCCTAGGGAGAATTTAGAGTGACCAATTAACCTAACATGCATGTCTTTAAGACAATATAAGTGGTAAATCAGACTTAAATCTGCATGATAACACAGTGGCCCCACCGAAAGCCTTGGTTATCTAGTTTGCAATCATTTACAAAGAAACAGTGTTTTATTGAAGAAGACCTAAACTCTAAGCTACTCCATAAACTCACTTGGAAAAGTTTTACTAAGGTAGTAAACTGAATGATAAGTTGGGACATTTTCTTATACTATATTACATTTAGGGTGCATTCTTACTGCTGCTGTTTGGTCTAGTTTAAATTAACTCTGGTCCACTTTTAAAGATGGCACAGTTCATTTAGAGTTGTGTGGACGTAAAGTGCATTGCGTTTTGGGCAGACCCCAAGACTGCATAAATTTAGTGTTGCTCCTGTGTGTACTTGTGATGAATTGAGGAGGATTTCTGGTTTTTGGTCCTGGCTAATCGATAAGCTGGGTTTTCTACATCCTTCTGCAATATCGCCCCATCGAGCAGTTGCTTTAACAGAGAAACATTGTCCAGGTGGTTTGGTCTGAGTAAAGTTTAGTATGAAAACAAATCAAATGAATGTGTGACATTTCTCTGGTGTGTCCTTAAGTCCATTACATATGAACAGAGAACATTAATCGTGTACTCGAAGTGGCAGGTGGAGATCTCGTAGCCCTCTTATGGAATTTACTGCTTGTTCTTGACATGTCTTCTGGGCAGAACTTTTTTTTTCTTGTGTATCATTCAAAGAACATTTGTATATTTGATCATAAATTTTAGGTGGGAGTGGTTTATGCAGTAAAATAAGAGGGAAGTTGTCATTACCGCTCACATGTGGTTGAATGGGTGGCTATGGAAGTATCAAAATCTATAGAATACATGTGGCAGCTAAAAGACATGGACAACATTTTTTCCTGTTCTCGAGGTGTCAAGAACAAGGAGAAAGTTACGTTTTCTTGCAGAGAATGTAACAATCTTTGTTCTTTGTTATATTACAGGAGTCGTCATCTAGTGGTCATTTGTAAAAATTAGAGTTTAGCTCATCCAGATCAGACATATCATATGGATGCTTGGATTAGCGGTCAAACAACAATTATTGTATTTTTGTTTAATGCCATATAGTAGTGGAAAGGTTTTTTTAAACAAGTTTTTAGGTCTGGGTTATCATGCTGCTGCTTTGGCTTCATTTTTAAGACCCCAAGGCTACATCCATGGTTTACACCCAATCTAGGTCCACTGCAACACAGTCTCCCTTTAAAAACTCGAAATTCTAAAAATCTGTCGACTGCTGTACTTTTGTAATCATCAATTAATGAACAAAGACAGCAACTTCTAACAGAAGTGAGAATAGACATAAGGTGGATGGGCATAACACACTTTGGCGTTGCTTTAGCACCTAATGCTAAAGACTGTATATAGTTCATAAAGCAAACATTCAGAACTATAAAAAAGCCCCCCTCCCCCCCAAAAAAAACAGTATTATGCTATTTTTATAGTCCTTGTTTGCACTTAGACATGGAAAAACACCTGTAGATTTCTCACAGTCTCATCTGACTTCATGAAACCCATTCACACACCAACAAATGAACAATTTTCCTCTTCTCTCACTCGTCTGACATATAGAATACACACACTACCTGTCATCATCTTCAGCTGCAGCCACAGCCTGGTGATATCGTGGCAGAGTTGAGACACTCGGTTCAGAGCCATTGTTTTGCCGCTGCATGTATGTCCCCTTCATTCACGTGCACACATACATCTAAAACAGCCTCCCACTTGGCTACACACCATCAGAGAACATCCCGGTGGTAGTTTAGGCAGTCCATTCCTCAGCAGCCGAGGACTTCAGCTGCTTACTGAGCTGTCACTGTGCAGCACAGACCCCCCACCGCACACACACACACACACACACACACACAACCTCCCTGTATCTGCAAGCAAGAGGTGGAGCTTCAGATGGTCCGCCCCTGAGTTCACATTTCACACTGTTTCCACAGACAGTTGGAGAAAGACAAGAGAGTAAACACAACTTTGGCTGCAGCCTTTGCAGTGACTTACATAGACTAAGGTTCACATAACTACTTATTCATCATGATGATTACACCTTACAAATCTGCAGCGTACACAAGCATATTGCACTGGTTAGCCATGCTAAATAATAATGCCTTGCAGTCTTTGTCTTTCATTCTCTCTAAACACTCAGCTAAAACTTCCAAGTTTCATCCCTCCCAAAATCTTGTAAGTTCCAGATTACGTAAACATGAAATAATCATTTGAGCTATTTAAAAGCAAGACTTCTTTTAGCTTTTTGTTTTCTTCTGCGTCTCTATCAACAAGCACACACACAAAGCACACACAAAGTCAGCAATGAGAGCCATTGTGCCACACACTGGTGAAAATGTGAACAGAACTTCAGGAGATCCATTCAGAAAAAAGCTGCCCTGCTGAGAAAGACACACACTTTCAACAGTTGTTTTATTCAGCATCATCACAGCTCTTATTTACACCAGTGAAAAATGCACCGACTACTCCCATCCTTCCTCCTGACTATATATAAAGTTTGCTTCTAAGCTGCCAACATTTCTTATAATTATTTCAAGAAGCCTGAGCAAACCAAAAACTTGGTATATTTCAGCATGGTGTGCAGTGTACCCTTAGAAAAATTAAGGAAACTGGACAAATGAGGGATAAAAACAGTGGCAGGCTTTAAAAAAACATCTACAACAGAAGTGTTGTCCTTCTGTACGGCCAAAATGAGGAGGAAAAAGTTTTTGTTTTTTTCTTTTACATTTTATTAAAGCAATATCAACATTTCAGATTTTAACAAAAGTAGAATTTTTTGCACATTATTTTTGGGTCAGGCTTTGAAAGGTTAAAGAAAGAGGGAGAAAAAGCTGATTTATACCAAACGACACCAGAACTGGACTGAAAATCAGTGGCAACAGCTCTTATGGTGAGATGAATCCTCCTCACAGCTCAACATTACTGAAGCTGGGATAATCTTAGACAACCGAACAAAAAGGCAGATAAAATCCAAAGACTTTTGAAAGGTTCTTAGAGAAATCTGGAGAATTATTCCTGAAGACTACCTAAAGAAATTACTAGACAACTCACTTAAGGGGGTTCAGGTTGTGTGAAGGATAAATATGGTCATATAAATATTATTTTTCAAGCTTGTTAGAATCTGTTTTAACTATAGTCTTTATTTCTATTTTAATAAATCATTTAATGAATCATTGTCCTAGTTTCCTGGTAAAGAATGTATGTTTTCAGACCAGGGAGAATCTCCATCTGCAGACCTCCCCATGATACTGCTGACAGGCACAATGGGGATAATCCATGCTTACATGTGTGGACACATATATGAATGCACGCATAAGTATTAACAATGAAACCCTTTACTCGCATGCCATGTCTCCAAACAGTGAAGTTATTTTATTAACTTGCACACAATATGACCCTGGCCAGACACTTTAAGTGCACATTATTATTAAAATTCTTATGTCAAGACAAAATAGAACACATACAATCTTATGTAAACAAAAATATGAACGTTTTCATCATCATTTTTCTAGTGCATTATGTGTTAAAGCTAAAACATTTAAATGTTTGGGGGCAGAAAAAGAGGGAAAACTATTAAAAGCAACAAGTTAAAAGATGATGTCTGCAGAAGATTAAGAATTACATTTAGCCTGAATTTAAAGAAGAATGCTTCAATTTCATCTGAGATGAGATTATTAATAAATGAAAGGATGCAGACGTATTGGCATTACAGAATTTGAATATCCAAAGCCTTTTAAGATTTTTTTCAAATTCCTAGAGCCGTTTGAAAATGCAGGCGTGTTCCTTTACCCGACATCAAGATGTAGATGATAGAGCAAGTTGGTTGCGGGACAGGAAAAGGCAGAGGATTTTTTTAATGGCTCATTTCCTTTCTCTAGTAGTTTATCTTACAACGGCAAGACCAGTTTCAACCACTGATTCTAGATGTATACTTTCACCCAGAACAATAATAGTTATAATAAACAGGAGATTATTAACCAAATTTCAGTTCAACTTTGTTATATTTAATTTGCTCTCTGTGCTATTGAAGTAGTGTATTGCCTGTGTGCAGATTTAGCGAAAAATTACAATTAAGCTGAAATTTTAAAATTAAAATTGACCCATCAAGATTAAATGCAGACTTTTAAATTAAATTAGATAAAAAAAAATGCCTTGAGTAAATGAGGAAGGGTGGAAGAATGTGCCTCATAATTGGCTTTTGCTATAAAGATTGTTCCTTTTTAGCACATGAACACAGTGCAAAGGAAAAAAATGTGAAATGTGCTTAAATTTGAGTGTTTAGAGCGAGACTCCTTTCAGTCGCTCTCCAAACTTTATCAACCAAAAAAGAAATTTTTGTTCATTAAATTCTGAAATTGTCAGCTTTATTTTCACAATGCAATTTTCTTTTCCTTGACATGGCTCCTATGTTCCTTTGTAATTTATAGTCCAGCTATGTGTTTATTCCAACACGTTACAGGTGAAATTCATGAGTTTTAACATGTACATTCTTTAATTTCCATTTAAGCTCATACTTTATCAACACATTTTCCTAAATTCATCATTGCTATGCTTGTGTCATTTTGTGAAGCATTAGGCAACCAATGAATCTGTTTTATAGCTCCTCTCGGACACCATTTACTTTTATCTTAACTTAAACTTTAGCGTCTTTTTTTTAAGTGGTAATAGAAATACAGATTTTATTTCAGGACTTCTTTCTGTTATTTTATAAGCCAAAGGCGAACAGTGACAAACAATGAAACACCTGCATCTACATGCATGGGATGCAGAGCAGACTTCAGTGTGTGCATGCGGAAACCTATTTGTGTATGTGTGTGTTTGGGATGTGATGCAGACTGCAGCTAGAATAGCTTGCAGCTGAGGTATGAATTTGAGATCACGTCTTTGTCTGCAAAGAAGAAACAGTGTTGGCTCCTTCCGCTGCATGATCAAACACTATTGGTCTGCTGGAGAGTAAACAGGAAAACACCAATTGAGAAATGACTCACACTTCTAAACAAGAAGAAGAGACTCAAGTAGGAGGATAAAAATGTGTGAAAATGTGGTTATTTAAAGTGTAGCTACAAACAAACCAACACTTAAGAAAAATTTTAAATTTTATTGGCTTCGGTCTTCCAATTTAGCCCATATTCAATTTTCTTTTTGGCAAAACAGAAATCTTCACAAATCCATGTGACTCCCCTTTTCCACTACTTTCTAAAATAACTTTATAGACACGGAAAAACATTAGCAAAAAGTCATCAAGCCAATTTTCTGTTTCCGTCTCAGCACAGTTGACAAGTTAACTCCTTTAATGTTGCATAAACCTGATAGAAAGCAGCCTGCATGGCTGGTTGTTAAATACACTCTCCTGTTCATAAACATGAGCAGTTTTAAATCGTCACAAAGAGACATTTCTCCTTTCACAGAACAAAATGTTCAGTATTTTGTATTTAGATTTTTTTCCTAGTGTTAAAAAATTGCAACCTAATTTTTATTACGATTAGCACCCATGAGCGGCATTGCATATATTTCAGAAAAGAGGGCCAGCTGGACATTTTCATTTGCACCAACCAACGTCTGCTTCTTTTCCTATATATGGTTCTAGAGAGGGCAGTTTTGAAATAGGCCTAAGGTTTTGGCTTGAAGACAAATTTTACTGATCCATATCAGTTTGGTTTCAAGAGTGTCACTGAGACAGGCCCCAAAAGGTGGCTTGAGCTACAGCACAACCATGGTTATCATTTGTCTTGAGTATTGTGGTGCTCTATAAGCTGATAACCCTGCTGGCACAGTGAAACCCCTATAAATGGTCTCACACATTACAGTGGCCACTAATGCTTAGCTACAGAATGACCAGGAGGTCTGCATTCAGCTCAGTTGTAGAGGTTTAGACTCATTTTACACTGCATTCCCCTCAGAATAACTTCTTCTTTCTAACACCTCTAGCATGCAAATCTACACTTACACTTCTGCATTTTGTGCAGATGCACCTGCTCTAGTTGTCCTCGTTTAAATAGATGAAGCACTAAATTTATTGACCAGGGATCCTTACACCACATAAAGTAACTATAGGCAACGTTAACATTCATGTAGAAAAAAAAGAGCCAACATATCACCTCCAAATCTCTTGTAAATGAAGCTGGCTTTTTTCAATTCACTTTCTTCATCAAACTCTTGACATTGTTCTGACATATGATTTTATTTTTCTCTGTAACCTTTAAAACCTGTGGGCCTCAAATTGTGGGATTTGAGAACGGATGGGGCCAAACTGTGCTAAACTATACTAAAATGGCCATTTTGGAGATCAGTCTGTACTAAAATCTCTTCACTTTATCAGAGATGGCCTTTGCAGAGATTATGCTCATATATTAACCAAATAGAGGTTTAAAGCTTCAGTTGCATCATTCATATTTATCCTGAAAGTGCTTTTTTAGATAAACCTGAAACTTTTTCATCTGTGCTATGTGCCATCCTCATTTATTCCTCGCCAGTAACACATATACTGATATTTACACGTCATTATTACTATGGCTTCAAAAGTATTCAAACAGACCTAGTGGTTAAAGAGATTTACTCATTTTATATGCTATTTTTGAGCCATGGGCTGAAAAATCAGCGCAGGGCTCAAATGGTTAATGCCGATTTTGAGAAAGCTGACAAAGAAGTAATATATTTTGAAGAATATTACTTCATGTAGAATGAAAGAATAATAAATTATATGTAAACCTTTGACAAAGCTATATATCACAGGTGTCTCTTTAATTAAATTTAGTCATTATTAATTCAAAATATAGGGAAAATTGTAACTTAAGGCATTTAGTGTAACTGGTCCATGCTGATGTGTACACCTCTACACACTGCAAGCTGATCTTACAGCTTCTGTCTTTAAAAACAGCTTTAACCAAGCCTCTGCTAAAAAGGGACAATCAAGACAAGACACAAATGAGCAACTACAGGCCAATCTCAAATGTTCCTTTTCTAAGTAAGATCATCGAAAAAGCCGTTGTTCAACATAAAACAACTGCTATGATGTTTTCCAGTCAGGTTTTAGACAGCACCACAGCACTAAGATGCTCTGACCAAAGTCATTAATGACATATGTTTGAATACAGATGATGGAAAAATGTCAGTCTTAGTCTTACTGGACCTCAGTGCTGCATTTGATACAGTCGACCACAATATATTACTTAAATGACTGGAAAACTGGGTGGGCCTCTCTGACACTGCACTACACTGGTTTAAATCCTATTTAGAGAATAGAAAATACTTTGTGTCAATAGGTAATTTTACATCTGAGCAGAGAAGAATTACATGTGGAGTTCCCCAAGGTTCCATCCTGGGGCCTCTTCTGTTTAATATCTACATGCTCCCACTGGCACAGGTCATAAAGAAAAACAACATTAGTTACCATAGCTATGCAGATGACACACAGATATATATTACAATGTCACCAGGAGACCGAGGCCCCATACAGGCTCTTGGTAAATGCATTGAGGAGACTACTGACTGGATGTGCCTGAACTTTCTTCAGTTAAACAAAAACAAAACTCAGGTGATTGTATTTGGAACCAAAGAGAAACAATTAAAGGTCACCACAGAGCTTCAGTCTATACACCTAAAAACCCCCAACCAGGCCAGAAATCTGGGTGTATTGATGGACTCAGACCTAAACTTTGAAAAACACATTAAGGGAATCACAAAGTCAGCCTACTATCACCTTAAGAATACATCAAGGGTAAAAGTTCTGATGTCTCAGCAGGACCTGGAGAAACTAGTCCAGCTTTCATCTTTAGTCGGCTTGATTATTGTAACAGTGTTTTTACAGGTTCTACCTAAAAAAATCTATTTGACAGCTGCAGCTTATTCAGAACTCTGCTGCTCGAGTCCTCACTAAGACCAAGAAAGAAGACCACATCAGTCCAGCTCTGAGGTCTTTACACTGGCTGCCTGTTGGTCAGAGCATAGAATTAAAATTTCTGCTGCTGGTCTATAAAACTTTAAATGGTTTATCAGTGACCTCTTGACCCAGTATGAACCTAATAGAACGTTCCAGTAAAATGGATCCAGTTTCTTACCAATTTCCAGAGTTAGAACCAGACATGAAGAAGCTGCATTCAGCTTCTATGCTTCACATGTCTGGGACAAACTCCCAGAAAGATTCAGATCAGCTGAAACACTCAGTTTATTTAAATAGTTTATAATTAATAGTTTTTATTTAGAAGTCCAGATCTGCATCTGTTTCTTTTAAGCTTGATTTTTTTAACTTGATCATGTTTTAATACTGTTTTTATCCAATGTTCTTTCTTTTGTTTTTAATGTTAAATTATGCTACTTGTATTATGTAAAGGACTTTGAATCACCCTGTCACTGAATTTTGCTACAAATAAACTTGCCTTGCCTAAAAAACATTGAAAAACAGGAAGGAAAGATAGCAAGCGATCTCAAACATTCATAAGGCATGACAGCATAACAAACAAAATCCATCCAGCATATAAACTAATTACCTTTTTATTGTTTTACAAGATACAGAAGTCATCAAGCTTCTCTACAACTGAGTGCTAAGACCATGTGGACACCAAGTCCTTAATCCTACATGTTCTGATAAAACCTAATAAAACAAATTACCAGGATGCTCTTTTAGCACACACCTGCACATTTTACAATGTGTGTCTAAGGGTCATGCAGTACCAAACACAATGAAAGCTATAATTTGGTTCACAATTCTTCAATAAAGTTGCACAAAAAGATGCTGTGTTTTATTAGATTTACACCATAGCCTAATCTTTTGATTAATGTGACCCATTTCACTTTGGGTACATCAGTTGGACTCAATTAAAACACTGGAACAACCAACCTGAACATCCAGGAGAAATATAAAACATAAAAAAACACTGAAGAGGACAATGAACTTGAAGTAAAGGAGGGCATGTGTCAGGGGGCACCACTTGATTTAGTTACGTCATGGAAAGCAGTAAGATGGGAATAATTTAAAAAAAAAATAGAAAACAGATCAACAAAATCACAAGACTGCTTGTGAAAAAGGAAGTATTGCTACCAAAGGGGAAGACAGAATACTGGCACAACAGCTTATCATTTAGGGGAAAACCACAGGAAGGTATAAAGCAGCTGACCATTACAAAACCAGGGTATTTTGATGGTGCATCATGCTTTTTTGGTTTTTGTTTTTGTTTTTTTCAACAAATAGTGCCCTTACGCTTAAATAGGATTACATTGTTCATAATGTAATCCTTCTAAGATTAAAGTTTAACATAAAAAAAAAGAAAGCAGATGGTATAAATAATATGTATTGATGGCCCATCCATTTTCTTTTTTTACTGCTTATCATAGTAGCTTTTTAGATATTGCAAGCTGTTTCTCCTCTCCATGGTACCATCATGGTACCCAGTTCCACCATAATCTTTGCCATGCTTTGTACTGTATGTTCATCGAGCGTATACTCTTCCAGGTTTCTCCCTCTTGTGACATTCATTGGCTGTAGCTCCTCTTTGACACCCCATCTCCTTATTCCACTCCAGCTACAAAATATTTAGTATTTAAGATATTTGGTCAGAGACTGGAACATGTCTGCAAAGCTCACTAATCAGGTCTTTGAAGTTTCCACGATCGAACGTCGATTTGTCTAATTTCTGAAACTATTAATCTTGTTGTGTCAGGGACCTTATACAGTAAAACTATGTGCTCGGTTGCCTTTGTCAGACTGCACTGACATCTTTTTTGGCTGATTTACATTGTAAAATCTGCATCCTGTCTCACTCTAGTTGGTTGTTTAATGTACCTAGAGGTAGGCAGTAATGACAAAAGAAAGCTAATGCCTAACTTAACATGTGACACACAATCTCCTCTCATTTCTACTAAACAAACACAACAACATGGCCTTCGATGCTATGTTTACACTTGCTTTTCAATATTATATACTGCATTCACCGCCCTCTTTCTGCATAGGTGAGCTATGTCAGATTGTACACATCATCACTTCAGTTTGGTGTTTAATAGCACTTATACACAAAACACACTGGTATCTAACATAAGACAATATTAATCATTCTGTCAATCAGCTACTTCCATCTTCCCTCACTTGTAAGCAAGACCTTGAGATACCTGATCTAACAAGCCATCTGAACCAAGATCAGGCATCTGCTCTGTTTCTGGCCAAGAAGCATGATCTCAGACTTGGAGGTGCTAATTCTTTTCCCAGCTGCTTCACACTTGGCTGCCAACTTCCCGAAGTAAGCTGAGTGTTACCACTCAATGAAGCCAATGGGACTAAATCATTTTAAAAAGCAAAAACACAGTCCTGGGCTTACCCTGCACCATCAGGAATGCCTGTTGTTGGCTTTTGCTTTGGTTCTAAGGTCCGCATGTGATCCAATCTCAATGTTACAGACTTCTCAGTATCCTGACCTTTAGGAGAGAGCTAAGGAACATGACTTAAAAACATGTCCAAATATAAATCTACAAAGGTGTTTAAAGTATTATCATCAATACTTTTCCTATTCACCCAAAAAACATGACAGAAACAAAAACTAATAAATCAATACTACAAAGGAAAACAGGATCAAGAACAAAAACACAACACTGGATTTGTGGTACAGATAAGCAGATACTAAAAATACTTAAATCATGTCTAAATACAGACCCAAGCTCAAAGGAAAAGGACCAGAATAGAACTGAACCATCCTTGACAGGCACCAAGATCTAAAAATCAGCGTGCACATGCTGCTCTTTTCCCACATGCCAAAAGAAACCAGGCTGTCATAAAGTCAGATCAATAGTAGGCAAATATTGTCCTCTGAGTGTATGCTAATGCAAACACACACCTCTTCTCTTTCCTCTGTCTCACACACACACACACACACACATTATCTGCCAGGTAATAATGCCAACTTGTACTGTACCACCCTGAGCAAATAAGGATGCAGGAGTATGCTTTCCCCACATGCACACTGATATCTATAGAAAGTGTTCCATTACACTTTTTCTAATATACCCAAGTTTAGTGGAAAAAGAATGGAGATTAACAGCTGAGATTAACAGATAAGAATAACTGGTAGAACACACTCCAACAAAAGGTAAGCCAGGTTTATCATCGTCTATCCCAATGACTTTGCAAGGAAGTAAATAAAAAAAAAGGATGTGCAATTTAATTTCATTTTCATTTTTATCTGTCATGTGAGATTTTAAAAAGTCTCCATGATGGAGACAAAGAAAACACACAGGCATTTAAGCATTCATAAAAGCTGTTGCAGCCAATTATGGAGGTTTTTAGAATGTAATCAAGTAATCTGAATTTACTAAAATAGGAACAATCATAAGGAAATGTCTCCAACCTGATACTAATTGCAGCCATTTAATGCATAAAGACAGTTTTACTGAAAGAAGCAGAAATCCCCAACTGCCATGACTAAAATATCGTTAAAAAAGGGAGCAAAAATATTTCAAGAGGTTAATAGAATAGAAAGTTTCATGTGATCATCATGTGGCTTACAATATTTGCAGGAGAACAGTAGTAATTTGTATCCCTAAGTATTTGCAGAGAATATTAAATGAATCTCTGAATAGTGCACACATGAACCGACATTTACTAAGTATCCAAGTCATAAGGATATGTTTATTTACTGCTGTTGACTCAAAGAGAATATTCCAAACTAGGTAGCCAAAAGATTTCTGATTACAATCCCAATTTATGACATATGATTTTGGCTTGCAGCTGTAATTCAGGTAAAAGGTTTCTGCGTTTCGCAGTTCAAAGTTATTCTCACACATACGTCTGCTATACTTACAATGCAGCTGCTGACAGCAGCGGGTGTATGAGTAGTAGCTCTCCATCTCCTCCACTGAGATGGAGACAAATCTCTGCCCTCCACACATCGGTTTTCCCATGCATTCCTTCATACCATTCCTTTCCTCTCTATCCTTTACCATCTTTATCTCCATAGGTAGAGAGAATATGACCCAACTCATCCTTCTTTCTTCATCCTCCGTTCGCCGCTTTCGTACACACACCTGTCAAGATGTCTTTCATAAATACACCACTCCCGTTCCTCTACCCCTCCCTTCATGCTAAAAATATGTGTACCTACCTACAATATATCAGAGTGGAAACTGATGAAGAATACGATTTACTCACAACTTTCTGTGTCACAAATAATACATATTCAAAGTTTTAATAATCTAACTAAACAATAATGTAGTTACAACAAATATCATGTAATATTAAAGTAGTATTATGTGACTTTTTACCTTTTAACATATGTGTTTCTGACTTGTTTTAATGGCATGGTGATATTTACTATGTACATTCCTGCACCTGTCATTGCCCAGCAGCGTCCCAGGCCTGAGAAAGCAGGAAGCTCATGTTACAGCTGAGTTTAGCTTTCCACACAGCATCACATGCTAGCAACTGGATATCAACACACTGGTTGTTTTGAACACTCTTTTGTTTCTTTAATGGATCAGCCACAATGCACATTCAAAACAACCTGTATGTTAAGTTGCTGGCGTCTGACACAGTCAATGCAAAACTCAGCTGTGATGTGATGTTCCAGGCTGAAACACAAACTTGTAAAAAGTGGTTTCTTAGCTTAGGTAGGAAGCTGGGAAACAATAGCTCCAGGAATGAACATAAAAACATGTCACTGTGCATCAAAACAAGGAAGAGCCACAGATTTTTAAGGTTTGAAATTTAAGGCGTGTTACTTTAAAGAAAATTTATCTTCTGGTCTTAAACTTTTAAATATGGTAAATGGTCTGTACTTATATAGCGCTTTTAGCCAAAGCCCTTTACATATACGTCACATTCCCCCCTTCACACACTGATGGTGGAAGCTGCCATGCAAGACGCTCAAACACAACCAATCAAGAGCAATTAGGGGTTCGAACCGGCAACCCTTGTGCTACAGGACTACTCATAAATATACCTGTTTTCATTTGTGTGAAACCACATCATGTTGCCTTATAGCATGTTAGCATGCCTTGAATAAATAAACTTATTAAAATAAACAATGTTTGCTTGTTTTCAGTCTCAGCACCGAGCAATTAGTCTTTTCTTTGTCATCCGCCCCATTACAGGAAGGATACACAGGCAAGTTCCATGCAATTTCTAAAGGGATGTGTTAAAAGGACAATTGAGGGCATTTCTCAATGCAAATTACCATGAATGGACACAAACACGGTGGTTTGGATTTTTAAGGTCAAAAACATAAAATACTTAGCACTTTGTAAGTAAAAAAACGAAAAAATAATCTTTTGAAAACAATGTAACAAACAATAAATAGTACATAAACTGACGGGACCATAGTCCAACTAATATCATGATTGTCAACAATCAATGACAACTTCACAAGCATTTCTGGTGGCTATTTTCCTAACAATTATGAGCACATACCGCATTAAATGTTCAAATATATTATACAACAGAAACAAGGTATCCCTAAAATCCAAATTAATCAGCTCCATGACTATAGTGGATGTCTTCATTACACAGAAACAACCTGAAAGTCTTCCACTGTTTGAGCAGATAATCTGAAACACTTCAGACTCCCATCGGACCACGAATAGTCCTCCTCTGACCTGCACGGTTTCCCGTGACCAACCTTATGTGCACAAATATTGATCGAGCTGCGCCATGCGATTAATGTGAAAGTTCCTTTACCCTAAAATGACTGCTTAATTAAACATTGTCCAGATAAAACACACCTGCCCCTTGTCTACACAACCTAACAGATTCCCAGCTGTAACAAACAGAAAGTTAATGCAGCACTCACCTGTTGCGTTAGTCTGAGTGTGTTTATGCTTTTTTTTCCCCTCAGCTGGTTGACGGACACAGCAAAGTCTCTCAGACATGGCGGCAAACAGTCTACAAGTCTGCTTGTCTTTCTAATCACTTTCTTTGACTTTGTGCTCATCTGCTTGTTTATTGCTTGTGAACACAAATTTTTACTGGTGGAGTATTGAGACATAAAGCGAGTTATCAGTTAGCTACTCACAAGGGCTTATATCAGGTAATCAGTTACCAAAGTCAACCACAAAGATTAGGTATTAAAGAGCGTCTTAAAGTGAACGCTTGTGCCCCTGCTGGTCTGCTCAGGTTAACACTCGGGTTAGATGGATTGATTATATTAATTAAATGTTAAAAGCTTATTATTTTTTGCCTATAATTTAAAAAAAAATATCCATCTGCATGCAACTTTCTTGCTTACACCCAAATCACTTTCCTAATAAGCACTCAGATTACAAACTGAACTTACAATATTATTCAAAGAGAAGAAGACACCAAAATAGATTTAAACTGAAGGTGCATTTCTCTTTCAACTTTACTGCTGACATACTGTAGAATCAGCAGGAAACTAAATAGTGAGGTGCTTGTATTATGTTCTAATAATGAGGCAGAGGGGGGAAATCTCCCTCTGGTGGTAGGAAATCCTGTCCCATCATCCTGTCACATTGATTTCAATAACAGACTCAACTCAAGCACACTGTGAACAATGCTAACGAACAGGAGAAAAACTGAAATGTGGAGACTTGTGCCTTTACAATCATCACTAACCTTTCCTCCAGCATGGTTGATGGATCCGGCTGAGATGTGCTTGTCGGGTCAGCAGACCAATAGATTCAGACAGATCGTGCAGCAGTTGAGACAACAACTCTTGGCTGTTTTGAATCAACTCCGTAAGAGACATTTTTTCATTAGTCTGTTTTATATTATCCGAGCTTGTCCATGGAAACTGATGCCTTACTTTTCCTCTCCTTGATTTTGGCTGTTGTGCATTTGTCTTGCAAACGTGTCATTATTTATCTCACTTCATGTCAGCACTGAGTTTATCACAGGAAAAGAGGGGTGGAGGGTGGGCTGAGACATAAATCCCCCTACAGTTAATTATCCTATCTTGGCAAATGTGTGTACGTGTCAGTCCTACAGCATATAACAACTGGAAACTGACTCTAGACTTCTTGATTGGCATGAACAAAAAATATATGTATATTTATTTGTTGCACGTCATGTTCAATTCCACATGCTTCAACGGTGACAAGCTCAGACACAAAAAACACAACCATGTGCCTATTATCAAAGCTGAAGTCTCATAAGACTTAATTTCATGCCTCAAATTCATTTATACTTTACTGTTAAATTGTTTTGCATGACACAGATTTGTACAACACGTCCTACTCAAAATTATAATTGGAATTGAGCAGAAATGTCACAAATCTTACCAAAGATACAATGTGGAGAAAAAAGCACAGTTATAAAAGAAGTATGAATTCAGATCGAATTATTACCTTTATGTACAAGCATTCAAGTTTATAATCATCCAGTGCTCAGAGATATAGGTGAAGTAAAAAAAAAAAAAGAAAGAAAAGCTGATTTGTATAGATTTCTGGCAAAAAGAAAAAAAAAGAGAAAAAAATATTTAACACTAGGATTACATAATGTATTTTCCACCACTTCTAACCATTTTATTTAAAAATCCAACCTTTTCAAATAAATATATTTAAATATTTGTAGGTGATAACCACAACAATATTAATCTGCACAAATCACATTCACTGATTGGTTGGTGCAGGCCAACTACCAAGTTTTACATTACAGATCTAGTTAAATTTGGATCTTAAGCTAGCTTACTGTTTCTCGGCCTTTTGGCTTAGACAAAGTGTGAAGCAAGTCTCTTGTGTGTTTTCAAAGAAAATGAACATTAGAAAGTGAATGATGAAAAAAATCTCAATAGATGACGTTGGGATTTTAAACACAGTCTGCAGGATCCTCCACAGAGACGCACCGATACCAAGCCCAGTTATATCCAGGCTAATGCTGACACTCGTTCAGCACTCAGCCAGCACTCCACCAGCAGTCCACCAGTTCCAAATAAAGAACAGCTGCACAACAATGACTGCAATCGCTAATTTTTAGCGCCTTGGTACAGTGGGAGAGGCTGGCTCAAGTAGTCCATTCAAGCAGAATATCCTTTTTTTCTATCCACAAAGAAAGTATGGAGGAAGTGATGGTGTATTTACTATGTTTGTCTTTAACTGGAAGCATGCTACAGATGACACGCTAATAGCATAGGACATCAGACATACATGTCTCTATGGAAAGAAGGATGGTGTTCAGTTGACAAGGAACTTTCAACACTGGTGAGTTTGACCAGCTCTCTCGAAACCACCTATATGTGTCATCTCTTGTCAACATGACAGAATTTCTAGTTTCAAATGAATTGCTACTGAGGGAATTCATAGATTTAGCCGTTTATTTATTTGGTGGTTGTTGCAGACACATGCACATCTAATGTTTAAAAATAATGCCTCTTGTAAACACTTGTAGAATATGCCTACAACTGTGCAGTAATGTGTGATTGAACGTTATTGAAAATAAACATATTGGTTTAAAAATAAATTCTCTTTTAATCAATGTGCAACATAAGTTTTTTTTTTAATGGACTTGTCCCCCCACAGTGTATGACACGTCACCTGGGACAAGGTGGAGACCCTCACACTCCTCACTGTGCTCAGCAATGGGGACGTTTGAGCACATCTTGCCCAACAGTGTTCAACCAGGGCCTGGGGCCAAAACTAGGTGATGAAGTCTGTTGCAGGAGCGATAAGCAAGGATATTAGCAGCTCCAGCTGGATGCGAAATAGAAAAAGACCAGACATATTTGTCAAGGCCGGTGAGAAGTCAAGGGTGGCAGCACTGTCAACTGCCCGGGGTTAGCAGTTGACAGTAGACTCAGATTCAGCATGTTGTTAGCGTCACTCAAGGCCAGACATCCTTCTGGTCACAGGAAGCTTGGAGCTGACAGCAGCATGGGAAGACTGCCCATGAAAGGAAGAAGACAAAATGTTATGATCTGGTGGCAAAACAGGACTGGAAGGCAAGGTGTATGCCCACTCAAGTAGGTTGCAGAGACCTTGCAATCACCGCAGCCTGATCAACCACTCTTACTGGGAGAGAGTGTCTGATATTGACAGATCCAAAACACACAAGGACCTCCGGTCTACAGATGATATGTTCAGATGCACACAAAAATAAAAGAATTTAATAAAAAAAAAAAAAAAAAGAAATATAACAAATGAAACATTTAAGGTTGGACCAATAAATATCTTAAGACTCATTTTCAAATCTTTTTGAAACACTGAGGAACTCTTGATTATGCAGAACGATGTATTTATGAGCCACATAATGGACTAAAGATACCATTTTCAGTAGGGTGAAAGCAGCAAGGAGGAGTGGAATAGTCATGAATTACTTTTCCACTTGAAGATGGACTAAAGATTTTCTCCTAATAGTGAAAGCAGCTACTGAACCACTGCTTCCTTCAAGTAACACTGTGTGATAATTACTAACATCTAGAGGTCAATTTGGGAAAACAGCAAGATGCAAAAATGCTATAATTTACATCTATTGAATCTGTATTATGGACTATATTACCTATAAAGTAGAAAATACATTTTGATGTTAATATGAAAAACTTTGTGTTTCAAAAGTGATTTCCATTTTGGAAAAGGAAGACCAATGCTTAGCCCTGTTTATCACCTTCACCCATCCCAAATTAACATCACCTCTTCATGTTTTTCTTTCTTCGACAAGGTCGATTTATGTGTCGTTTCCTGTTCTTGCATTACTTACAAGTATGAGCCTCGATTTCTAAAATGTATCACCTAAAACTCCCTTATAAACCATAGCTCTTGCAGTACACGTGCCCCAGTATTGACCCCTTGTACCCAAGTATAATGTCCTATAGAAAATACAACACTCAGTATGATCATTAAAAAAATAAAATAAAAACATAACATAGTAAGAGAAAGAGTTACTCAATAATAACATACAGAAAAAAAATCAAACAATGCCATTTAACTCAACAAAATGAGAGCGTTTATCAGCTGCTATCAGTTTTAGCACCAGCTGTACCACAGCAACAATAATACTGTAATGGGTTTTGGCCCCAGTAGACCTTTATGTCTAGTAGTGCCCCTTCCCCAAACTCCTCCTTTGCTGTTGCTCTCTCATTTGTACTCTTCTTTTATATCCCTTTCATTATGTTAAAAAAGGCCTGCTGTGCATATAGATATCTAGTTTGTTTTAAATAGTAAGGACACGTTTCCTTTAACAAAAGCAATTCAATTCCTTTTTTTTTTGCATCAGTATTGTAAATAAGAGCAGCTACATTGCTTTAGTTGTCTGAGAAGTCAATTTCCCCACTATTTTAAACTGATCATTTGATTTTACAGAATCAATAACATCTCAGAAGTATGCAGCTCAAACAATGGGTGCTTCTGACTGTCAGAGTGTTGGATAAAGGCTTTTCCTGGAAGCTGCTGGTGATAGAGAGAGTCAGAAAATTACACTGGAGCCGTCTTCAAAGGTCCCGACCTCTTTTAGTCTATCACATTATCTTTGTTTCACTTAATTTATCATCACACATTCACACCGACATTCCCACTTTCAAACTTCAAAGGAATCAGGCGATACCTTGTGGTGGTTATGCTTTTTTTTATGTTCTGCACAATTAGATTAGTTCAAGTATCAAGAGCGAATGGTCAAAATCTATGCACTCTACATCTCAGACTGCCTTCCAAACTAACCACACTGACAACAAACTTAATAATCATGACTATTTCTGGGTAAAGCCACTCTTCTAACATAGGCTTCTTGGAAATAGTGATAGAGACAGATGGATTGTAAAGCACCTAAGACAACATTGTTTGGCTCTCAATGAACTCAAACAGAGGTTTAATCTAATTGCTCTAAGTTTCAAGCAACATTTAACCAATTACATTTAATTAAAATAACTAAACTGAAGTATTCCTGCACACCAATCTGTCACAACATTAAACCATTTCCATTATATTGTGATATGCCACTAAAACAGCATTGATTTGCTGAGATACAGAGTCCAGAAGACCTCTGAAGATGTCCTGCAGCATCAGACATCAACATGTGCGCAGAGCCTTTAAGTCCTGTAAATTAGCAGTTGGCAATTTAAAGATCAGTTTTGTCTTTACAGGACATCCCGCAGCTGATGATCAGATTGAGATCTTAGAATCTATGTGACCAATTTAGTTGCCTCAAACCATCCCTCAAATTTTTGTTTAGGTAAGTGATAAATGTCTAAATGACTTCCAACTACAAAATTATAAGCTCTTAATGAGGTTTAGTTTTGCTGCACTAGATTGTTTTCTTCCATACTGGACCCTGCTGCTCTCTTCTTCCCAAGTAACCAATAAAAATACAATAAGTTATTCACTTGACATATAGCATCATGAACCTGTTGCAGTGTAAAAAGGAAGGAAGGAGAGAGTATTTAAATTGTCTCCTGTAAATATACATAAGTTAAGAGAATGTCCACCATTGTTTTGAATCACTTCTTTTAATGTAGCTCTAAGTAACTTTCTGACCTTAAAAAAATATGTTTTTCTTGCTCGTTTTGATGGCACAGTGACATTATGTACATTGCTGAAGCCATTGTTGTGCTGCAGCATCGTGAGATTTCACAACTTCACAACTTTGTGTTCAAGCCTTGAGCATCACATTAGAACGGAGATTCACTTTAGGAGATTCTAGCAACTGGATATCATCGCATTGGTTGTTATATACATGCACCAATACAGAATCAAAGAAACGCAAGAGGAAATTATTGGAGAAGAGAGGAAAGGAAATAGAAAGTCACAGAGCAAGAGACAAGAGTCTACATTGGACTGACTTTTACTCGCTGAAAAGTTCTCTGAGTATAGGTAGGATGCAAGATGGAAGCTAAATCAGCAGTTGATAGGGGGGGCAGCTAAGTAGTAAAATTGGTCAAAGTTCAGTAGTGCTTCTTTAAAGACACCTGCAAATGTTTTCCAATTCTTGCCTGTAATAGCTCAAAGGTTTCTACCACTGTGATGCACAAGTGTGGCTACACATCTTCACAAATGTTTGTTTTCTCACTTTGCATGATTAATAAACTTCTCCCTTTAGCCTGGAGGACACAGTCTTCATGGTCTCCAAACAAGAACGTCAAAATTTGATCTATTAGACCACAAGACTTTCCCTATCTCCATTCAAGTTAATCTTAGCCAAAGAGTCAGCAGCACTTTAACCTGAATTTGTGGATGCCTTGTTCATGTCCTATTATATAAGGTGTGTGTGTTTGTATATAAATGATGGATGGAACCACAGTAATGCCTCTTATTGGTTTCTGGACTGCTGTTTTAAAGAATAAATTTCAGCATTTAGCAATCATTATTTTGAGCTGGATTTGAGCAAGAGTTCACCATGCACATAATAATAATGGATTAGAATTAAATAGCTCTTTTCAAAGTCTTCAGAACCTTTTATTACAAGTTCGTTTTTTTTTGTTTGTTTGTTTTTTCATTCACTGATGATAAACTTCAAGTGTAGTCGCAGCTGCCCTAGGGCAGACTGATGAAAACACGGCAGCTAATTCGCGCCAACAGCCTCTCTGACCATCAACATTTGTACACATTCATGCACCACCAATGCTGACACTTAAGGCAATATAGGTGAAGTTTCTTGCCCAAGGACACAACAACAGATTGACTACGATAAAGCAGGATTTGAATTGACAACTTCCCAGTTACTGGACGATCAACTCTAAAGCCTGAGCCACTGCAGCCATACATTCCTTACTCACATCCATTAAGTAAGTTACCTTAAAGTTTCACGACTGAACTTTGACAAATTTCAGCATTTGTCTTGCATCCTGTCTCTTCTCTGAGCTCTCTGCACACAGCAACTGTCAGTCCAACTCTGTCAATTTCTTTCTTTTCTTGTCTTCCTCCAGTGATGTACTCTTCCGTTTCTTTGCTGAATCTGCCATGGGGAAGGTTCAAAACGGCCACTGAGTTGATATCCAGTTGCTGGAGTATGACTCTGGTACCGTAAAGTAAAACGCAGCCGTCATGTGATGCTCCAGACTGGAAAAAAAAGGTGTGTTTCTCAGCCTCAAGATGATCCAGGATAATGGCGGCTGTGATGATTTTTTTCTGTTTGGTAGTTAGTGAAATGGAAGAAATTTTTGCCATTTTCTCATTAACTTCTTTAACCATCTTTATGGGTTACAGCTAGGTCAACATATGCTGTTTTTCTCTGTTGATACTGAAGAGCTTCAGTTGCATTTGTGAATGCAGTGATAAACTGTGTTCACCGAGAGTGAATTTTTTGACATCATCGTAATCATTTGTTGTCTGGATTTTATGGGCATATAATTATGTAAAAATTATTTAAAAAAAAAATCCCCAAATTCTTTGCAATTTTACCTTGAAGAGTACTGCTTTTAAATTATTTTATTATTTAAACTATTCCCCATCTTTCCTCCTGAAAGACTCCACCTCTATGGGATACTATTTTTTTTCCCCCAAATACCCAATCATCTTACTGACCTGTTGCCAGTTAACCCAATTAGTTGCAAGATGTTCCTTCAGATTGTTTTTTTAAGCATTGCACAATTTTTCCAGCCTTTTGCTGCCCTGATTGTTTAAAGGTGATCCTCTTATCTAATTAAGATGAGTGCAACTTGTTCTTATTTGTATTTTACAATCTAGCAATAGATTTAAAGCCTCTGACCCAGACTGAAGTCTTGCAGAGCTGAATTTTCTGACAAATTATTTAAGTTTCATTAAATGTTATTATTACTTTGCTCTTTAGTACATGGAGAACTATCAAGTGTTTGCTACAATTTTGTGCACAATAACAAGTGCTGTCAAGGGATTAAAATCACAATCACATGACACTTTGCAAGGTTAAGTTTGCATCAGGTTGCACTCTATTAAGTATAAGGTTTCTTAATGTGTTTTGTGGCTGTTGCTTTTCCTTTAATAAACTTTTTTAGAAAATAAGAAAACAAAAATCTACAACTGAGAAATTGATGGAGAGATTATTCCATCAGAGACTATGTGTCATCATAAACCCAGATTTCAGACTGTTTATATGATATGAAACACTGATTACAGTGAACAAGTGGAAATAAAGTACTAATTGATGCAAAACTATGGTTGCTCTCAGTCAATCCATACAGTATCATACAAGTTAGCAGCTACGCTACATTTCAGTTTTCAGGGAAGACAAACAATGCTAAAGTAGTTTCTGTAAATATTACTGTATATAACATTTTAGAAATACCATATTTTTTACTTTATTCTTTATTTCAGACACATTGAGCCACATCAACAATAATAAAACACTCTTCACAAAAAAATTATAACAATCTTTGTACAGAAACCTATTCCAGTGCCTCCAAAACCTTTGTTCACCACATAACACTGTAAATAAAATGAAGGAAATTTTAACTTCTGTTCCTCCCTGGTTCTAGCAATCATGACAACACACCTTTTAGGACAATATATGATGTCATACTACACACCATAACTTTCACAGACTCAGAGCAGTTGCTGTAAACCTGCACTACAGGGAGACAGAATGACCAAGTCATGTGCATACATCAGACCCCCCACCTTACATCCAGTTTAACTTTTATTTAACTTCCTTGGGAGATCATCCACGTGTATACTGTATTCAAAAGTAGAGGAGACAGTATGCCACCTTGAAAAACCTTATTAGTTATTAGAAATGGTGCAGAAATTCTCCTGCTCCATTTGGCTCACATAAACTGATCTGAATACCAATATTGTAAAAATCTTATCAAATACAAAGGAACCCTTCGCTCTTTCATTTTGATAAACAATTTACAATAATTGACTTTGTCAAAACTTTGGAAGCATCCACAAAAAAACAGAATACTGATAATTATTTCCTTCATACTTAGTGGCAGTTTCCTTTAGTGTATATATACAAAGATCTGTACTGTGCTTATATTTAAAACCAAACTGTTTATCCATAGTTATTATGTACTCTTGAAGTTGATCGAAAAGTAATTGTTCAAATACTTTAGAAAGTATGCAAGCCAGGACATTAGGCCTATAATTCTCCATGCTGGATATTTTACCCATTTTGTCTTTAACTACTGACACCAACAAGACTGTTAACATGGAGTCTGGTAAGATGCCACGTTTCAGCAGACCCGAAAAACACACAGCAAGAGGCAAATGAAGTAGACGGTTTGCATGCTTCAGATGTTCTGCTGATATTTGGTCAATACCACATGCTTTATTTAGAGCCAGTTTCCCTATGGCTCAATTTCTCTATTAACTAGAAGTTGACAAAAGTGCAATTTAACTCAATAGTGCTTAGTTTCTCTGATATTACTAAGAATTGTCAGTGTTAGCTTTAGTTTGGTTAGCATTATTGGTTAGAAATCTTATTTTATTGTGATTTCCTAGCATTTTGTCCACTAAGACAGCTGTTTTATGTTGAGAATATGTTGCAATGTTGTCATTATGTGTATGAACAAGGATAGGTTCCTACAGCATATGTTTTAGAGCATATTGTTGTGGTGGGCGTGGCCCCGGCTCAGCTGTGGGAAGGAGGGTGAGACGGCGGTTCAGGGAGCAACAGGTAATGCAGATTAGCACAGCTGTAACGGATGTCTAATCCCGAACTCCTTATCTGCAGTAGCGTGCTGAGGCCTCGTGGAGGAAGGACAAGGAGCGTGGAGAGACGCCCTGCTTGTGTCTGTGTGACAATAAATGTGTGTATATGCCTACCGAGTCAGGTAATCCCTGACGTAGCGACGTTGCTACACATATGTTTCTCTAAAACCTGTACATGCATTGTAGCATTGATGGTGTCTTTGTAGTTATGCAAGTTGCAAGTTCCATAGAACACTAACCACCCAAAATCATCAGAGATGCAGGCTTTTGAACTATAACAGGTTTGGATGGGACCTCTCCTCTTTAGTTTGGAAGAAACAGTATCCACATTGCTTCCGTCTTTATGCTTTGTTTCTTTCCATTTTAAATTAGCTTTGGAGCTTTCAGACAGGTATTACTGAAAGTCTACCTGACTGCATCAGTGATCAATCCCAATAAGGACTTTCAGCTATTTTTCTTTCACACAGAAATGTCTTGAAATTTTTGAAGCCTTTAATGATATTACGTATTCAAAACGGTATTCGGTATTATCTGATAAATATATATAAGCTGTAGTCTCTTGCTGCTAATTTGGCTGCCTTGTTCCTACTTTTCTAATTTAGTGCTTTGTTAGGAGAAGTGGTATATACAAAATATGTAGTATTTATTGTTGTTACAATCGTAGATTTTTATTTATTTTTTTACAGTGCAAAAGCAGTGGGTTACTTTTGACATGGGAGTTGTAATGTAATTGAAATAGTAGACAGCAATCATGAAGGAACTTTTCCTACATACAGTACAGTACAAACTTTCAAGTGCTCCACAGTGAGTGGTTTAATGGCTTTATTAGTAGAGTGTATTTCTGTGTTTTAAAATGGGCAAGTGATGGACAAAAGGTGACAATTGCCTAAAATAAAAGCTATGATTTTAGCAAGAATCATTATCTTCAGTAACTTTGTCAAAACAAAAGCACAATTTTCTACTATTCAAAAATCGATTTTTAAGATTTAAGAGTTCCTAACTGTGGCACTGGTTTTTAAGGCTTTTCTTGGGAAAGAAAATAGAAATTGCAGTGGTGCTGTTGGTAAAGGTCTCCACCTCCTTTAGACTATCACATTATCTTTATTTCACTTAATTTATCATCACACAATCACACCGACATTCCCACTTTAAAACTTCAAAGGAAGCAAGGAAAGGTGGTCATGCACTTTTCATTATCTGGAATCAGGCACAATTAGATTTATTAATGGGCAGCAAAGTAGAAAAGTCACAGTCGAATAGATCATAATTTCTGTCCTCCAAATCTGATACTGACTGCAGAACTTTTTTTTCTTTTAACTGAGATACTTTTGTTTAGGCTTTTTTGTGTGTGCGTTTCTGGCACTAATGAAAATAAGATTAAAAATAATAATAATAATATATATATATATATATACATGTATAAACCCACTGGACAACTCAGTGACTGTGTCAGCATGCAGAGGATGAGGAGTGAGGAGTGATCAGAGATGAGTGTGATCATGCAAATGTGGCGGCCCAGAGACCTTGGCGAACAGCAGCAATTCTGGAGCACGAACACAAGCCACCTCATCACGAATAGGACCACGGACCCACCCAGAGGGTGGCAGAGGAGAGCTTGAGCAATCAATAATTTGATTGTGACAGACCCATCCTGAACCTCCTTTGTCCTGTATAATGAGCTCTATACAGAATTTTGAATTGTATTAGTTGCATATTCAAATTCTTGGTAATTTTAAAGGTATTTAAACATCTGTGACCATTCATTTTTATTAAAGTTACATGATAAGTCAGCCTCCTATTTTGAAGTTGGTAGAGAGATTAAATCTTCTAGTTTAGATAATAGTCTATACATTTTTTATAATAGCTTTGAGGCATCGAGATTCAAGAATTCTCCCACCCTGATAGGTCGCTGCAAGTTTAATTGGTTAATGGTAAAAGCGGGCAGCCCTGCCTGGAGCCTCTTTGTAAGCAGAAGCGTGGAGAAGTTTGATCATTGGTCTTCACACAAGCATTTGGGTTGTAATATAATATTTTTATCCAGTCTATGAAAGAAGACCCAAACCTAAATTTGTTTAATGTTGTAAATTAAAATTTCCAGTTTACTCAGTCAAATGTTTTTCTGCATCTAAGGAAATGACTGTGGATTCCAGATTATGTAGATTAGAATAATCTATTAAATTAATTAATCTGTGCATGTTAGTAGAGGAATGTCTACCTTTAATAAAGCCTGTTTGGTCAGGATGTATTATTAGAGGGGTTATTTTTTCTATCCTTCTGGCCAAAGATTTGCTGATTATTTTAAGATCTACATTTATTAATGAAATCGAACGGTAACTGGATGGAAGTGTCGGGTCTTTTCCTGGTTTTTATAGCAGAGTAATATTAGCTAGGTTCATATTTGGAGGTATTTTTTTGTTTTTCCTTTATTTCTAATATCATATTGTAGAAAGTGGGTGCCAGCATTGTCCAGAATTCTTTGTAGAATTCTGCTGGGTAACCATCTGGACCTGGAGCTTTATTGTTTATGCTGGAGAGCTTCATGGAGTTCATCCAATAATAATTCAAGGTTATTTAATTTCCATGTTTTAATTTTGGAAGATAGATGTTACTAAGAAATTGATCAATATTCTCATCTGTTGTGTTTAGTTGTGATCTTTGACAGAGGAGATGGTTGTTTTCTCCTTGCTTGTTTTTAACTGATGAGCCAGGAACCTTCCAGATTTGTTGCCATGTTCAACGTTCTCCAAGCGAAGTCTTTGCACCAAGAATTTTTTGTTTTTTCTGTTTTTAAATCTATTATTTTGTTAAGTTCAAGTTTAGCTTTCCTTATATCGTTCAGTGTGTTCTTCTGGGGAGACATGGTAAGCGTCCTCTAGAAATTTAATCCTGAGTTCTAACTCTGAAATTCTCAAAGTTTCCTTTTTTCTTATGGGAAGAGAAGGAAATTATTTTCCCTCGCATTACTGCTTTTCCTAAATCCCAAAGAACAGGCACTTAAGTTTCTGGCAAGCTGTGGTTTTCCAGATATATTGACCATTCCTTTTTAAAATAGTTGATAAACTCAGGAACTTTAAGTAATGATGTATGAAATCTCCTGTTTTTAGTTGCTGGTTTATTGTTCTTATTTCTCAGTGAATGATACTGGTGCGCATGGTAATGGGTATATTTTGATTTCGGATATGTCATTAATCAGCGAGCTGCTAGTTAAGAAATAATCTAATCTAGAATAGGAATGGTGAACTGAAGAGAAGAAGGTATAATCTCTTAGTGTGGGATGGTGAGAGCACCAAGCATCAAGAAGACCAAAATCCTCCATGACTACAGAACTAACAACAAACTGAATTATCCTGCCTTTTACTGCAGTAGGAATATTCTTAAAGCCTGAAAACTATTAGATTATTTTTGCTGATTATATCCATAATAAAACTGCAATCTGTCAAATGTATACTTTCTATATGCAGCTTTCAAAAACATGCAGCACAATATTTCACCAAAGTCACAAAGAGGTAATGCAAGTGAACTTTTAGGGAACATTTTGCAAAGAGTACCTTTTTGTGGAGCCAATGATGATAAGATACAGTCATAGGACAAGACATAAATAAAGAAATATATTTTAAAATTAGTCAAGCATTTGACTAAACAACACACAACATATTACACTGTGTCATTAAGGAACTTCATCTGTTGTTCTCAACATGATGTCAAGAAACACACAAACTTTCGAAGTGTAATTTCTGCATCTCATGTCTGCTGTAAGCTCTAGGACAGGTGTTAAATGGTAGAGTCCCCAACCTGATTGAAATGCTGTGAATGGACCTTATAAAAACTGTGCATAAATCAAAATGATCACAAACCTGAAAGACCTAAGCAATGATTTGAGCAACTCATATCATGCAACAAAAAAATTTTTCTGCGGGTTATTACTGTTGAAGGTTCTACAAGCTGTTCAATCATGGGGTGTACTTAGTTTTTCACACACTGCATCTAAATTTTGACTTTGTTTTGGCAACAAAAATAATGACACTGTGTAACATGTTGTGTGTTGCTGTCAATATTTGATTGTATTTCCATCATTTTAAGATATGGTAGGGGCCAGATGATTTTCTTTTATTTTCATTATGTCTTCATATGTAAAGTACAAAGATAGTACAAAGAAAATGGTTTAAGATCTTTTTCACATGACTGTACTTTGAACCTAATTCAGGACAGGTAATCAAATTTGAAAAATCTGAAATTTAAAACCAAACAACATATTATGTGAGCTAAATTAAGAGCAGATATTTTCCCTGAGTTCTTGTGCTCTTGTTGCTGTCCTGCCAAATTGTGCACTCTACACTGTAATTGAGAGGACAAAGGTGGCAAAATATTGTGCAGTCGCTAATTAAATGTTGTGTGACTGGGTTAAACTAGTCCTTGTTTTGCCAAAGCATCCTGAAAGTTACCCAAGGTCAAATCCCATTTTTAAAACCAAGTGATAGCTTCATCAAATCTGAAACACACAAGTTGTGACTTGTATTACTTTTAACATGAGACAAATCAAAGAAAACACCGAGTTGCGTGTGATCTTTATCAAATTTTCAAGTTGTGAATAGCAATTATTCGTGAGACAAGACACTTGCAGCTTTTGCAAACTGGATGTGAGCAGATAATGGTGAATTGCCTCTGTGAAAGAGTCCCCAGTAGACTCAGGGATTCATTCGCTGTTTTAATGGTAAAAGTGGCATTGTACAATGAAAAGCAAACTCATTTAGATCATGAGTATGATGGACTTTTTTATTTAGGGACTTTAGTCTTTCTGACCTGAAAGAAAGTACCTAGTCACCTGTGAAAATCAATCAGTTTAACCGACTGAGACCTGATGCAACATATGGGTGTTGCAGTAACCACGTCTACAGGGAGCCACAGGTCTAAATAGTCTGAATGATCACTGTATTTAGAATATCTTCACCACTTTACTTCCATCTTAAACAGGGCTTTCCAATCAGGAACTGCACTTGTTTTATCCCTCTTCAAAGCTACCAGACAGAACATGTGAGTTGCTGCTGTAGTCTACTTCTGCCATCTTCGATATAAAGAATAAGTTTATATTGGATTTCAGTGTAAAAACTCTAAAGTCTGACCAAAATACACACAAATTAACCAATGGAGGCAACTGTAGATCATTATCTCCTGCATTAAGTGAGGTACTATTTTAACTCTTAATCAATTGGGTCAGGTTGTTTAGAAACAAAGGTTTAGTCAGGCTATCAACAAGGTAACTAAAGTGCACATTTAAGTAGGTTCTTTACCAAGTGAGGATTTTATCTTACATTTTTTCAGCTTAATTTTTAAACTGAAACCTCTGCCTGGTTCACTTTTTGGTCTGTGGGACAATTATTTCCTTCTGCAATTTTTTTTATGGCTACATTTAGTCATTTAATTAAATGTTCTTGTGTTGTGTAATACTAAATAAACCCAATCTTGACTATGCATAAGCACCTCATACAACCTCCCTTCAAAAAACTATCCATGTAAGAATTCTGCAAAGATAATAACAAGTGTAAAGCTAGTCAGATTGAAACTCCTGAATTAAATAAATTAAAACCAAGGTATCATTTACAAATCCCAATGGAAATATGACCCCCTCACCAAACAAGTTACAGCAAATTGATTCAGATTTTTTTCCTATTGAAACTGACATTTCCTTTCAACCAGGAACCAAGCCACCGATTAGTTGCGGGGCATGATACCCAACCCAAATTAAATTTGCACATAAAGAGAACACTGAACCAATACATGTACAGAGAACAACCTGACAGACACTGCAGGGCCTCTTACCGCTGATTGTTGACAGCACCTCCACCGCCTCCTCTACATCTTCAGCCACAGACGCCTGTTGTTGTCCCATCCTTGCCTGTGGACACAAAAGCTCAGCAGACTTTCCTCTTCACATGTACGTCGCAGCTTCTGGCAGGCCACAAATGCTAAATATGACTCTACTGAGCAGGCAAAAATAAAGTGTAAACTCAAGTGAAAGAACAGAGCAGAAGAACTGAGAACAGAAACAGACTGATGCTTCGTTTGGTCAGCATTTTGCAGAGAGGGAGGGGAGGAAGGAAGAGACAAGAAGGTCACCATTAAAGAGAACTTTGAAATTGCGTAACCCAAAACAACATCCATGCCCCTGCATAACAAACACACATCTCTGTTCTGGCGGCGGTGTTAACAACATTACCGACACTAATTTTATCTTATGATTAACTGAGCCGAGCTGTGGCTTATCTTAGCATTTGGACATGTGTGGTTAACTTAGGTGTTAATTATCGCAGCAGTGATAACAAAAATGAATTCCCCTTAAAAGAAAAGGAGAACTTTGAACAGAGAAAACTGTACAAGAGCATACTTTCCTTCCATGGCACTTAATATACAAATAAACTTGCAAAATTATAACAAACAGTTGAGCTGTTTGAAATAATATAAGTGGTTAGTTTAAACCAAGCAATCTAGCCACTATATGGTCAGAATATGATTCAAATAGGGTTGATTTTTGATGTCTGGTCTTACTTATTCTCTTTTCTCTTAACTCATGCACACCTGATGACTTCTGGTAGAACAATCAACACAAATTTGACCAATTCCCCATCCAGTTACTATGACACTGGCTCCTTTCATTGCTCTGACAATAGCAGCGTGCTCTTAGTCATATGGATGGAGATCTTGTGACGTGGTGCTATGCCAGGATAAATAAAGACCAAAGCGAGCTCCACATGCAGCACAATGTGACACTTCTAACAGCCAAATTTATAGATGTGGCCTAGGGGATCTCCAGAGGACATGGAAATAAAGAAATCAGCAGATTTCTTTTGTAAAGAAAGGGAACAAACTCACTTTCAGTTTCAATTTGTCTCTTAAGTAAATGTTATTCTAGAGACTAAAGAGAGGAGATGAAGCATTCTGGGTTTTCTCTCTGCTCAGCAAACTGATCACCGAAATGTAGGAAAAACAATAAAAAACAGAAAAAGACAATGCTTTATAGAGAAACCATTAGGAGGACACATAAAAAGATCCAAACATTCTTGTCATTAAATAACACGCTGCAATTGTCCATTGGATGAACTCCATGGATGGGAGCAGATATCTAGTGATTCTTAGCTATTCATCTTTTATTTTCAGTTTTGGTACACTATAGAAACTGTAGGAAACTGTTACAAAAGAGTGATAAAAACGACAAGTTACTGATATAAGTGGATGTTAGATAGTTTTATGTTTTGTAAGAAACAACTTGGCCTTCAGTCGGTTTGTTTTGTGAATTTTACTTATATATACTTTACTTATACTAACTTCCTCACTGGGCCAAATTAAGTTTAATAATTTGAGGTAATGTTCTTTTCTTCAAAATCCCAAAAATTAACATTCACAATTAATTTGCATGTCAAAACGTCATGATGGTGGATGTTGTTACCTCCTTTGAAGTGCACGGACTTGTGTATTCAAATTTGTAAATATATCACAAATATTTGTTTGCCGAATTGTCAGTCTTGATTTAAATATCATTTTTAACAAGGAAGTCAATTATGTGCACGACACATTTTATATTTTTTGGGGTTGCATTGATTAATCTACCCTTTTAGTAATGTAGCGTGCCCTGCTATCTAAGCAAGCGTTATGATGCCTACCAACAGAGATGCGCTGCCTCCGTGGGTCCAAACAGAAAACCATAGGCTAAACACAGTATAGTTTTTTCATGTTGTTGCAGCGAAAATAAGCAGCATCGAAGTTGTGTTTTGAGTCAATGACATTGCTAAATTTAAATGGTGAATCCTTAACTCGTACTACCTGCAGGCATGCTTCAAAGCTCCGCCCACCACGCAGCAGAAAATCTGTTCAATATTACCTCTTTCTCTTTATCTTGCAGATTACCCCTTTGTCTGTATGTTATATTAAATACCATGTTCACGAAGTCATTTAAGTAGTCTTACTTTAATTTGTTAAACTTCACCAACCTGCTTCATTACAAGCTGGCCTGTGCGACAAGTGGTGGAATATTCCATAAGCAGTAAAGACATTTTGTTTTTTTGTTTTTTTTTTTATTTATTTTTATTTATTTATTTTTTTTTGTTGTTGTTTTACACGATCTACTTTGTTTTCCACACCATATAATTTACAGTATATGAGACATAATAGATTAGGATTTGCAGATGGTCTGATTTCAACTAGTCAGCGTTATGCTGTATGTAGGCCTTATGACCACTAGGGGGCACCATTTAATCATAAACGTAATTTATTTGCCAAGATGACTTCTTTCTGCAACAAGTGACCCCAATATTGTCTTGTAAACTGATCAGATTTTTATTTGGGTAACGTAACAAGGCTTAGTTCAAATTTCACAACAGAAAAGCTCAAAATCTTTATTACAGATTATGGAAAAAATATGGTGGATAAAAAGAGTGGTAGCCATTAGCACAGAAAAATAATAAATATTATTAGCTAGACTTAAAGAGGGATGTCACTGTTTTAATAATTACAAAGGTGATTCTGAACTTTAAGAAGATTATAACAGTTGTAGATATTTATGTTAGATTTCTTAATTAGATCACTTGTGGCTGAAAGATTCTGCTGAAAATGCTCCACAGTAGCAAATGTCTTTGGAAAAAGAACAGTTTGCATTCACATTTAAGTAACTATTAAATGTAAGTGGTTAAATTAACACATCATACATTTTTATGACATGGTGCATACCCCACATTTATCTTACATGCTCTCCTCGGATACTGACAGCCATATTGTACATCTCAGTTAAGTCAGTCAAGTGCACCATTGAAACTCAGGACACACCGGAAAATATGGATTTTCTATCCAAAGAAAATATGTCAACGCAAAATCAATTTTGTGTCTCTGTCGTTTCACAAAATTAAACTATATGAAAGCTTTTGTTTCAGATTCTGTGATTAAATTTTATGTTGAGTGGTGTTAATTTTATTGGTTATTTACTGATTCTTTTGACATATTAATATGAACTAAGTCCAAAAGACATTTTATTTTTTAAGCTCAGACCGGAAGTAGTTGTATATTATTCCGCCGGGATCCATCCTAGCACCCCAAATCGCCTTATGGTTGTTTAGACGGGTTTTCTAATGTCTGCTGGAATTTGTTTCGGAAAACGCAGTAAGAGACAAGGAACTGGAAGTAGCGCTGATTTCTCATCGTGATTATTTTGTTACGTTGGAAGGTACCAAGCTCTCCTGTCAAGCGAAGAAGCAAATCGTCTTCCCGGTGAGTTGTCTCTCCCTAAAAGATGAGCTTCGCTTCAAGTTTGGTGCAGTAGCGGATGTCCTCGTGTTCGTCTCGGTCACATTTCATAGACAGGCCGACTTGAAGTAAGTTGCGTTCATTCAGCCGTACATAAATGTACATGAACCTGTTTTTTCATTGCCATGCGTCACAATTTCTCAGACTTTTAAAGAAATATACATTGCAAATGTATAACACTCAGGGTGTTATAACTTCACAGGCATGAGCTAGGTAAACCTCGGTCAGGCTCGTCCCGTTATGTAGACTACACCCACTAGCTTGAAAACGCCTGCCTTTTAACGGTAAAACTTTTGACTTCTAGACGTTTATTTGGAGTTAATAGTCGGCGTTGGTAAATTGTCGTAGGTCAATTATTATTATTTTTGTGAAACATGTTAATTTGAACGTTTACGTCGTGTCACGCTGCTGTTGCTAACGTTTCACCAGGAGAGCAACAGTTGTCTGTTGCTTGGTTAAGTTGTGGTTAAATTACAGAGTAACGGAAGCCAAGTCGGCGGGTAAATAACAAAGCTAATTGCTTGCAAGCTACAAATGTGCGTCTTTATCTTGTTGGGGGAAAAAACCGCTACACTTTAATTATGCCACAAATGATCATTAAGTTTTATTGACATCTATATCATACTGATGATTTTGCATTTGTTATGTTTTACAAAAAATGTCAGTCTTTCAGTTTCTATAATGTAGAGGAGTTTCTGTAGTGAAATTATTAATGTTTTGTGAAGGATTGAGAACAATATAATTGAAGACGCTACATGTGAACTGTAAAATTATAGTATTAAAATTGAACTTTCCCATTGTTACTTAAGTTGAACCTTTTAATTATTTTCAAATTTATGGTCAAATATTGAAGTTGATTATATTTTACAGTAATAAATCTGCATGTGTTTGTAGAGGAATATACAGTAACTTAACGCATAAATCTGGCTGAAATCTGAAGTACTGGATAAAGCCCAGTTTAAAATCTCACAGTGTTTTGCATGTTATTTTTTTAAATACATAAAACAGTTTTCAGAGGAGAGTTTGGCTATGTTTATTACTGAATAAAGAAATGAAAGTTATTTGTGTTTTCAAAACTTATGTTTACAGGTAAGAATTTGCTCAAGGAGATATAACAATGAAACTGGGTGTAAATCATGAGCAGTTTACTTTTTTTTTTTTTTTTAGTGCTGGGTAACGATAAAAAAATTTAAATCGTGATTAATCGCATGACATGCTGCGATTAATTGCATTTTTACATGCAAAATGTCTCTTTCCTTTAAAAGAAAGCCTACAGCTATATAAAGAAAATGCAGTAATTTTTGGTTTACAAACACAACATAAGGGGTCTCCAACCTGTGACTCTGGACCTTCCACAATGCTTCTAAATACTTGGCTAAAATATTTTTTAAAAATCTATCTTTCTTGTCATTAGGTTGGAAACCAGGGACTTTTTTTTTTCTTTTACATCATTTTCCACAAATATCTACATCCCTTAGAAAAAAGTCTGTTCATCCTCTTTTTATAAAGGTTTTATGTTTTTCTTTATTTTAAAACCTAAAAATGGAAATAAAAATGTGGTTTTTCAAAAATAGCAAATATCCTATGGCGGCTCTTCATTAAAAATATATATTATGTTGCCTTTTTGAAAAGCCTCGTAATATTTGCAGCTCTAAAGGAGTTTAATTTAGCTGGCTGAGGGAAAAATGGCTCTTTGGATGGGAAAGGCTGCAGACCCCTGCACTAAACACATAAACAGGTTTAGCAGCAGTTTTCTCTTTAAACAGAAACAGTTAAAATATTTCTTCATATATATTTATAAAAATCAAATATATATGAGAGAGATGGATGAAATGTTCCGGATTTACTAACTAAAAGGTAAAAAATCAGCAGGATGAATTTAAAGCTGTGAAGCTGCTTCCTTCTAAACACAGAAGGAACAATATGTGATGAATATCAGCATCAGGTGAACAGACAGAAAGCAGGATTAGAATCTCACAGCTTCTAGATGGTGAGGAAAGAGAAATATTCACAATATGCACAATTACTTCCATCCATGCACCTTCAGTGCTTCATTATCCAGATTTTTGGCCTATAAATTCTCTAAACTTTCATTTTTAGCCTGACTGCACCTGCAGCCTCCGCTACTGGAGTTAAGGGGTTAACATCTCGTTTCCGGGTGTAGCGTCAGATGTGTAACTAAATGTATGGTATCCACAGAAAGTCCAGAATCTCAGCTACCAGCTCAGCAAAACCATTTCTATCACCAACAAACACAGTTAAGACAACCAATAATCCAAAGACCAGCTACATAAAGTCCGAAAAATATGTAAACACAGATGATGTCTCCCCGTGTCCACCCCACGGCATGAACACGAACAAACGACTCCTCTACTGAAAGCTCACATCTCACAGATTCCACAGCTGGAAGTTTCATCTCGCTACGACCAAGATTCACCGAACCAGTGGCAGAAGAAGACCCGATTTATGCTGCACATTTGTAAAAGTCAGAAAGCATGTCTTACCTTTGCTGTCTTGCATAAATTAAAACCGCATTTGTAAAAAAAAAATAATAATAAGTTAAAAGTTTCTCATTGTCTTTTGGGATCAGTTTCCCGTCCAAAAATCACGATGTTCTGCCATCTGCATGGGTTTGGACAGAAAAAGAGAAACGTTGGTTCTTCTTCTTCTTAAGTTCCAGACAGAAAACATCTCTTCATTCTAATAAACCCGCTCTCTCCTGATTACATCAGACGCACCGCTGCAGCAGGGAATAGAGACATCTAAATAGAGACATCAAAACGAGCGGCAAGCACAATAAAAAAAAAAGAAAAAACAAATTAACTGCGTTAATGAAGCGTGTTAACGCACCATTAACGGGTTAACATGCCCAGCACTACTTTTTTTTATGACAGCATTGCCAGAAAATCAAGAATTTTTAATCTTGTGATATTTCTTACAAACTGTTGCCTTTTAACAGGATAGCTTGCAATCAAATAGAATTTCCAAGCTCCAAAACCTACCATTATAGTATATATATATATATATATATATATATATATATATATATATATATATATATATATATGTATATATATATATATATATGTATATATATATATATATGTATATATATATATATATATGTCTTATTTATGACTCTACATAACATCTTACAGGTCTGAATCATGGCTGCACACACACAAGAAAAACTCTTGGCTTCCTTCTGTGATTTCAGTATCATATTACAGTTCTAAACAAACATTTTTAAGGCATTTTGTCTTGTGAAGTATGCATACATATTCCAGAAAACACAGCCAGGAAGACATCAGCAAAAGCAATTTTGTAAAAGTAATAAAATAAGTTAGACGATTCATTTGATTTTCTTGCTTTGTGCTGCTGAATCGGTCTTCAGAAATATTTTAGCCAGTCACCAGGAACACTTGAGAGCAATTGACTTAAGGTGGATTAATATGAACTGTACATCCATGGCAGTGAAATAATTTAAATAACATGTGTGATGCATATGAAGATGTTTTTGATTTCATAACTGATAGGTATTGTGTTGCAATTTTCTACAAGTCATAATGCCTTGACTGGTTTTAGTTTTTCTTAACACTGGACTTATGTTTAAACTGTTTCCCTGTACACTTGTGGCAACTGTTATATGTACCCTTCAACAAAGTGGTGGTGTGTGTGGTTTTTACTGATTTATGTTGTGTCCACATCCTTGAATTCAATTTATATAAAGGGGGTCATGTTTGCTAATCATAACACTTTCTGATTTAGTGATAGAGCAAATGCACAAACTAAAAGTGCAGCTGAAAGGTAACGTACATAGCCAGTGTTACACTCATGCACACTATGTGCTTACTGGGAAAATGTTTCTTTCACTTTCAGGTCCTGTGATAAGGCGTTGCTGCCGTCCTGTGACGGATTTATCCTCTCAGCTGCTGGGTGTAAGGAGGAGAGGAAGTAAAGATGCCTAAACCGGTAAGATTCTTGACATAGCTTGAGAAAAGTTGGTATGTCTATACCTTTGTCGTACTCTATTCTGCAGATACACATACACAGCAATGCACCTATATAGGAAAAAGCCAGCAAAACATTTGAGTTAGTCTACTCTCATCAGATTTTGTGATGGGATTAAAAAGAGGCTGTTTCAGGATAAATGATGCAACTATGAAGTAAAAAAGTTGCTTGTTTGGTCCTCCTTATATAAACCAACTGTAGAGCTGCTCTAGATGTCCTAAAATCTGTATGCCAAAAGCTGCATAGGGAAGTGGTAGATTCATCCCCATGGCTGCCCCCACTCCTCATCTTCTTCTTCCAAGTAAACAGTCACCAGAGTGTAAAGTGAACCGCCTTGCCCACTGGCCTTGCCACTGCAACACTACCACCATTGTTTAATGGGTGGAGTAAATGTCAGAGTCCTTGGATGTGAACAACACCAAAACAAAACCAATTTGATTCAGCTTTGTCATGGTGTCTTTTATTGTTGGGACTACTTTTAGGCAGTATAAAGAGATGTAATGCAGATGTAAGCAGTACATTTTTAACCAGTGGATGTCTTCATATGCAAACCCCCCCAGCTTTTATGGTTTACTATGGCACAGATTTTCATTGCTGTCCTATCCTCACTTTTTTCTCCGTTCTGATTATTGGTATCATACTATGTAGCAAAAAACTGAACAATATACAACTTCAGACCAAAAGAACATCTTAAAGGAAGGTCGGCTAGCATAGGTTGACCTACGTAGTGTCATTTTACTGTGTGAGAACTTATTTGTGATGTTAAAGGCACACTTGTTGGTCAATGGATGCATGACATTTATGGAAGATTTTAAGTACATTTTGCTTACATAAAAAAAAACTTCCTAAGAACCTGACAAGAGATTCAAGGCTTCTTGTGGCAAGAGCTGTCACAGTTATGAAAAGATAAGTTCACTTTTACTTTCCAAATAACTGATGATTGTCAGTTTGTTTTTTTCTATGCCAGTGATATGATGGAAACCTAATTTAATGACTTGCATAACGAAAATAGCTATTTATTGAAAACGGATCAAGAAACATCAGTTTTTAAAAAAGTTTGCTTTCACTCGTTTAGGCCTGAACAACAATGGCAGTTGGTAGATAGACCATATCCTGTCCACAGCAAAAGACAGGGAGACAATGAGAGGATGTCACTGAGTCAGGATGTCAGTCAGCTTTCTCTTGCATGGTGGAAAATGAGGTAGAAATAATATATTTGATAGTTTCAGCCAGCTGTTTATGTAGAGGTGAATAAAGATAATTATGCAAAGTGATTGCTGTTATCTCAACTGCCTGCTTGTGGCCGTGCTGTGGATAAAGCACTTATCCTAACTTGCTTGTTAGGTGGTGGGTGGGGATTTTGTTAAGGTTCAGAAGAGGAGCAGCCAGGCTCTGATGTCAACCCCTCCCACTTCCCCCTCTTGTCCCATGAGTCACCAGGACACCATCCCAAAAATGGCTCCTGTGGCAACACTGTTGTCTGCCCTGCTGAGAGCAACATTACAGATAGTATCTGACTAAAAGTATGGCTATGTGACATAGAGGCCCTGACATAAAAAACATAGAAAAAGTAAGGGAAGCGACTGTCTGAACTGGCCTTTCTTGGACTGGTGTCAGACAGCAGAACTTTTGGAGGCGCTTCTTATCTCTATATCAGTTTTCTTCAGTAACTGGGTAAAAAAAAACAAAAAAACACACACACATTCTCAAGGTTGCTCAGGAGAGGAGCTGCACATTTGCTGAAATGAGTAAAACTTGGCAGATTTTTAGAATTTCTTTATAGTTTCACATGGTTGGCATTCACATATTTATTGGCCAAGACATGACACAAATATCCACAAGAAACTTTCTCTTTACAGTATTTGTTTTAATAGTATTATAAACAAATCTAATACAATTGCACTGATATATTGAGTTCTGTCAGTACCTTGGAAGGTGTTTTGTTGCTGTTGCACAGTTACTAGGCAGGTTAAATAAATCTTTCTAAATTGAAAACTCCACCAGTGTGTTGGATTTTTTACAACAGTGCCAGACATCATCTGAGATTTTCTGCCTTTAGTTTGGCTGGAAGTATCTACATGATTCTGTTGCACCTAGACTCCAGGAGAGCTTTAGGTTGAGTGTAGCATGGCTGTTTGGATGCTATGAGTGGCTAATTGGTAAACATGTCTGCCTTTAAATCCTGAATCACTAATCTTTTATCAGAATCTTAAAACACTTATTAGATGGCATCAAATTAAGTACAGATGAACCATAAAACAATCAGTATCCTGCCTCTTCTGCTTGCTGCCCTTTGTGAGCTGAAGAGGAATTATGAGGTGATTGGAAGAAGGCCCTCGCTGGCTTCCTTGCTTGTGGCTGTTTTCCTGTTTGGAGGAGAAGGGGCCTGCTGTGTACTTTAGGGGCCAGATTTATGCCAACATCCTGGCTATCGTCACGTAGAAGTAGTTTTAGGAAAAGAAGACTCACTATACAAACAGGGTTGTCAAGTAATGAAGCAGTCAGAAAGATGAAGAAAATGAGGGATTTGTAAGATTTCCATTAAACTTGTAGTTATGAAAATTGTGTGGTTTGCTCAAAGAGGAAAATTGCAATATTGTTGGAATGTAATGTTGAAGGTAGGTTTTCCAGTTGTTAAACCCTCCATCTTATTTATAAAAGCCAGATCCATTATCATAGATTGTGGCCCTCTGTTTGCCTTGTTCCAAAGTAAAAAAAAAAACTTTAATGTTAGAATGAGTTATTCCTTTTCTGTTGTCATTCCTCCTCACATTTTGTCCTCCTCTCTGAGGACTGATCCACTCTGCAAGAAGGTTAATCAGAGGGACAGACAGTTGCTGGGAGCCTAGCAGACCAGATTAGCAGCTCTACTGATTTGAAGTGTGTTTGTTTTAAGATCTCTCTCAGCAAAGCTCCTCTTAACAGCTTAAACAGCTGCACATTTAACAAGGGTCAAATCTGATTGAGAACAAATTTTTACAACTGAAATGGAGAGCAGGATTTAGAAACATCCTAAAATGGCATCTTCCTAAAAGTGGTCTTGGGATTTTTTTTGTAGTCATGTTCTGTTTTACTCATAAGACAATATTGAACTGTACTTACTGTGGAATGAGGTCTACTTAATGATGGTAAACAATATGCCCAAGAAGGCAGGAGACACACCTTAATGATAGAGATCAGATGTTTAATTTCACTTTTATAATCTAGAAAATAGGAGGTGGGCTGTGAGAAAATTATCAAAGAAAAAAAGCTGAACACACAAAGTTTTGAGCTGCCTTGACCTGACTTGCCTATTGACCCTATGATTAGAGATTAACACGGACTTACCCGCAGCTTAAGGCCACTTGATGCAGTTGTCACGTTTTGCTTATAGTCTGGCTTCTGACGAGGGTCTGCTCATTTTCTAGCAACTGTAACAGACTTTACATGTTCAACCTGCTTTTTCCTGGTACAGCTTATATTTATGAAGCATGCCAGTACACTTGCTTAAAATAAAATAAAACACATGGACTGCTTCATTAATATTTAGCATTGGTTACTGAACCAACACCTGAATTTATTTACTATTAAATAAAAACAAAATTAATTTATTTACTATTACAGAAAAACTAAATACATTAAAAAATAAATAATAAACTACAATTAAATATTAAATAAGTTAACAATAGATAACATAAAAAGTAAATAGTAAATTAATAAAAATAAATTAATAGCTTAAGTCAATAAAATATATAAATAAATAGGTCAGATGCCATTATTTGCAGTGAGGGGTTAAAATGCTAGTAAAACTAGCAGTGATTTACTGGGAGTTTTTATTATGCTTCCTCTAGCTTATAGATACTAGATATAGATCAACACCAAGCTGGGACTTTATTTATCAAGTGCATATCCAGTCATATATAGCCTCCAAGGCTTTCTCATATGATGTGGCTGCATAAAATAAGATACATCACTTTGTAGGGTCTTTTCTGAGTGTGTTGGGCATTATTAAATTTTTTTTATACCTTATTGTTCAGCTCTCTCCTCAAACTCCAAGTCCAATTAATTATCTTTTCAGGAGAATAAGATTGTCCTGAGTAAGAACATCTTGGATGCTCAGTCAGTGCATTTTGTATCACCAGGGGGTGAGTGTCATTAAGAGTGTCTTGCAAAAGTCAGTCTTTCAAGAGGTCTGTCATAATGTTGTGATTAGCTGTGTCAATTCCTCGGCATGTTGTTGTTGCCTTTTGTCTCCTCCCCTTCTGTCTGCTGGGGAGAGAGGATTAACTGACCGTCTGGTTCTTTAAGGATTCCTCCTCTGTGCCCTGTGGGCTTGCTATGTTTTGGCAGAGGCATACACTTGATTAGGAGCACAAAGGTTTGCTCTTTTACAGCTGACTGCTGATGACAGGCGAGCTCCGCTCAAACACGGTGGAAGGCTCGTTCTGGGCCAGCAACATGAAAACCTCAGCTCAGCACTTTCCAGAACTTTTTCTCTCTTACAGAGTTGCTGAGGCAGTTTCTCTGGAAATCAGTATATAGTCTTAACACATCTTGCAGTGAACCATGACTTTTTTGTTGATGTTGGTTCTGTAAACTTCCACTTGTGTGCATCTGCCAGTGCATATGAGGACAGTGTGTTGCTAGTCAAGTTGTGCCCTGTTGTTTCTATTCATAATTACAGGTATTTAGAAACAAAAATATATGCTTTTCTAGAACCATATTTTCTTAGACCTCTTTAATAAAAATGTTTTTATTGGGTGTATCACATGTCTTGTTTTATATTTAAATATAAGAAAAGTGAGTTCAAGGGTGGGGGTGGGGGGTGGATCTCATGTTCTGCTATGTAACAAAAACCTTGGCATCCTCATGGAAATGATGCCAGAGTTGTGCTGTAATAAGCAGCTAATGCTAATGGAAGCCATTGGTGTACAGTCCCCACAGTGTCCATCATAAACTATCTCAGACTCACTTGGACAAATCATAATAGAAACTCTTCCATGTCTAAAATTCTGACAGGCTTAGAAAATGACTTGTTTGTATAGAGTGTTTGCAACAGTATGACACCATGTGCAGTCAGTCTTTTCAACTATAACTTTGTTTGTGGATGCCATTAACAGGTATTTATTTTAAAGACTGATAAGATGACAAGGGGGGGGGGGGGACTAAAGACTCACTGGAGACTCAGCTGAATAAATTTTTTGTTTTAATAAAGTGTGTTGTAATTCAAATATTTACAGTGGGGTGTTTTGCTCACTGTAATAGTTAATCATTTATGTGGTAAAGCATGAAAGGGAAGTCCTGCCCTGGGAAGGGAGCACTTTGTGAAGATTTTAGCGGGTATGTCTAGTGATTTTAAATTCATATTGTCTAAAAAATAAAACGACTGTTCACATTTTCCAGTAGATCATGCTCTTAAATCTAATGTTGAACAGGTTATATTATGAGCATTTGAGGTAATGTTTAGTCCTACACTAAAGTTATATAAATAGATTGTTGACCATTGCTTATAGGCCATGCAGGAAAGTTCATGCAAGTCATCTTTAATATGGAGAAAGTGCTGCAACTTTTAATGGGTAATTAATGAGAGGCAGACAGAGACAGACATATTGTTAGGCCTCCATGTATCACAAGGGAGTCCAGCTGTATAGACACAAATTTCATGGATTATTCATTGCATGGATATTGAGAGAAACCATGAGAGGGGTGAAGGCAAGAGAGACATTGATTAGAATTAATGCAGAGGAGAGCAATTCAAAATGAGCATTCCTGGGGTTTTGTTTATAACTGCTGAGGCAAAAAGATGTTTCATTTCAAGTTCTTATCTCTGTACCCCTTTTCCTCCTTTTTGTACGGTTGGCTCAACAGTAACGTCTCTATGTAACTTAATCTCAGTGGGAGTATACCCCCAGATCATCTCTCTAGCTTCCTGTTTTCCGTCCGTCCTTGCTAAACCTAGTTTAGCACCTCCCTCTCTTTCTTTTATGATAACCAGCATTGAGGACATATACTGCTCAGTCTTTAAGTAGGTGTGGGAGGAAGGATTTCGGATGCCTCGGAGGTCAGCCTTGCCTTGTTCTGTGCCATCAGCTGCTGCTTGGCCTACTGCCAGTGCTGCTTAACTTTTATTTTCTGCTTCGCCCAACAAAGGTCTTTGAGTAACAGGCTGCTGCTTTTGTCAAAGCAGCCATGGGCTTGCTATCTACAGACTGCTTAGTCTGTAGGATCTCAACAATTTGACAACATCCAACAAAAATAAAGAAAATAATAATAAGATTAATTGAAAACTGCCCTATTTAATTGTATAGATTGTATTTAATTGTATTTTTTAACAAGTAAATTAAACATTTTCTGCAGAAATTCACTTTTTGTCCTGATTTAACAGTAACAAGAACAGTTCAACAAGCTTTACAACAACAGTTCAAAAACCCTCTCCTCTATTTTAGAAAGCAAGATGGAATGCAAATATTAGGATCACTAGCTGGAGCATGTAGTCAGTTTGACATGAATTTATCAGTGGTAACCATAAAATCTTTGTGCAACATGAAAAACCTTTGTTATGTTTTTGTTATGTAGATTAACGTCCGTGTAACCACCATGGATGCAGAGCTGGAGTTTGCAATCCAGCCTAATACCACAGGAAAACAGCTCTTCGACCAGGTAAGCATACCTAACACAACCACAAATACTGAGGAGGATCTAATTCTTATCCTACATATTTTTACTGGTATTGCATCACAAATAATTCTACTTTTAAGAGTAATTCCATTTCCTCTAAAAGTAAGTAGTTACCTTACTGTATTACTTCCCGAAAAAAACAACTTGTTAATGTACTTTTGGATTGCCAAATATAAACACACCATAATATAGAGAAGCATCTGTGTCCATGCCATGGATGATTTTTGTATGTGTGAGGCCAACAGTGTGTGGATCTTTCGCCTACTGAAAATGTGTATAGCATTATGTGGAACAAAGTCAAACTTTGATGACCCTGGACTTTTGAGCAGCTCAACTTGAATTACTTTTACAAATTGCAGAACGTTTCTATCATCAGTTCTCAAATTATGTAAAAAGTCTTGTTACAAAGAAAAATGGGGTAGCACCATGGTATAATTTTAGATGCCTTAATTCTAGATTTATAAAATATTTTCTAAGTGCAATGAAGTTGGTCAGTAAAAACATTTAAAATCTTTTCTTTTTTTCTTACCTTTTGGAGCTAATTGACACGTTACAACTTTTAAGTTTTTGCTGCTTTTCTTTATAAGAATTTTCTTTCTGTAATAACAGATAATATAACTAGTTGTCTTAGTGGATAGTCTACATCTATGTCACCAGAGATGTCATCTGTTAATTAAGGAAAAATCAACCACAAAGAATTTCTCAAGTGGTGTTCATAGAAGGTGTGAGATTTTCACTTCGTTTTGTATTCCTTGCAGGTTGTGAAGACAGTTGGTCTGCGGGAGGTCTGGTTCTTTGGCCTACAGTATGTGGACAGTAAAGGGTACATCACCTGGCTCAAACTCAATAAGAAGGTCTGTCTCCCTTTGTTTTTCATTCTGTCTTCTTGTTATAATAAAAAATGGCCATCACTTTTTATTTTAGTTGGTTCACTTTTATTGTCTCTGTTATTCTGTCAGGTTCATTTTCTTTCACACTTTGATGCATCAGGTTGGGTATTTGTCTTTGATTTTTCTTATAGCTGTACTTGAAACTAGAGCCTCAGATGTGCTCTTATAGCAGGTTCCTCTTTCACTGAGGCCAGCATGTCTTCCAGCCTTGACACTAGAAATGCACCGATCTGTTTTTCTGGGATTCAAATCCAATTCCGATATCTGAAAATTGGATATAGGCCGATAAAGATAGGCTCTATTGCCCAAAGTATTCATGCACCCATCCAAATAATTGAAATCAGGGGTTTCAGTCACTTCCACTTCCACAGGTGAATAAAAATCAAGCACCGAGGCATGCACACTGTTTCTACTTGCGAAGGATTGGTTCACTCTCAGGAGCTCATGGAATTCCAGTGTGGTGCTGTGATAGGATGCCACCTGTGCAACAAGTCCAGTCATAAAATTTCCTCACTCCTAGATATTCCACAGTCAGCTGTCAGTGGTATCATAACAAAGTGGAAGCGATTGGGAACGACCGCAACTCAGCCACAAAGTGGTAGGTCCCGGAAAACGACTGAGTGGGGTCGGTGGATGCTGAGGCGCATAGTGCTCAAAGATCTGCAACTTTCTGCACAGTTGATTACAGACCTACAAACTTCATGAGGCCTTCTGATCAGCTCAAGAACAGCTCGAAGAGGGCTTCATGGATTGGGTTTCCACAGCCAAGCAGCTGTATTCAAGCATAGATCACCAAAAACAATGCAAAGCATTGGATGCAGTGGTGTAGAGAACGCGGACACTGGACTCTGGATCAGTGGAGACGCGTTATCTGGAGTGACGAATCACGCTTCACCATCTGGCGATGTGATGGAAGAGTCTGGGTATCTGGGTGGTTACCAGGAGTGCAGTACTTGTCTGACTGCATTGTGCCAAGTGTAAAGTTTGGTGGAGGGGGGGGAATGATGGTTTGGGGTTGTTTTTAAGGTGCTGGTCTTGGCCCCTTAGTTCCAGTGAAAGGAACTCTGAATGCTTCACCATATGACGAGATTTTGGACAATTCAATGCTCCCAAATTTGTGGCAGCAGTTTGGGAATGGCTCAACCTCACTGTGCACCAGTGCACAAAGCAAGGTCCATAAAGACATGGATGAGCGAGTTTGGTGTGGGTGAACTTGACTGGCCTACACAGAGTCCTGACCTCAACCAAATAGAACACCTTTGGGATGAATTAGATCGGAGGCTGAGAACCAGGCCTCACATATGCACTTCTGAAGGAATGGTCAAAAATTCCTATAAAAACACTCCTAAACCTTGTGGAAAGCCTTCACAGAAGAGTTTAAGCTGTTATAGCTGCAAAGGTTGGGCCAACGTCATATCGAACTCATTTGATTAGGAATGTGATGTCTATTAAGTTCAAGGCAGGTGAGACAATACTTTTGGCAATATAGTGTATTTTCAAAACCAGATCAGTGAACATTGTAATTATAATCACTATTGTTGTTATTGTGTGAGTTTAATTAGGCTGTAGTAAACAGCATCTTAATAGGTGTTCGGTAACGCTGCATCTGAAGTACAAACTCGATATAAAAAAAATTCATATATAATCATTTATACATACAAATTCTAATGGAAATATTTATTGAACTGATTTTGCATCAACATATTTTGTTGGGCTTATACCTGCATAAAAGTTTTAATTTGTAAACACAGGACCACAAAAGGTCTCTCTGTGTATCAGCGAGGCGGATTGGGCGAGCTAAGCCTAATATCCGATCCGTGAATCACGTCAATATCGGAGCACCGATACCGATATTGGATCAGATCGGTCCCAAACCTGCTTAACATCTCCCATCACTGTGTGTGTTTGGGTGTACATGGCAGGAAAATTGGTTCACACACTACATGTATGGGTGTGAGAGAGACAGGTGATGATGCTGAAAAGTTCCAGTAATGTTATTGCTGTAAAACAAGTATGTGTTTGGACAGAGTAGCATGTTTGTGTGTGTGTGTTTAGGCTCTCTCATCAGGACTGGACAGGGCTGTCAACACGATGTGGGACAGCATTTTTGCTTTTGCTGCGCAGTGGAGCTGCACTGCAGTGGAAATTATTTAGTGTCTGAGAGTGTCAGCTGTGCGCATATGTTCCACCCATCCCACCAAATATTAAAGCATCCTGTTTTCATTGATCACATACCGTATATGACGAATATGCTTGTGTAGTACTTTGCATTTTTATGACTTGTAGTCAGACCAACAGGCTCTTTGCAATTGAATCCTCTTAAATATGTCTATTTAACAATTGTGACCAAGGATTGCAACGTTATTTAACATGTGTAAAGTAAAACTATTTTCCAATTATTACTGTAGGTGATTGTTAGATAACAAGTATTCAGGTGTTGGAAAAAATAAATCCAGCCATTTTATTCAACTGTTTTAACAAAGAAGATGACAGTAATGATTAACAGGGTACAGGACCACAGCAAAATAAAATTTGCCATGTCTTCAGAATGATTTTTTTTTTTTTTTTTTTTTTTTTAAGATGTTAGAAAAGTAAATTATATTGTATGCATAGATCCATTTAAACATAGTCTATATTTGTGCACATTTATGGGTCATAATAAGAATGTGAAATTATACTGAGGGAAAGTGACATTGCTTTGCAAACGGTTTAATTTTGAAAAATGAACAGTGAAGTCTCAGCGGTCCAGTTCTGCTGCAGCTTGTCCGAGAGTGGCAGTAAAGAGGTGTAAAGCTTGTTACACGCTAATCAAGAAGTGGGAACGTTGTTCTTGTTCCAGAGGCCGCTAGAAATTTAATTTTGGTCCAATTAATTCATACTCTGCGAGAAGCTTCGTCCAGCGATGGGGTGGGAATGGCTGACCAGGTTATTTAGTTTTTAACATGGAATGGCAGGGTTGTGCATTTGGCCGTGTCTGTGTCTTTACATGCCAAATGTGATTTGTACATTTTTGTACTTTCTCAGCACCTCAATCAGCTGTTTATTAAAACTACCTGTTCAACATTGCATCAGTTACAGTTATGTTTCGTATCTTTATTTCCATCCAAGTCGGTTAACTTTTGGCTTTGATGCAAATTTATGACCTACGGATTAGTTGATGTTCCTAATGTTAAATGTGTCACCCAGGTGACCCAGCAAGACGTAAAGAAGGAGAACCCTCTACAGTTCAAGTTCAGAGCCAAGTTCTTCCCAGAAGATGTCTCAGAAGAGCTAATCCAGGAGATCACCCAGAGACTCTTCTTCTTGCAGGTAACCCAAAACTTACACTTTTGAAATTCACAAATGGCAAAGTAAATGATGCCTGGACGAAATAATTTACCTCTTTATAATAATTCTAAACAGTCGTAAGAGAATCCTTGACCATTTTGTTTGCTTCTGTGTCATGTGCGGCGTCAGGTCAAGGAGGCCATCTTGAACGATGAGAATTATTGCCCTCCAGAGACGGCTGTGTTGCTGGCCTCCTATGCTGTCCAAGCAAAGTATGGTGACTACAACAAAGATATCCACAAGGCTGGATACCTCACCCATGACAGACTGCTGCCTCAGAGGTACACAAACACTCCTACTCATAGTGTATGATCACACACTGTATACATCTCAGCGGTCAGCCAAGTGACTCACCCTAACCTTAGAGATGAGGAGACCATTTTCATATGAAAATGCGTGTATTTCCTATTAGTCATTCTATTTCCTCTTGAGGAAGCAATTTAGAGTTGTCATTCCTTTCCTATTTTTTTCTGGCATCATTTTTGTGTGCGTGTGTTTATCTTTTCAGAGTCCTAGAACAACATAAGCTAACAAAGGAGCAGTGGGAAGACAGGATACAGACTTGGCATGAAGAACACAGAGGAATGCTCAGGTGTGTGTCCCTTTTTTCATTACATTATGGTAAAGACTATTTGGTTTTCCTGTGCTATGTTAATTTTCATGTTGTAAAATAAATGAGCACAGATTGTACTGCTATAAAAAGCACACAATGCTTTTCTTTTTCTCAAGAGAGGACTCGATGATGGAGTACCTTAAAATTGCCCAGGACTTGGAGATGTATGGAGTCAACTACTTCGAGATCAAAAACAAAAAAGGCACACAGCTGTGGCTAGGTGTAGACGCCCTTGGTCTCAACATCTATGAACATGAAGACAAGTAAGGGGTGCTAAAAAAAAAACAAGCTAAACTTGAGTCCTAAATATAAAATCAGCTTATACTCAGAAGGTAATGAAATCTGATGTTTTGACATGAATCCCATAAAGACAGCTGCAGTTGGAAGCTTACAATAGTGTGTCCTTGTTTAGGACAGTTGACAGATGTGGCCGAGTCTGTCATCATAACAGTGCTATATAAGATGCTGGCCAAAAATGTGTAGTCATCACTGTAATCATCAAACAGAAGTGGCTGATGATGCAATTATATTTATAACCCTTTACTGTAAGACATAAAAGGAAAAAAAAATATGGGCATGTATAAATGATGCTGGTCCAAAACTACCTCAAACAGGTTTACGTATATGTTAATAGAGATCCCCATTAGCATCAGCAGCATGCTGCATCAGCTATCCTTCCTGGGGTCCATTTACAATAGAAAAAAAAGTATACAATTTACATTTATGACAGATTACATTGATTAGGTTGAGGTTATCAGCTGTTTTTGCATCTGTTGTTTTGTAACTTTGTGAGAGATGATTGTTTAATGTGCAGCAAGTTGACAAGAAAGAGCTATTTTTAGGACTGAAAGCTAAGTGAAAGGTGGAGAAAGAATAGATGTATTTATAGGAGGGTCTTTCCTGTTCTTTCTAGTCAGATTTTAATTCTAAATTGTGGAGGAAAGAATAGATTTAATCTCTGCTCCTGCAGCATTTCCTTTCAGTGCCCATCCTGCTTTGACTTTGCATCCACTTATCGTAGGTCATCACTGTTGCCATCTTTCTTCCTTCATCCAGGTGACAAGGGAAGGAAACAAGAAAGATGGCACTAGCAAGATAGCAATGAATAGTTTCTATGGCTCCCTGTAGGCTGCAGCGTCTGCTCTATCCCTTTCCTTTTGAACTTGAGTGAGATCTGACTCACTTTCCTTATCCTGCATAGTTGTCAGTTAATACCAGTAAAAAAAATTAACTGTGTTAAATCTTGTGCTGTTTGTTCTCATAAATGTTATCACAATAGTTTTGTATTTCTTTCAGACTAACGCCAAAGATTGGCTTCCCCTGGAGTGAAATCCGAAACATCTCTTTCAATGACAAGAAGTTTGTCATCAAACCTATTGATAAGAAAGCACCTGTAAGTGTTGAATTCATCACAAGAAGTGAAAAGTCTACCAGCATTATGTTGAGTTTCTCCATTTTTATTTTAATTCCTATAGGACTTTGTGTTTTATGCACCACGACTGCGAATCAACAAGCGTATTTTGGCGCTGTGTATGGGTAATCATGAGTTGTACATGAGGAGGAGAAAGCCTGACACCATCGAGGTGCAGCAGATGAAAGCACAAGCTCGGGAGGAAAAGCACCACAAGCAGATGGAGAGGTACTGCACTGAAACACATGATCACTTCTATATTCAGTTTTATAATGCAAAGTCTGGTTTATATATTTCAAGTGTTAGGTGATGAAGACAAGTTTGTGATTCAGGAGAGCCTTTCCACTGGAGGGCAGTCTTGTCTTTTTTTCTTTCAAACATGATCTTTGGTAGGAGTGCCTGAGTTTTTATTCAGCCAGGAGTGCAGAAGCCTTAGCTGAGTTTACTCACTTCACATTTACAGCGTTTAATGTCTTGTGTTTATTAGTATTTATGAAAAACAATTAAAGATACATATGACTCACACTCAAAAACATCTGGCATATGTCTTTGCAAATGTTCTCAGGGCGCAGCTGGAGAATGAAAAGAAGAAGCGAGAGCATGCAGAGAAAGAGAAGGAAAGGATAGAGCGGGAAAAAGAAGAGCTGATGGAGAGGCTGAGGCAGATTGAAGAGCAGACGATGAAAGCCCAGAGAGGTACCAGTTTTACTCTTTATCCTTCCATCTGTTCACTACTCGTTGCTGCTGCCTTCCTCTTCACTTCTGTCTAAAATGTGTCTGGCTTTGGTTGTCAAAGAAAATTATGACTATTCAGAGTCTAAATAAAATGAATAGTTTAATCTGTTGGAGTAATTTACTATTAGATTTATATATATATATATATATATATATATATATATATATATATTAGTTGAAGCTGCTTGTAACAGAGATTGCATTTTAAATCTGTATAAGATAAAATGAAAGCATGTGTATATTTTTTCTACAGAACTTGAGGAACAGACTCGCCGAGCCATGGAGCTAGAGCAGGAGAGAAAGCGAGCACGGGAGGAGGCTGAGAGGCTGGAGAGAGAGAGAGAAGCAGCCGAGGAGGCCAAGGCCGAGCTGGCCAAGCAGGCTGCAGACCAGCAAAAGAACCAAGAGCAGCTGGTGGGTTTTTAAGTTTTTGTGCATTCAAATCAGGTAGAGTATCTGTAACAGCAGCACCTGTATTCTTTTTTTCGTTTTCTTTTATTTTTTCTTTGTCCCCTAGGCTTCTGAGCTGGCTGAGTTTACAGCAAAGATTTCCCTCCTAGAAGATGCCAAGAAGAAGAAAGAGGATGAGGCCACCGAGTGGCAGCATAAGGTAAAGCAGCATCTTAATCACTGACTTATTCACTATCCTTTTATATAAACATGGGGAAATCTTTCCAAGTTCTTGTTTTGGCTGAGTCTTCTTCAGAGCTTTGATAATATTAAACAACAGATAGTTTTAGCTATCAGGAAGGACAGCTTAGAATATAATTTTTTCCGCTCCTAAAGCTTGTGTTTTTGTGAGATGTGTTAAATAAATGGTATGTTGTCAGCTCCTTCACCCTCTGTCACTGATCTTAGCTTTATCATGGAAAAAAGATTTGGGGTTTATTTTACTGCCTTATCTTGGTTATTATATTGACTTTTATTTTTTATTACTATCAATATTCCTTCTAATGAGATACAAGAGAATTAAGCTGTATCGATACCTGATAAGCCAATTTAGTTTACTTCAGCACTGTCTTGCAAGCTAATCCAGTGTGCTGCAGACTCGCTGCTGACTCTGCAACTTTGTTTTTAGATTTATAAAGAAAATAAGACGAATAGGATCAAATCTTTAGCCTTTTCCTACAAAGAGGAATAAAAACTCAAATTTCATTTGGGCAAAAGAACTTTTCAAACTTTTACCCCACTGTCTACTTTGAAGAGTGGGAACAACAAATTCAGCACTGCAGACATCGAAGTATACAAAACATCTCTTAATAGATATTCTGCAAAAGTGTACTGTAAATTTGAACTCTCATGAAATAGAAATGTAATATTAATAATTGTAGAAATAAATTCCTTTAATGTTTGGATTAAACTTGATGCGTTATTGTTTCTGTATGTCACATATGATGCCATGTCTTTGGCTGTCTGGTGTGAATCTGCCTCCGGTCTGCGTCTTACTATTTGTGCCTTTGTGTCTCCACCTGCAGGCTCTGTCAGCACAGGAAGACCTGGAGAAGACAAAGGAGGAGCTGAAGACTGTAATGACAGTGGTGCCAGCACCTCCAGGTGGCCATGCCGAGAGCGACCACGACGAGCAGGATGAGAACCATGCAGAGGCCAGTGCCGAGCTTTCCAATGAGGGAGTTAGTCAGCTTGACCTCCGCAGCGAAGAGGCGCGCATCACCGAAGCTCAGAAGAATGAGAGGGTCAAAAAGCAGCTTCAGGTAAGAGGGAGGGGGATTACTTTTGTGTTGGGGGGGGGGGGGGTAGTCCTATAGTCCTTCCAGTGAAGTCTGAAGCAATTTAACAAACACTACCTCCCTGAAGCGCAGAGAGGTCAAGTCATAAAACTTTAAAAACAAAGTTGAATAAGGGATTCAACCATGTTGATTGTCTTAAATCTAAACACTCAGTTCATGTAGGTTAATTTAACCAAAGGTTTCAAGATTATATTATTTTCTAACAGAAGTTTTGTTGCAAAGAAGAAACACGGGCCAAGCAATGGCAGATAAGGGTAAGATGAGGTATACTTCTCTGTCCATTCCTCTTTAATCTCCTGCTTTTAACAGGAGGTGTGCTGGCTTAGACTGTAGCCTAGCTTAAAAGCAGTTTCTCTGGTAATTAACCAAACAGACAGATGATGTCCAATCTCCTAAAATACTTGATTAATTATTATACAAAGACTGCAGATTTAAGCTTGGCTACGGCATAGGCCAGGATTTGTACTGAAGCTATGGCCAGAAGAATTCAAATAGTGTCAATTTAAAAATAAAAAGGGATTCATTTAGGACGTTTCTGGGTAAGTCTGTGTTGGCCTCCCCCCTAAAAGAACTGTTATAAAGAAACAGGCCTTGGCCAAACCAGTATGAATGCTGACCGCTGCTTCTGTGCTTATTTGTTGAGATTAAATGACAGCCAGAAAACCAGAGAGCAATAAGTCGTTTTACTCAATCAGATGTTAACTTTTATAACTTTACCTTCACATCTGTCCCGTCTTTTTTTTTTCTTTTTTTCTTTTTAACGCGCCTCGTCTGCACCCCTTATGCCCAACAGCACTTTGCTTTGTATATTCCATTCTACACTTATTTTGTCCATCTCACTTCTTTCTTCCTTTCCACCTCCTCCTCAACCTCTTATTCTTCCTTGTCTTTCCTCTCTCAGACTTTAAGCTCAGAGTTGGCCCAGGCCAGAGACGAGACTAAGAAGACACAGAACGACATGCTGCACGCAGAGAACGTGAAAGCGGGCAGAGACAAATACAAAACACTGCGCCAGATCCGACAGGGCAACACGAAGCAGCGCATCGACGAGTTTGAGTCCATGTAAGAACTGCACCTCTGTCCTTCAGAGGTACCTGCTCTCAACCCTTTACCTGAAACAGCTGCTCTGGGGTTTTTTTTTCCCCATGGACAACTGACACTGCCGTCCTCATAACCCTACCGAGTAACTCATCATATCTAGGCAATATGTGAAATATTCTTGTCAAACTTTGCCAAAGTCCGGCCCCTTACCTTCACCTGGAGAGTTTGGATTTCTTCCTGAGACAGAGCTGCAAGCACGCCATTACGAACAATCAGAAGTTATCTGTAATCTTGAACGTCAGGGGGAAAGAGTATATGTAAAGCTAAAATAGAAACAATAAGATTTTTTTTTTTAAGTATACATGGTCATATAAAGGTACTTTTTCTTTTTGTTTTCTCCCATTTTTGGTTAACATGTATACCGATCTTTAGTATGAAGATTAGCCGTCTTCATCTTTTTAAGTTTTCCCCTCTGCTTTTGTTTGACTCGTTTTGTCAATGACGCCATTCTTTTTAGTTGTCTGTCATCCATATTTAAACTTCCAGGAAACAAACTAGGACTGAAGCTTGGGGATAAATGAGGTTACTTCTATTATTAAGCTACAAATTGAGTATATTATGACATTTCAAAACATGTCACATGCTAGATCAGCTCACTATTTTCACTTAACTCAAACTAAAATTGAAATGGACATACGTTTATATAGAAAAATGACACTGCAGTATTTTATAGATTGAATATCATGAACGGCAATATTTTCAGATTTTAAAGAAAATGTTTCCTGTGAATGAAGCTGAATTAAACTAACCCTCGTGGGGAAAGAGCCATTTGTAAAAGGGCAGGTTTTGACAAGCGAATGTAGCAAAGGTAACTAAGGGAAAGTGTGTTTATTTTATTTTATTTTATTTTTCTCCTTACATGCAGGGGTCATAGGATAGCATGTAATCAGCTTGTGCCACTAAGCTGTTGCCCTCAAATTGAAAAGTATTATGACAGAGATGTCCAGTTTGAGTCCTCGAGGGCTGCTGTCCTGCATGTTTTAGCTGTTTCTTGCTTCAACACACTCAAGAAAAAGAACTAAAACTTGCAGTACAGCGGCCCTTGAGGACCAACACTGGACATCCCTGTATTATGAAAATAAGCTAATTGGTAGTGGTGTGTGTTTTGTATGAGTGTGCTTTCTAGTTGCATCCCAGTGTTTCATTTCCGGTCACCATAGATGGTTTTCTCTGCATACCGGCTCACAAAGGAACCCAGGGGATTACACGGACAGACAGATCAACACCGCATCCACACCGTTTGTCTGTCTGTCCCGTCATTTAAGTGTTTGATGTAACTGCGTGTGTGAAGTTGTGCAAACACTAGCGTATATTGGTTGCGGTTGTGTTCAGGTGTGACACCTGAGGCCTGGCACCTTTCTGGCTGGGGAGCTTATGAAAACATCAGTCCCGACCCGGGGACGTACGTCTACCTCAGTAATAATAGCAGTGGTGACTGACAGTCAAACACTCAGGGTGCTTCCTCCTTCCCTGACTTACACTCAGTTGGTTTTTTGATGGTTAAGAATATAACACAACATTTAGAATCTCCCCAAAAGGGCAGAATGGTAGAAAAGTGTTATTTCTTACATTTAAAGCTGATGTTAAACAACACTCTCCTCCTGGTTTTGCTCAGATGTCGTAGTTCATTCACCTGTTTAATCCAAAAAGAAAGTCCCAAAGAAATGCTGCAAATAGCAAGAATGTGGTGCATACAGAGCATTTTCAGAGGAGGCTAGGGCAAGTTGTCTAAAGGGGATCATGTGAAGTGAAGGAATAATTTGTTGGATCCAGACTTCTTTTAAAAGAGGCTTCTCACTTCTCACAAGAATGAATTAAAATGACCTTAACTGTCTGCTCCAAACATTTAAACATGCAATGAGATCTTGAAAGTGAGACTTGTGAATTTGTAAAGAGATGATTTATAATAAGATCTCAATGGAATTATTATACCAATTTTTTCCCCCTGAAATCTTTATGAATTTCTATCTAAGAAGGGACAACAAACGGACCTTTTGTGGCACCGAATATATGTTCCAGCATGCATCTTTGAAATTAGTTAACAAAGTTTTCCCTTTTTTTTTTTTATTAACAATTTGGTAAATAATGTTAATGGTATTATTTGTTATGCTATACTTGACAGCTGGTGTAAGTTGACATTTTTTAAGAGTTTGATTAAAAGCTAAAGCACCTGTATGAAACAAGATACTGAAGCCTGCCTTTTGTGTTTAACTTCAGTGTCCATTGGTATTGTTTTTGCCATAGCAGGTTTAAAAAATAAAAAAAAAAGATCCTGTGCTTCCAGCTCCAATTTTTGTATTGTATTCAAAGACACAAAACCAGCAGCATGCATCTCTTTATTAGACTGCTTCATTGGAGGGGAAAACTCTAGTTGACATGTCCACACCCCCCCAAACCCTCCACAACCAAGCTGCAAGGCTTCAGGTCCACTCTGTTTGTCACCGGCCCGCCTGTCCCCTCCAATGAAGCCAGCGTCTCTGATGAAGCCTGCTCTGGCACCAGCTGTCACGCTTTGCTTTGCTATGTTTTGTTTTTTTATTTCCTTATGTTTATGTTAGTATTCTTTAAGATAGAAGGCACAGGTGGATTTTGTTCCATTTCAGTGGTTCACAAATAAAGTTTTTAAGTTTTTGTTTTTTGGTCAGTTGGTTTTCTTTATTTAACACAGATCCATGTAAGCTGTGAAATACTTCGATCTCAGGAACAATGTTCTAAAGGATTTTAAGTGTTTTAGGGGGATCCTGTATATTTTATAGACTCTTTGGTGAATTAAGAAACTGGCTTACTTTAGTCTTTCCTGTAAGATTCAAACTTTAAGTCATCACATTTCTTTAAAAACAAAAAAACATGCTGGTGTTTCTGTTGCTTTGCCTTTATCCTTCTTTGTCCTGTAACCTGATGTAGCTATTGATGAAAATAGAAAGTAGTTTATGCTCAACAATTTTGAAATTTAAGGTTCGGTTAAAGCAAAAACAAACTACAAAATTGACTTTGTAATTTGCAAGAAAACCTCACCCCTGACAAAGAGGGTCTGGCTGCCGTGTTACCAAACAAGTCTGCCTTTCCCGGACCAAGCTTTATGGATTTAAGGCATTTTTTATTTTCTGATTTGGTCATTGCTAAATTCCATATTAATGCTGGACCTGATGGCGCAACAATAGAAGGGGGTAAGTAAACACAAGAAAAAGGACACAGATAAAAAAAAGCTAGAAAGCAACAGCTTCATTTGGTCACTTATTTTATACATACTACACAGTGATGTGGCTTTAATTAACATTAACAACGGGGTTATTGTAGGTGATAGCTTGGATTTTAGTTGTCATGAAGTTATATTTATTTAGCTTATTCTTGAGGCCTCTGATGAAGGTCTCAGCCCTAGTATACTTCCTCCTCATTTTCTACACATCCTGTGGTTATCAACACCCAAGTACTTATATTCTAAACTAGGATTTTAGGATGATATGACTACATATTAAAACATTAAATACACTAAATAGTAATGGTTTAATTATGTTAACATAATTCTGATGCTCATTCTCACATAGTTTGGTAAAACTGACCAAAGTTATAGCTGACATCTAATGATAGAATTGGGTAACTTTAATTTAGTATTCCGTTCTACAACACATCTACTGCATACTAAGTTTTACTTTCAAGTACTTGATTTGTAAGGGTGGTGCGTAGCTCCATTGGTTGAGCGGTCAGCCCAGGTTCGAGTCCCGGCCTGGGACCCTTTGCTCATCATTCCTGCTCTCTCTGACCCCCTTTTTATTTTTTAAAAATGTATAATAAAAATGTCTACCTTAATAATTATAGGATATTCTTGTGATTACAAGATATAAATTTCATAATTATACCAAAAGTGACAAGTACAGATATAAGTACAAGGCTCCTGTGAATGCAAGGTGCTTTTGTAGTATGTTAAATAGTAATACATTCAAAATAGTCTTATAACAAGTCCTTGTACAAGCATGTTTTATAGCAGTATTTCCTTTATTGAGCAAGCACAGTTACAGCAGAAAATGTCACAGTACAGAATTTCTTTGTTCTGTTATCCAGATAAAATGTAAAGAACGAACAGCGAGTTTCATTCTACTTGAGTATATCTACAGTACAGTTATCTTATTGCAACGCATGAAAAGTTAACAATTTGGAGGAAACGTTCTTTCCACAACAGGCGTCTTTATGTAAATATCCAGCACTTCCCTTCAGGTTTATACAGTACATTAAAGAAGGGTGCTCTATAAACATCAGTGCTGAGATACTAAGTGAAAAATTTACAAGCAGGAAAACCTACAGACTTCACAACGAACATCAAGCCACGATAACAAGATTAGCTCCAGGACAGAAACTGATACAGCTGCGAGAAAATGTTTGGGAACCAATTGGAATTACTTGGATTTCAGCGTAAACTGGTTATAAACACTGATCTGATCTTCATCTCTAAGTTACCACAAATATTTTCATGTTTTTTTTAACTGAACACAATGTGGAAAAGTTCAAAATTCAGTGTGGAAAAAGTATGTGAACCTCTACGCTGATGATAACCTAAGGTCTAATCAACGTGATGTGATTGGAGGTGTTGGTTCAAGCTGCCCTGCCCTATGAAAACACACCAGCTTTGACTTTGCTGTTCTCAAGAAGCATTTCCTGATGTGAACCACAGAAGCGCTCTCAGAAGACCCGAGATCCGTTTGGCGTACACACTTGTTCTTAGGCTCAGAATGTCCATGTTCATATTTGTAAACAATACATTAATACACTATAGAAGGCCATAATTTTGAGTTTTAAGCAAAAAACGTGTTTCTTGGCAGCCATACATCTTAACTGGGTCTTGTTCTTGTATGAAAGAAAACATACTTGGCTGCATTTGTGCCAAATTTCTTGCTTCTATCCAAAAGCGAATGATTGTTTTACATATTTGCTGAACTAAAATGTTTGGTTTTGGTTATTGCTGCTAAATAGTAATACGTACCTTTTCCACCCTGTACTGTCAATAGTTACACATTGTGCTCAACAAAAATATGAGGGCATTTAACTGTGTGGTACTAGTTTAAAAAGACTATCGTCGTGTCTTTAGATGATCGGAAGACATTTTATGTCCAATTTATTTACATCCAGGTAATTCCAAAGGCTTTTTCTTGCAACTGTAGAGGTGTACATAAACCAAACACAAGAATAAATGCAGAAAAATTCATCAAGTCATGCATAATAGGTAGCTGAACATAGTTCAGAGTATCGGATGTGTCATAAGCACAATGCCATGAAGAGGCATTACTTTGGGCCCACGCTCAGGCGCCACACTGACACACAGTGCCAGGAGGCCAGAGAGAAGGCGCTTCTTCAATACACACAAAGGTTTCCTCTCACCAACAGCATGCGCTATTGTACGGCTACTCAGATTTGTACAATGCGACGTGTTGGGACAGGAAAGAAACCGTTGGGCTTAATGTAGCTGGCTTCACCCTCACTGGGCTTCATTTCCTTGGCGGCCATTTTGATCTTTACATTTAACCAAGACAAGTATAATCTAAAAACTGAATCCAATTGTAACAAAACATTCAGCTTTAAACATAAGTGGGTTAAGTAGCAAACCTCAATCACTGCTGGTTCAGCCACTGTACAAACAACCACGATATTTTGACAAACGCAGGCTTTTCTTAGCCCCTAAAAGTACCGATTGGGAGGATATTTTAAAAATGTTTGGTTTTTTCATGACATGGTAGCTAGGTTTTTGTTTTTTGGGGGGTTTTTTCTAAGTCTGTGCGCTGCCATCTTTTCCATCTGATGTCACAAAATCTGTTTAACTTTACAATTACGTGCAGGATGTAAAGAGGGCATCTATCAGAATGTGCTATGGATGTCTCTGCTCTATGATCCAACACAGAACCAGTAACATCCTGTTTTGGAGAGTTTGGATGATCTTGAACACCTTTAGCTAGAACCAAACTTAGATTGTAATAAGTTCTAACAATATTTTGTTTGAGACTAACTAGGTGTAAGTTTACACAATATCCTGCTTTAAAGTTGCACTTAAAATGATTAATTTCTGAATCCTTTTGGTGGCACACTGATATTTTATTATGTACAAGCCCAGCGCAATGGTTGCCCTGCAGTCTCCTGAGGCCATACCTCACAAAGAGGAAGAGAGGACAAGAAAGAGTAACAGAGCATGAGATAACACCTTTATTGGTTGGAGAGAGCTCAGAGAAGAGACAGGAAGCAAGATGGCTGCTGAATTAGCAGTCGTTAGGAGGCGGCTTAGTGAGAAAAAGTTCAATAGAGCTACTTTAATGTCTACAGATTGAAAGAATACATTTTTATCTTCTTTTATATGATATAAACAATTTAAAATATACAATGATACAGATTATTTTAGTTAAAATAACAGTTTTTCATTTAAATGTCTAATTGAGCTCAGTAATATAATAATTTGGATATTTAGTTGCATTTATTGATTTTAAAAGAATGGAAGTGATCGTGTTAAATCAACATTGATTGCTTCATGAATCAAATTTAAATGATATAATTGCAGAATTTGTAATATTTTTAATTGCTATATTATATCATATCATGATCAAACTTGCAATTTCCACCCCTGCAGAACTTGTGGAACTCCGGTCATTTTTTCTAGAAGATGTTATCTGGACACTATTTATTTTTGGGAACCAAGGAGGTTTTCCAAAAGGCATAATTAGGGCTCTTTCTCAAGTTTCTCTTTAAGGAAAACACTTGTTTCAGTAGATTATTCCAGAAGTTCAAAATGGCCACCATGGAATATTTAAATAAAGAGTTGGGGTCTATCCACCTAAATCATGGTTAGCATGATAATACACGTATTCTCTATTCATTTAAGTATAATTTAAAAATATAAAGGGAAAAAAATTAAATGAACTGACCCCAACTTTAATGTGAAAACTAATTTACCTGTTTTCTGCCAGTAAACCAAAGCACACCCCTAGTATGATTTAACTGGCGCTCCTACAGAAAATAAGCCAGCTTCAAGCCCAAAAGCGCGGGTAAAAGAGCTATAATACCTAAACATAGTAGGTTCACAACTCCTTTTGTTTAAAACATATTTGTAATAATTGTCTCAAAGATATTTCCACAAGATTAAAAGTTGGAACATCTTGATTGGAACAAAACTTTTCAATGCACTTCATCATATAGCAATACATCAAGAGTGTTTGATAGATAGGGATCAACAGGTCTATGTACTGTATATAACATCAGCGACTTAGTTCATGATACAATTTGTATCAAACACGGTTTTTCTCTGTCTAGCATGGATTCAGCTGGGATCTGCTACAGACAACCATAACGCTGTTACCCAAAAACACAGCAGAGGAATCTGTTAAATATATTTACAATACGTACATGTTTCATTTACCCATGACCAGGCAATGTCTGTAGCAGATACCAGAGTTGACCCAAAACAAAGGGGCCAGCAAGAATGAGTGATAGAGAGTTAGAGAGAGAGATGTCCCTTACTAAAACTAAGGTACACATGACAGGGTCACCCATCTCTACAGCCACAACTCTAACCAACGAAACCGACGTAGTCTCATTAGACGACCCAGTTTTACCTCCATGAAAAGCCCATAAATCCCATAAATCGCACAACATGCAAGATTGACATGATAACCAGACCTAAGTCAAATGGTTGTTTAAAACTGTCATGTGGAGAACTGGATAAGGATTTACCACATAATAGATATTATGACTTTATAAAGAAGGAAATCTGCATGTGGTGCTCAGTCAGGTTATGGACTTGGTGTATAATACACAGACATGTATTCCATAAAAATGTAAATCTACTAGTAAAAATTGTGAGTAGTATTTGATGTATACATTACCAATCAGCTGGAAAATGAAAAAGATGCCTTTTAGTTATGATGCATAAAAAGTCCTTCATGTGAAAGAAAGAAAGCTGAGCAGGTCTAGGATGATCTCATGGTGCATTTTGAGTCCAATAGATTTAATCAAATGACTCACTCTTGCCTTAACCCTTATGTAACTGCTGCACAGTGACAAGAGCTGCACTTCGGATTATCACACTCATTTTATGTCCTCTAAACTTCTGATTTGTCTTAATAATGTCAAAAGAAAAATACTGATTTTCATGGTCTGTTTTATAACTGGAGGCTACATTTCTCTTCATTCCTCAGTATCCTGTTTGGGCTTTCTCTGAAAGGATGGCAGCTGCAAGCTGCTGGGGGTCTGTAATGTGGGGGCTCCTGGCCATCACCCGGCTCACCAGCTCTGAGGGAAAGATGTTGCACAGGTTGATGTACACTTTCTCCCTCATGTCCCCATAGCGACTGTGCACGGGGGATTCTGGGTGAGGCGGCACATAGGGTGGAGGTCCATGGGGGGGGACTGCAAGATGAGAGCTGTGAGGTGGATAAGGTGGGTGAGGGGAGTGGGATGGAGGTGGTGGGTGGCTTAGGTAATGTGTTGGGGAAGGGTGGAGAGCTGGGTGAGAGGAGTGATGCTGAGTGTAACCGTCTTGCGGCCACACAGAGGTGTGCCAGGACGATTGGCGTGTGTCTGGCAGACTCTGGTAGGTAGACGGCTCGTACCTAGACGGCGGCAACGGCGGCTGCCTGTAATAAGTGTCCCAGCTGGGTAAAGCTTTGAGCCGGTGGTGATGGTGCGATGTGGAGAGATGCTCATAAAGATGCGAGTCGGACACACTTTCAGCTCGAGTGGGGGCCAGGCACCGGCCGAGAGGAGAACCAGGGGGGTGAGGGTTGGACTGGGGTAGAGAGTGGTAGTCTCCTGGGCAGCTGGAGCGTGCAGCCAAGGGTTGGTGTTGGAGATGAGGGGGTAGAGGGTAGAGGGGCCGTTTCAGGGGGGCCTCTATTGGAGGCTGATCATGAGCACAGCCCTGTCCACACGCTGCATTCAGGTGGTAAGAGTGTACTCCTTGTTTAGATGTGTGACTCTGTGTGTATTCAGCAGGGTGAAGACCACATAGTTCATGGTTTGATGTGACATGGGAGTAGAGGCGGCTGTGGGGATTAGCAAAATGGATGCTGTCTTCAGTTAAAGGATCTGGGGGGCATCCAGGACAAGACCTCTCACTGTAAGAGTCGCAGCTGCTACCACAACTGGCGCTGCTTTCGCTGCCGCATTCGGAGCCCGCTGAGCCCAGCGAGCCGAGCCGCAAGTCTGTATCGTTGGGGTAGCGGCAGTCTGGGCTCCTTCGAGACGAGAGGCTCAAGCCAGAGTAGGCACGCGTTACCGAGTAGTAGCTCAAGTCTGGAGACTCACAGTGAGGGTAGAGGTCATGGCTGGGGGCTGGTAGATGGGTCACTGCTCTGGGCTGTTGGTCCTGTGGATGGTTTAGACCAGACGGAGGACCTCCTGGGGCTGGGGACATAGTCAAACTCCCGCTGGAGCTGTTACTGCTGCTGCCACACAGGCTGCTCTTCTGGCCCTCTGCCCTGCTTTTGGCCAACAGCTTCTCCTCAGCATCACTGTACGATAGAGCTCGGATGCTCGGGTCAGACTGCCTTTTCGGGGCACCTTTTTTGGCCTCAATGCTGCCAGCTGGTACACTGTGGCTCTTCACAAGTCCAGCATCCCCTTGGTTCTTGGAGGCAACACAGGTCTTTGCACTGGCACGCAGCTCGTCAGCCACAGCACGCTGAGGCTGAGCCCCTCTTTCAGGGTGGTAGTACTTACACTTGTGACCGTAAGTGCACTTCTTTCCTGGAGTGAAAAGAAATGATTTCTCACTTTTATCTCAGCATAATCTGCCAAATATTTCAAACACCATGAAGCCTCTATACACATATCATGAAACAGTTTCTCACATAATTTAATCATAACTGAAAAAGTGTGGCTCATCATTTCTACTTTTGTGCATTTAGGATGATTTTCCTTCCATCTCTTCTCACCATATGGGCAGGGCTGCTTCTTCTGTTCAGGGATGACAGGCCTTTTCCTCAGGAAGTTGTCTAAGCTGGGACCGTGACGACCAAGAGGGTCATCTGGCGGCATGAATCTGAAGTTATTGAGGAGAAAATTTAAAAAAAAGAGATTCAACCACTTAAGTTGATGCATATTTTCAAATCTGCTTTATTGATCCTAAAGGGCAATTAATTTGTAGCTTACCCACATCCTCTTATTATATCCAGTCAACAGAACAAATCAATAATCTAGACCAGTGGTTCACAAACATTTTGAGCCACAACCCCCAAGATACATACGTTGGTGTTCACATGATATATTTGTGATGTATCAAGTGGGTCATCCTGCAGCCATCCTCTAAATGTAAGGCATTAAAACTGTTAGAATCTTTATAAATAAAAATGATAAAGTGGTTTTGGATGGATTATGTTAAAAGCTGTAACAAAGCACTCATAAGCCGAGATAGGGCTAAATTTGGATTTTTACAATAGCACCCGTAATACCTTTGTTTCTGGACAACAGATGATTAAAAAAAAAAAAAAAAAATCAAAACATAAGGCTGGAAAACCTTTTGAGGATAAAGTGAATTTCTGTGGATTCAGTTCACTGCTGTAATAAAGCATCTGCATGCCCATAGTCGGCTTCTCTTGCTGAGATGAGGCCACATTTGGATATTTAATATGGCACGAGTAATGACTTTGTTTTTGCAATAATGCGTTAATAAATATATATATATATATATATATATATATATATATATATATATATATATATATATATATATATATATATAAGATCATAAGAATTTTTTTTTCTTTTAAAATAAGAAATACATACAAAACATCAGTAAAATTATAATAAATGCAAAGAAAAAATAATAAAAGTCCAGGTTAAAATATCAGTTAATTAAGACTACTGCTAGAATTCAGTAGCCTGATAGCTGAAGGAATAAATGACTCAGAGAAACTATTTGTTTTACTCAAGGGAACTTGGTAGTGGCGACTAGAAGGCATCATCACAAACTCAGCAGCCATAATCTTTCTGTTGTGCTCCAAATATCTTTGAACAGATCCTAACACTACTGTTTAGGCTGTTCCTATCCTTAATAGAAAGCCCATAATACTGGGAGATAAAAAGAAGTTAAGACTTTCAATGAACAATAAAAATTAAAACAGACTTAGAAATATTAAGAGGCAAGCTTTCTCGGTAAATATATTTTCTATTGAACTGTGTTTACATCCAATTTAAATTTGAAATCAGACATCACCCATGAATGACACTTTATGTGTTCACTGCTGTGTCTGAAATTAATTATCATATCCTTTTGGGGGTTTTTGTGTTACTATCCAGACACATCATCACACCAGCCATTAAATTCAAAGCAGAATCATGTATCAGACAGATAAAAAGCACCAGTGATGAAACACAATCCTGTGGTGAGTGTCTGACACAGATTTTTAAGGTTTACTTAGTTTTTCCCCCATTTAGGTTTCAGGGGAAACTACAAGCTTTAAGGAATAAACTAAAAACTGTTTGTTGCCTCCAGAATTTCAGCTCTTTTCAGACTTTAGTCATCGGTAACCTTTTATATCTTAATGCCAGATTTCTTTTCACCCCAAATTGTCAGCATCTAGTGCACTCCTACTTACTTGTCATTGACAAAAGAATACATGAGCAGGCGCTCGTCTATAAACTTCTTCCACTCAGGCTTCTCATTAGCCAGGTCTCTGTAGTTGTCATTGGAAACAATGATGCCGTCTGACTCATATGCCAGCTTGACAATGAAGCGGTCGTCATAACAAACCACACGTCGACCTTGGACGCGCCGTGACGGAGTGAAGACCAGGATTTTTTCTTTCTCGAGACGACGTAAGATCTCTTGATCTGTGGAGAGTTGAAGAAAACGTCATGCTAAAGTAAAGTAAACATTGTTTTTTTTTTATCAAGCAGCTGTTAGTACAGACCTGTTATAGGAGCGTCAGGGCGAGACTGCTCTTTCCTCCATGCAGGCACAAAAACTGTGATGTTCTGATGACCACGTTCTAGAAACCAATCTACAGCCAGCTGGATGCCCTGGCAGGAAAACACCTCCTTGTTGCCATGGCTACATAACAGAGTAAGAGGTACAACGTAATAGCAAATTAATGTATTTTTTTATGTTTAATTTTATTTTTTATAAACATTCATACTAAAAAACTTTTAGACTGATTTACGTCCTGCTTTCGTTATAGCTCACCTCATGGCTACATTACTGCCGTCCACCACAATTGGCCGCAGGTTGTCCTGGTCGCATACAGAATCCGAAGGACAAGGTGAGTCTGACCGCTGGGTGTCGAGCAAGTCAGAGCAAACGCAAGAAGATGAAGAAGAAGAAGAGGATGAGGTAGAGGTTAATATTCCAGTAGGTGGCTCACTGTCAGACTTGGTCCCCAGTTTGACTAGCTCTCCCAGTATGTCATTGATAAGTGTGTCGGGGCCAAGCTTGGACAGCACTAGTCGCACAGTCTCCTCAGAGTAGCCCAGTTTCAGTGCGAATTCTAGCTTGGCCTGGTACGCTTTCCCTTCTGCCTCAGGCACCAGCTCTGATGTGGGGGGATTGGGTGAAGGCTCATCAGGTGGGGGCTCACACGAGGACTGGGCAGGCGTGTCAGGTTTGGGCTCTGTTGAAAGTTCAGATGGGGGCTCAGGAGGCCCCTCAGTGCCTAAGTCCACACATGGGGTTCGACACAGCGGCTGGTGGGTGTTCTTACTGTGAGTGGATGCGCTTTCTCCTCCATCCGAGTCTGCAGCGAGGGTAGAACCGGAAGACGGCGCAAATTCGGATTCTTCATTGGACCCAGCGTTTTCCTCTGGCAGTGCCAGTGGAGGGGAACTGGCTGCGGTGTTGTTGTCGGGGCTGTCCCCCAGCCCCTCCATAGCAGGGGGTTTGTCACCGCCGCCAGCCTGCCGGTCAGCCCCCACTATGTGGAGATACTCCAAATCCAGCTCCAGGTCAAGGATGTGGCCTGCTCCTGCCTCCACATGGTCCTTCTGGCCCATGGGTCTGTCACAGACATCCAGCACACCGGGCTGAGCGCGGCCCTCTCATGAAGCTAGACTCATTAGTGCCTAAAGAACGAGAGGATGGAGTGACTCAGTTCAGTTAAGTAAAAATAAAAAAAAAATGTAAAATGGAATTAATACAATTTAGTTTCTAATATCAAATTAAAATTGTGTCAGTGTTGTAATGTGAAAAGGTTCTAACAAAGATGACATGCAAAGGTCCCTAAAGTTTCCATTTTGGGCTCCTACTGTCCACCAGGACTTCTAAGACCATCTGGGTCAAGCCTGCTTTCCATCCCGAGAGTTGAAACTAAACATGGAGAATCAGCATTTAGTTTTTATTCTCCTGTTATCTGGAACAAACTACCAGAAAACCTGAACTGTGATCCAAATCTTATCTTATGATCAGGTCTGAAAACTCCCTTTCTGAATATATTTTCCTGCATATCTACATTGACCGTGATGGTAATGCTGGTTTCGTACTGATATCCATTGTAGCTTGTTTTGGTTTCATGTAATTTCTTTTATTTTTCTTTTCTTTTAATTCTTTTGTTTGCAATGTACTTTTTAATGTTTTAATCACTTAATATTTTATGTAAAGCACTTTCGGTTGTTTTATACATGAAACGTGCTATAAAATAAACCTGCCTTGCCCAATGACCCATGCCTTTGTTCAGGTGTAATATACTTGATTTTTATCATTATATATATGATGAAATGACAGATGCTTCCAGCCTAACTGGGTAAATCCCTACTTAAACTTATGTGGGTAAGAAATAAGCAGTCTGCTACTACAGCAGCCATTGTCCTGAGAGACAATGAGACTTTTCAGTTAGTGTTACAAAAAAAATTTGAGCCAACATCGAATGACATCTTAGGATGTCTGACTGAACCTTAATCTTAGGTCCCAGTAAATCTCTGAGCTGATATCATTTATGATCTGACTGGCTGTCTGATGCTTACAACTGAAGAGCAGGCCAGCAGACACAAAGGACCGATGGGGCCCCTCACCCTAATTAATGGATTCTCGCGGGTTTTTTTGTTTTGTTTTTTTTCCTACCCCCCAAACCAGTCTGGCCTCAGTGTGTTTAAAAGCACCATGCCACAGCACAATCTACTGAATGACAGAGGGTAAACTATTGGGGGAAAAATGAAAAAAAAAAAGCCGTTAGCGCTTGTGTTGAAGCAACCCCCCTCCTTCTCCCCTCAATATCATTGTACCTGGTAATTGAGGTCCATATGCTTCCTCCCGCTGCAGTGCCGGAGTCACCCATAAAACACTAAGAGCTACGAGCCAATCAAGCAAGGACGTGATATTTGGTTAAAGGTTTAGAGGCATTTAAATGGCAGCAACTGATATGTTGCTCTCTGGAAACAAAGTTATGAGCCTTATTTATTCTGACCTATCATCACCTTCTGCTTTATTGTCTAAGCAGGTTGATAGCGTTGAGTTCCTTTTAGATGTTTCAAACAAGCAGCCTTTTCCTTTGGATGGTTCAGCATCCCTGATGTCTGGTTGAACCTTCCAACCCAGAAAACAACCCAAACAATATCTGATGATTTAACGGGAAGTGACTTCATGGTGGTGGAAGGAGAGGGGAGGCAACTGACTGGGTGAAGTGAGTGTGCATTTTATGAAAAAGAGGCTGCCTAGCAACATGGCTGAGCTACTGTTGCTAAGCTACAGCTGTTGAAAAGCATTCTGCCTTCCAATTGCAAAGACAGAGGCTGCAGCGTTCAGCCGGTGACATGCCTCTCACACACATGCACACTTGCTACAGCAAAGGCTTTATGCTTTCAGAAGTGAATGGGGTTTAAGTGTGCCTTACTGATAACCGACCCACAGGAGTGTTTAGCAAGTTAACCATGGTGTCAACCACTGTGGGCGTTGAAGGTGCCCATGCAGAAATAAAACATCCATCTCAGAAAGTGACTCACATTGCTGTGAAGAGAATGGGGCAACTGGGAATGTTTGATGCACTCTTGTGACTGGTGACGCTCTTTTCTCAGACCAGTTTAAACAAAAGTATAACAAACACAGGATTACCAGGATATAAAATTAACTTTTGGCTCATCTGCCATTATGTGTCAAAGTTACAATACAGTTGCATCAAACTTGCAAATAAAAATAGTTTGCTCCAGTTGTTAGTATGAAACCTCATCTTTAGTGTTACTTTAAAAAGGGACAATTTTAGATCTAAACATGTTTTTAATAAAGTAAAATTAAGTAAGTGACTGAATTTTATTTAACCTTTTAAGGCATTTATATATATATATATATATATATATATATATATATATATATATATATATATATATATATATATATATACATACACACACACACACACACACACACGATTTGCTTTGTTCCATTTGTTAACTGCTTTAATTTGGTCACAGATGTTGGACACAAAGAATTAAGAGCAGTACTCTTATTTTTGAAAGTACTGCTAAAAGACACCAACATCCAATTATTAGCCCAAATCTATCCATCTCCTACCCCTAAATTCCCTCTGATTTGGCCCTTGGGAGCTCGTGCATTAATCCAATTACAATGAAAGTCTTTAGGCATGAAATAAACTGTTCATGACCAAAGAAAATGTATACACGCCTTTAAAACAGAAACAAATCTCACAATATAAGCACCATATATTGCTTAAATTAATATATTGCATCATCAGCATTAAATTGCAGCTAACTAATCCAATCAACAAACAGAATTATAAAAAACTTCTTCATGCATACACCACATTAAAGCAGTGTGCTATGAATCCTGATGAACCCTATCCTTATTCAAAGTTATGTTTTGTTTTTTTCATCATTACATTTTTTAAAAAGTTGTGCAAGTGTGGTCTCAGTTTCACAAAAACAAAATATCATTGCATCTGAAATCTTTAAACCAGCCCCAGTCTTAACGGACCAACGGCCACATCGCAGCACACCTCCAGGCTGAGTGGGTGCATCTTTCAAACATCAGCATGCTGGCTCCCACACACAGCGGCGCTGTTGGCTTTGATGGAGGCTGTAATGAATATGTAACATCATCCTTACAGCACTTTGTGTGTGGGAGCTTTGTGCAAGGAAGGGAGAGAGTAAAAAGGGTTTGGGAGGGACTGTGGGGGGTTGTCTGGTGGTGCATCAATGCATGCCAATAACTGCGCTATAGGTATAGTGGGGGGGGGTGGATGGTTTTGAGGGGGGGTTCAGTGTGTGTGCGTGCATCTAGATGGCGCGCTGGGCTTTCCCCGCCAGCAGCAGGGCAACAGATGTCTGCTGAACGATACTTGCAACTGGTGTCTCCTCTTCATGTACAAACCGAAGCTCCTGGAAATGCTACACTGTCTTGCACACACACGCACACAAAAAAAGAAAAATGCTCGCTTTCTTTTTCCTCCTGCATCAGGTTTCATATAAACACAGCTCACACTGTTATAAATCTGACCTGCTGCAATGCCTGTGTAGCAGCTGCACAATACAGCAAAGTTTGGTCATGGAGAGTACATTTTTATTTTCAATCTAATGCTTAAAAAACCGATTCTGGTTTTGGATGTGAAATATTATGCTGCATCTCCTCTTCATTCTCATTCCATCATCAAAAACTAACACATTTTTTTGTTTAAAATTTTAGCTGTTTACTGGTCAATTTATTTATGAAGAACAGGCCCAACCAGATAGAGAAGGAGCAACCTGTCAAGCAAGACTGTTTTTTTTTTCTTCATATCTGTGATCTAAGTAACAATGGAACAATATTAACATTGATATATTTAATAAAGAAAAGTCAAGATTGTCAGCTGAAAGGTACAGACTTTGTCCTACTTACCAAGCTGCAAAAATGAACAAAAAAAGGAAGCAAATTAGATCATCTTATTTCCACATATTGGAATCCTTAAAGAGAAGAAAAACGCAGCAGGTGAAACTGAGATGGAGTAAATCCCAAAGTTACAGCAGCTACATCCGGGGTGATGCTGCTGTAGGTAAAAACAGAGCATCCAACTCCAATAAAACACCTCTGCCCTAGGTGTCCGAGTGTCTTCCAGAGCTGTATTATTTTTTTCTTGCAGAAGCAGCCAAGTTGGACAATGAGCAGTAAAACAGATGGACCAACAATGTCTGCCATTCCCTCATTTAGAGTGGCTGCTTCTCCACCAATCAGAGCACAGCGGCCTTACAATGAGGCACGGGGAGGTGGTGGGGAGTGGCTGCAGGCAGATGCTTGCAACACCCAGTTTCCCCAAGGCACGCGTACTCAAGCGTGCACCAGCACACACACATGCACACTCTCCTGAGCCTGAAAGGGCTTCCCCTGTGTGGCCGATGAATCAACGAGGGGTGGGCGGCCGAACAATGGAGCTACACAATGGGAAGCTTGGGAGGGCAGCTGCAGTGTGAGGGCTGGTGCTATTACAGCCCGGGGCAGCAATGGAGAACACCTGGCTGCAGAGCGCCACAGTCACTCTGCTCTCTTTGTCTCGGGTTGGGGGGTGGTGAAGGTGGAGTCTGGAGGTGGGGGGGGGGTTTAACAGAAAGAAAGGGCCAAGACTGGCTGAAAGACTAGCGTGGTCTTTAAGAGAGTGCAAGAGGAAAGAGCAGAGTGTGGCTAGGCTTAAAGAGAAAAGGGACAAGTGTGGGGGGTGAGGGACATCAAAAAGTTTTATGTCCCTATGAGTATGAGGGGGACCTGCTCTGCATTGTTGCGGCACACTTAGGGCAGATGACTCAAAAACACAAATCTTTGCTCTTCTAGTGTTCAAGCAGCCCAAAGAAGATCTGAATGATTTTGAACATGCATGGTGATATAGCCAGGCCTCGAGGTGCAAAACCTTTCACAGAAAACAATGAAACAGAAGACAAAAATTTTCGTAAATATTCTGTTGCTGTGTTGTGATATCAAAAGTAATGCAATAACGCATATATTCTTTGTTTTTGCAAACGTCCCACTGACGTAAACACAGTGAAGACTTCCTTTGTGTAGCTTCACATGCAACACACAGAGTATATAAACATAAATGTACCTGTATTGGGGGGAAAAACACTTTTGCCTACCATTGTAGTTAAATACAACACTGCTATCCAGACTGTATTTAATATGGAGCAAAGGGGAACTCTGGCAATATGATCCTGAATAGAGCTGGAAATAACAAATAAATTATGCAGAAAGCTAAAGTAGTGGAGGTTTATGCACTGCATCAAACTAAATATAGTGGCAAGCAAAAAATATGGGTACTGTAGAAAAATATGTGTTGCTAATATTATCTTAAGTTATTTAAGTTTAAAATGTTCTTTACATTTCAGGCAGGGTTTCTGTGTTTTGTGTTTACAAAGATATAAAGCACTAAATGTTGAAATAACCAACACCCAAACAGCAGGAAAAGTCTGTTTAATGATTCATGTGTTTCCTGGTAGCACTTTCCCGAGTTTACAGTGTCATAAAGAAACAGAAGTAACCGGGAATGGTGAAGATCAAGTCCCATTTTTAAAGGTCCCATATTATACACTTTATTCCCAATCTGAGACCATTCATTAATATCTAAATGAAATATTTCCGCCATGGTATGGACAAATCGACCCTCAGTTTGAGTGCAGCGGCTTCTCTTCACCTCCCTCTTTTTAGCAGCTTCAGAAATGTGCCGTTTATGGTGGGCGGAACCCTGGTGGAGCAGCTCAGCTGTTGGCTCCGCCCATCGCATCGCCCGTCATGAGGTGATTGACAGGTTAATATATTTTCAAGCTATCAGACTAATAAGGCCGAAACGATAAAATAACTGCCAGCTCTTACCTCTCCAGCTGTGTCACGGACAGTTGGTATTGAACCTGGCTTCAGCTTCAAACGGTTGGCGAAGCCTGCTTTCCATGCCCCCATGTTGTGGAAACAGTCCTCTTTGAAATGCTGGCCACAGACATGCAAAACCTTTGGAAGTTTTCCGGGTACATTTCCTCCAAAAATAAAATTAATCCACTCAGTCCTCGTGGGTTCAGTGGATGGAAGTAAAAAAACGTTTTCGTGTTCATTTATGCAGCCACAAACAGAACAGTGCTTCTGTCGCTTAGCCATGTCCGCTAACGAGGGTTGCCGAAGAGGGAAAAACACTGGGCGCTAGGTGATTTTTAGAGGGCGGGCTTTGAGAGCCGGTAGACGGGTCCATCGCTCTGTGGGGAGTGGTTATTGTCCCTTATGACGTCATAACGTACACGCTTTCAAACAAGCTCATTTCAGCGCTTACTTCCCTAGAGGTGGAGCAGGGGGGAGAGAGAGCGCCTGAAAGAGTTTCACACTTACGGGTCTCCTACACATGCGGGGGGACCAGTATGACTGTTCCAAAACCATTAAAAAGTGAATTTTGCATAATATGGGACCTTTAAGTAAGATATTTGAAAGAGCTTTATATCAATAGCTTTATGCTAGTTGGCAGTTGTTTTGAAATCTTTTAGTCTGGATTTTCGACCACACTGAAACTGCCCTTATCAAAATCTTGAATGACATCCATCTAAACACAGGGAGCGGCAGAAGTTCTGTTAGATCTCAGTGCTGCTTTTGATACAGTTGACCATAAGATCTAATTAGACTGACTGGAAAACTGAGTGGGAATCTCTGGTCTTGTTCTGAATTGGTGTGAATCCTAATTGAAAGACAGGAATTTCTCAGTATTGATTGGTATATAAATCTACTTAAACAAAGATTACATGCAAATTTCTTCAATGCGCCATCTACATGCTCCCACTAGCTCAGATCATGGAAACAAAAAATGTGATCATAAATACGCTGATGATACTTAGCTCTACATTACTGCCTCACCTCACCTCTGGTTTCCATGCAAAGCTTAGCCCCTTGACATTGTTGCAATTTCACTATATCTTTTCATGGAACAACACTACAGAAATAAACATTGACATACAGAATATCAAAGTTTAGCTTTTATAGTTTGGTGTCCTGTATATCAAAGTTTCATTTCTATAGTGTTGTCCCATGGAAAGATATAATGAAATATTGGCAAAAATGCAAGGGGTGTACTCACTTCTGTGAGATAATTAAAATAATAAAAAATAAAACATGCGCATGCATTTGTATTTGGATGGCATACACATAAGAATTTGGCTGATTTCCTCCGCTCAGGCTGCCAAGTCTAAAGCGCAATCACAGAAGATTAAAAGATCTGCACATTAATGTTTCAACTGCCACTAAAGATAATATGATCATAGCTTAATTGTGTAAAATGATGTGCGATTAGAAACATAAGCTGCTGCAATGCAGATGCTGTGTCACTAAACTAAGCCAGAAAAAGAAATTGCTCAGTCAGTGGTAGGGCTGGGTGATATGGCCTAAAAATAAAATCTCTGATTTTTTTTAACCAAATACGATTTCCAATTTTAATCGATTATTTATGTTTTGTAAAAGAAAAGAAAAACAAACTTATTAAAAACATTTATTTGTTTCCATAGATGAATGCCAGCAAAAATCAAGTATGTAATGTCATAGCTTTTCCACCATATAAACGAATTCATATCTTACATAGAAATATGCGACACAACTGCATCCGTGATCTCTTTCCATCTGGATCCTTATCATACAGGATCCACTGCAGAAATAATTCCCCTCTTAACTAGAGTTTGTGAGTTAAGTTGAATTCTGCATCTCATAGAAAGCAGCATTTCTCACTGCAGTTATACGGACAGCTAAATCCTAGATGCGAGTGAAGGGTCATTTCACTGAAAATCTGTCAGACAAACACCATTCTGGTGTGGAGGGAGGGCTAAATCTGCTGCTAACTAACTATGGAAAAAAAATCGATTTTATCGATTAATCGTCTGCCCTAGTCAGTGGTGACACTTCATGAGATCCTGCTCATAAAGATCTTAAACTTAAGTAAATACAACCTCAGATGTAGAACAACTCATGACTGACAATTACTCATATTATTCAGCAGATACTCAGCCTAAAATACAGCTTCATTAGGGAAGATTAATCTGGGAAGGGTTACTGGGCTATTTCATAACAATCTGGGATTCATCAATCTAGAGAAGTTCTCACCAACTCCGGACCTCTTGGGCCAGTGTCCAGCAGGTTTTAGATGCTGCCCTGCTGCAACACACCTCACTCAAATTAATGGGTCATCAAGAAGCTGTGCAGAGCTTTACAACAAGGTGTTAGAGAACCATTTAATTTAACTCAAGTGTGTTCCAGCAGGGAAACATCTAAAACCTGCAGGACACTGGCCCACTGGTCTGAAATTGGTGATCTCTAATCTACAGTGAGAAACTGTATTAATCTACTGCAAAACACTGAAGACAACTGTTAATATTCTCAAGTGAACATCTCCATAAATTCAACCTGAGACCAGACCGTGCAAGGCTCAGAGAAATGGCACAAAACTCAATAACTACATCTAGAGTCCAAAGACCCCAGAATGGTAAATATTAAAGTTCATGACAGTACAATTTTTTTCCAAGAATAACTATGCAAGTATTGCTTGTTTGGAGGTGTTGCCAGGAGAAAATCTCTTCTCTGCACAACTTAGGTTTGCAAAGTTGCATCTGAACAAATCACAACACCTCCAGAACAATGTTCTTTGGACAAAGAACATCAACATGGAGATGTCTGGCCAAAACCACACACAGCATATCAGCACAAACAGCTCATACCAGTGGCAGAGAGCTGATGATATGAGCTTGTTGTTGCAATGACCCAGTCAAAGTTCACACCACAACCTGATGGAATTGCAGAGGTGGGACCCTTTAAAATCTATGCATAAACTCATAAACCTCAATGAACTGAAAAGAGTGAGTAAAATTTTCCCCACATTGATTTTAGAAACTGATATACAGAAAGCTACTACTTAGTTACTACTGCTAAAGCTGGCTTTACAAGCTGCTGAACCAGAGTGTTTTACACTCTTCAATTTTTTGTTCAATACATCTAAGTACAGACTAATATGTCTTTTATCATCTGAGGTTATATTTACCTCATGTAAAGATGCAGTAAGGACCAGATGGTTTTGGTGTAATCAGTTTTGAGACAATATTTTCCAAGAAAAGCAGGCCAGTCAACAAAGCCTGTTAAAATTGATCAAGTAATCAACCCAGCTCTTATTCAAATATTTACAAAATGTCACATTGAGTTCTCAGAAATCACACCAGCCTCATGTCAAACAAGCACCAGGCTTCCAGCTGTATGAAATAATGGCTAATGGCCAACTGATCTGCAGCTACCACGCCTAGGGAAACAGTTTTAAATAAGACCAAAGGCAGACATGTCTGCCAACAGAAATGTTAATTCAGAAAGACAAGACTACATTTCCTGCAGAATTTATCTTGGCAGCAAGAAGTCGGCGTGTAATCACAAACAACAGAAAGCAGTCCATGGTGTCAGTGCGTTTTAGTAAATGTTCTCTGTCAGCTCACCAAGAAAGATAAATGTTTTTTTCTGCTTCATGGGCTCAAAAAAAAACAAAAAACAAAAATGTGATTAAATGTGTTCTGGGTTCGCTTGCAGAGTCAGATAAGGAAAGTAAAGAAAAAACCAGCAGCTGACCAGCTGCACGGTATCCAAACAGACTGGGGAGCTCTCTGAAGGCCATCTGTCCTGATAAACAGGTGTGCACTGCCCCCAACAACTGCAGCAGCAGCATCACCATCACTTTTATTTGTGCATGATAAAAAAAAATATTTAAAAAAAGCTTGGAGCCACTGAACTGTGAGGATTTCTAAATGCATGAAATAAATTGACAAAATTGACAAAAAGGAATGGGTTTTGTTTTTCTCTGCATTTTGGCAGGCAAGCAATTAAAAATCAACTCACTGGAAAGACCAACAAAACATCAAAAACAGGGTAAGTAAGGACATTAGGGCTGCATTTCCCAGCTCTGCATGCATGATTCAAATAAACTTTATAAAAAGATCAACTTGGATTTTCACAGGGAAATATTGTGCTTTTCACTTATTTCCATTCATATATCTACAGTCCTTTGCTAAATGTGAGTGCGGTCAGGTGAGACTTTCAGGGGTAAAAGGATGATTTAAAGAAGAAAAAAAAAAAAACTCATGGGTTTGGGACAAACAGCTGTAAGGCTTGTGTTGAACCCTCAAAAGCCACAAGATACTGCTACTGGTTTGATCCTGGAAGCCACAACAACCAGTTTGGAGTTAAAACACAGCTGTCAGTGAGAGATGAGCACCAGACAGGTGGAAAAAATTAAACAACTCTCCAGTCTCTATACCCTGACACAAATTTCCCAGAAAACAGACGACCAGTGGAAGCTCAGGCCTTCCCCCTCCAGAACACCCAAACTGCCACAACACTCTTTTAACATTTAAAATGCACATGCAGACAACACAACAACATCCCAACATTTCGCATGTAAAAGAAACTAAACAAAGTATATTATAAATTTGGGGGAGCGCGCAGGGGCGTGCATGGTCACTGCAAGCCAAAACCGTCACGACCTCCCGACAGCTTTCACCTGCGCCAGCCTGCAGCTCCTCCAACATACAAGTCCGCTCAACTAACGCCGTTTTCGGACACTCACCTGCTCAGGGCCACCGCTGCAGCTGCACGACGAGTTTTTATTTCAAAATGACTAAATCTTCTCATCATGGACTGGCGACGCAAAACATCCGGCTCGGATGCAGCGTGACCCAACCAAACTGCGTCAATTTCAACAGTGATGAGTCAACTTCCGCTCCAGAAACGTTACAAAATAAAGTTCATAAGCTACAGCGGCAGCCTCACACAAACCTACACCGAAACCTGACTTGTAAACGTATTATTTTTATATTAAAACATTATAACAGTATCTTTTTGGCTATCGCCCTGTTTTATTATATACATTTCGTCGTAAATAAATTGCCCCCGTTTGCAATTGATCTCAAGACTTCATCAATCAATAATATATATTATAGTATATAGTATTTACAGTATTCGAAGTAAAACTTCTTAGCAGAGTTAAATATTGTATAATTTCTTTTTCGGCTTAAACCGGAAAACATATTTTGAAAAATGAAGGCTAGCTTTGCTAAACTTTTAGCTAAAACGGGCTAAAACCGTCGTGAGACGCGATGGCGCCATCTTGTGGCAAAAGTAGAATAATGCTAATCTTTATACCAACATACACCAGCTTCCTTGCCTACCTGTTTGTTTGTTTGTTTGTTTGTTTTGTTTATTTGTTTTTCAGGGCGGGTTTTAAAAATTATTAATGGGGGTGAGACATGCGAATAACACCCTTTTAAAAATTAGTATAGAATTTAGAAATTATGTTTTTTTTTTTTGTTTTGTTTTTGTTTTTTGTTGTTTTTTAAGAATCCAGGAGCAATTTGTTTTATAATTGATTAAATATTTGATCTGATCAGACCAGATTACAGATGACACTAAGCTAATATATTGTGTCATTAGTAGCTTATTAATCTTGCCACAGAAGCTGAACAGTTTAAGCTCAGTTTAAACAAATGAAGTGGTGTTTGAAAGTCCCATTTATTCACTTTGATAAGCTTGAAGTCTGGGTGTTGGTGCATTTCCTCACATTAACTGCTTGCTTTATGTCCCTCCACAACTTCTCTGTTGCGTTGTGCACATGACCTTCATTCTTCTGAAACTATTTCCTGGTAGAACTACTTTTGTTTAGGTTGTCTTAGTGCACCACATACTTTCTATTAAAAATCAGCTAGGGGACAGATATCCTTAAAATTATAGTAAGTTTCTGGTACATTTCAAACTATATGTATACTATAACAGGCCCAAACCATGATTACACCACCACCATCTTTTACAAACATAAGGATCTCATGCTGAAACGAAAACTGTTTGCATTTAGAGTCAAATGTTTTTATTTCAACAACCTTCTGGCTTGTCCATGTGAGCTACTGCAAACTTTTCCTTGAAGTCCTGCCTTAAAATTCCTTTTAGGACTTTGTTAATCAGTTTAAATAAAAAATGAACCTCATTTTATCCTTGATTAAAAACAACAGATTATACTTAGAGGTTTATATATTAGAGGTTGTCATGCCTCGATCATTCATATATTTGTAATATTGGATAATTTTATTCAACTGTTAAGAGACAAAGTATAACATTTGCTTAATTCTATAATAATCTAAAGACCTTTAAAAAATAAAAAAAAGGCTTTACAGAATATGAAAACTTGGACTTCACAAAGCACCATCTTACACAGAAATCACACTGAGCTGTAAATTACACCAGATTTTTATTCAATGAAGAAAAAAAAATAAAAACAAAGACCTTCAGGAAAATACAGCAATTCCCATAGTACACACAGAGAGGACATAAATTAGAGGCATGGCAGAGAGACGTTTGACGGGAGACATCACTTGGGTGGTGGAAAACGTTTGCTACCACACAGCCAAGGGCACCATTGTGCAGGATGTAGAGGAATCAGTGACTCGTGAGGAAAGGCCAATCATCCCTGTACATAAACGTCTAAATGATAGTACAAAAAGGGAATAATACAAAATACAAAACTGGGGGGTGGGGGTAACTACCCTCAAAACAAAACCATAAATATTTTTATCAACACAACGGTTTAACAAAACAATTGTTTCAGTAAACATTTTGAACATAAGGTGTGCATTACAATAAAAAAAAATAAAAAAAAAACCACTGCAGTCGCATACTTATTTGAAGGGATACATAAAAAAAAAATCCAGAAACTAGACTAAAAACTAAAAGTTAAAAATATGCGGCTTAGTTCACACCATCTGAAGTGGTTTTGTAACACTGCTATAAGAACGTGTGATTTTTTCGCTGTTCCGTCTAAACTGAAACATGCTTCACCTTGTCAAGTTACAGTTGTGAAAAACAAAACTAAGAAATTGAACACAATTCTAGGATGGAGTTACGGTTGGGTGTTGCTTTAAACTGGACTGGATTGTGAACTAAATGTCATTAAAAAAAAGAAAGAAAAGAGGTCCAACATAGAGTCACATGGCTGGTTTAAACCAAAGCGCTCCTACAGTACACCGATGTAGATTTTTGAGAAATTTTAAATCCGCTGGAGACCCTTCTAAGGCAACCGTTTAGCTACACGTTGAGCTAAAAACTCCTTCAAAGCTAAGAACTGGATGATCGTACACGTCACGATTGTGCAGATGGAGGACGGTCAGCTGATCCTCCTCTAGTTTCCGTTTCACCTACCATGCTACTTTAATGGCCACCTGATTATTCTGTACGTCTTATTCACAGTTTAACCAAGCCCTACTTAAAACTGATGTTAAAAGAGGGGAAAAATCCACATAAAAAAAGAGCTAATGAGCCTCACATTTCTGCATCCGATTTGTTGGTGTGTTAGTATATTTCCAGTAAAACAGCCAGTCGACCACTGAGCTAATCACATCATTTTATGACTAAATTAAAGCCCTTTAAAGTACAGATTAAAGATAAATAGTGTGAATTTTTCCTTTACAAATAATTTGTCATGCCTTGTTGCGCTTTGTGTGCAGCAAGTCACAAATGTTACAGTGTATTAAAAAACAAAACAAAAAACAACAGGGGCTAAGTGTTATGCCGTCATAAACGGAGCTACTTCTGTCCAACATAACCTACAGAACATGAGGCAATGTGGTAAAAGTATCAGGAAAACCTGTGTGAGTTTATAGTTGTATGTACAATCTGATACCCAGTACCCTGTATTTAACAGATACATCAAGAAGGTCCCTTAAGAAGTCTTCACTTTAAGAAGGTGAAGGCAACAAAGTGAAGACAGAGAGACAAATTTACACATCAAGCACCATCTAATGGAGGAAAACTGAGCTAAGTATTTTAGTGACATGCTTGACATGATAATCTTCACCTGAACAGGGCTGGGACTAAATACAGCTACACTCAAGTTGTGGCACAAAGAATTCGCCTTCTTCGATACAACGTTGGCCGCGTTTAGCTTCTCTTCAACCTCTAAGACAAACACGCTTTGTCAGTTACGTACAAGATGCAAAGTTTTACTATGACACAAAGATCAACAGATACCACGATCCTCGGCAGAGGCGGAGAAGGGGATCGGCTGGAAGGTTGGGGTGAGAAAGACCTGGAAGCTCGTCGGGGGACAAAGAGAAAGAGCCTCCTTCCATCCCTGGCTTCTTTTTGTGATTACAGTCCAATCCGTTGTTTGCTCGCCCGAGCAGGTGAGAGGAAGCCAAGATGCTTCAGCAGCTCAGGCTCAAGGTTCTTCTCTCCATTGGTGGTCATAGTCGTCATCGGCTGGTTAACTGCTTGGGTGGGGTCGTCATGATGGGAACAAGGCAGCATCTACCAGCTCATGAGGGAGGAACGTCCCAGGGTCATAAAATACACTTGGCTGGCACCTCCAGGACGCACAGAGGCAAAGAAGACCTGACAGAGCAGAGGAAATTAAACAATATTTATGTTGGATGCTGGTAATCGGATAGATAATCTTTTTTTTTACTTTTCTTTGTATGGTTTATTTTTGGTCAAATTTTTGTATACATACAGAATGGAGCAACACTGCTCCAGACTCTCAAACCAAGTAGTGAATGAGACAATAAATAATAATAAATGACATAATAGATTGAAGGTATGCTAATAACAAAAAACATATATAAAAAATAAATAGATACTGGGGGATACGAGCAGTGAGTATCTATGTAATAAGGTGAATAGCTCAGAACCTCCCTGGTGTCCCAGAACAGTTTAAGGATAGTACAATTCGAAAACACACGAAAATGGTTCAACAGGATGTGATCTCATCCCTGCACCAGTCTGTCTGGACTGGAGTTAGAAAGAAACAAACAGCTTTTCCAAGAAAAATCTTTTCATGTATGTGATGCTGTGGTAGTAATATTTCCAGTCTGTAGCGGTAATTTCCATCAACAATTCTTTTTCCCATTTAACTTGTATATAATTTGTTATATGGCCCCTTAACCAATAATGGACCTATATAATTCTCCAACAGTCTATGAAATTGAATGAAATGCCCAAATGAATATCTGTGTAATACTTGACATGCATAATGTGAATTTATTAATCTCCTTGTGAAAATAGTGTCTGAGTTGAAGATACCAGTAAAAACCTTGACTTACTAGTCCATATCTGCCATAGATTTAAAGTCTAGAAGTTCTTGGTTTACACCAGCAGACAAAGTGCTGTAACTCCATTTCTCTCTCACTGAATTAAACCTTCGGTCTTTCACACCTGGTTTAAAATTCAGGTCATATTAAGCTAAATTAATATTTTTACATCTTTTTGAAGATGGAGTCGTTTCACTAATCCTAGTCAAATATTTTGGGAAAACTGGACTGGACTCTGGATATCACATTGTCTTGCAGCCTATAATTATCCAAACAAGCGGTGTCTATCTGACAAGGACAACTGTATAGCTTTCCACTTTGCCTCGTAGTCCTGATTAAACCAAATTATAAGTGGTTTTATGTGTGCTGCTAGGTAATAATCTTTCAAACGAGGTAAGCTTTAGATCTGTGGATAATCTTCTGCTGTTTATGCAATATTTTAGTTGAAAATCAGACTGTGCATGACCGTGCAAAGAAATAAAGAATGAATTCCCACCTTATCATTCCTCTCACAAAGGAATTTGAGTCTCTGGGCTCTCTTGTGCATGAAGACGCCGTCCAGGTGGCCCGTCTCCACTGAGCGGATCTCGATGGCCTTCTCACCCCAGCCCATTATCTGGTTTGACCTAATGTAGGCTGCCATCATACGAAATATCAAAGGTGTTACTATGACTGCATGGATTTATTAAGTTAATTGCTTCCACCGAGTCAAGAGGCATCATGTCAGCTTACCCACTGAAGTTGGCATTTCTCCCCACTGCAGCACCACATCCTTGGTGATGCGTCCGTACGTGTTGACGTAGACGCCCTCGTCTTCGTAACACACCAGCAGCTCGATCCCGTCAGTGTTGGGTAAGATGATGATGGCGTGGCACTGAATGCTAGTTTGGATCTGAGAACCAAAAAGGGGATTTTAGAGGGTGAAGAATATTAAATGAAACAAGGCATAAGATAGAGAACTTACATGTGTGGGCAGGTAGATGTCATAGACGGCACCGGAGTCCACATCCACAGCATGGAAGCCGGAGCAGGAGCCATAGATGACCTTTAACCTCTGGCCTTCCTCCACGGTCAGGTCCACCAGCAGAGGTTTGTGCACCAGGTCACCAAAAGACTACACCAATAATGAGTATATGACTTAGTTAAGTAAAATAAGAGCAAAGGTAAAACATAAATCAGACAGTAGGGGACCAGATCTGCCCTGAGATCATGCTTACTTTAAAGGCCATGAATTTGTGGTAGGGTTTGGGAGCCCATGCATACACCTCCACTGCATTCTTCAAGGCCAGAACTAAGAATTTAATCCTCTCATACTTCACTGAAATTTAAAGAGGATGTGAGAGTCAGTCATCAGTTGTTTTAAAAATCTGGGTTAAGTCTTTCTGCACATGTTTGCTGCAGACAACAGAAAAAAAAAAAAAAAAAACTTACCAACTTTGTAATGGACACAGCCCTCTAGGTCACCCACATTGACCCAACCCTGCTTCTTCTCCACCTCAGGGTCGTTGTGCAAAATCTTGTTTCTGAGCCATGACAGGTAGTAAACTCGCAGCTTGTTCTTTTTACCTGCAGGAGGCACATTTTCCAAGGAAAGAACCACCTTAAAAAAACTCTCCTTTTCCAATTAATAATAGTGAAAAGAGATCAAGTTCTGTCTGAGAAGGGTGAAGGAGAAAAAAAAATCAACCCCTTCAAAACTTTGTTGCTTCCACACAACCAGTGTAGTTGGTACCTGATATGGTGACCAGGACATTGAGCCCCTCCAGGACATCCATCTGCTGGATGCGCCGTCTATTGATTAGAGGGTAGACCTTTCCCTGACCGCTCCGGTCCAGCAACATCAGCCCGCTCTCCGTCCCAACCAGCAGATTCACCCCTGACAAAGTCACAGACAAACACAAATCAAACAACTACTTGGACATGGAGAATAAACTCAGCTGTTTCACACTTCTGACACACACACTTACCCCAAAGTGCTGCGCACAGGATCTCAGAGTTGAACCTCTTCTTGTATTTACGAATCTCTGGAGTGTCGCTCGGTGGACGTGTGTTGACTGGGTTGACATTGACTACAGACCCTTTGCGGGACGGGTCGGACCTCAGCGGGTCTGAAAGTCGTCCTTCTTGACCTAAGCCAGCTTGAATGGGGGAAAAGAAGCAGTGTTACCCATGTGTTTACCATAGTACAGGACTGCACTGCATGTATTCCCTCTAAAAACAAAATTACTTGTGGACTCAACAAGGTCCTTATCAGTGCTGCTGTTGCCTTACCCATGTTGTTGAGGGAGCTGCCACTGGATGGCGATATCTGGAGAAGGCGTGGGTCGATGAAGGGAGTGAACGAAGAGGAAGACTTGTGTTTGGACATGGAGCTACTCTCTGACTGGGACTGTGAGATATCAGACATTTAGAAAACAGTGTTTCTGATAAGGCACTGTTATAAACTGCAGCATAGAAATAAAACAGACTCAGGCATTTGATTTCTTACTGCAAAGTGTAATTTACCGTTTATTTAAATCGTTTTAGATCTACTTCTTAGGTCTTACAAAAACACATTCAGTTATGTGTTCAATCAATCTTGGCACTAAAATTCAGGTTTAAAAACACTTTAAAATGAAGGGTGATGATTTGAAGTGATGTTAGTTCCTTTGAGTGTAGAAAGAACAAGAATGTTAGAGGAAAATCAACATGTGCAACAAGAAGAAACCTGTCGCAGGAAGCGAGAGACGATCCAAACACAAGCTGTTGGGAATTGTTAGAGAGAAAGAGAGATGCTTGTAATGAAGTAAAGACAGAAAAGAATCACAATTCCACCACCATAATAAGCTGTTGGGAAATGTAAAACATTTCGACTCATTTTACCCGACGCTGCTACAGCTGTTAATCCCAAGAAGCTCTGGTTTAGTTTTCTCCATGTTGTGACCACATTCTACCACCAGGAGGCACCATTGTTAATAGCAGTGTAATGGAGCAAGTTGCAGGAGGGGAAAGAGGTTGCAGCAGCTTGAGAAGATTCAAACCAGGTGTCAGCCAAGTCATAAGGGGGCAGAGGAGAGCCAGAGTGAAGCCAGGAGGACATAGAGGGGGACAGGACAAACAGCCAAGGACTGCAAAGTTGCTATGTACATACTTAGATATGGAGGTATGCAGTTTATTGAATATTCTATGTTTGCTAATTATTTTTACTTAACCACATGGCCAGGAAATTCTTACCCAAAACATTTCATTCTATTTAAAATTTAGTAAACTCTTGCAAAACAAGACCTCTGCACATCTAAGCCTGCACAACTTCCAACCCTTCATTCCTCATTTGTTTGCCTCAGTGGTGTGAGGGCAACATACCTCTATAGCAGTGAGCTCGTCCAGGGGAATCTGTGGGGACATGGCAGGATTGGCCTGGCTAGATAATAAGGGGAGGAAGGAGGAGGAAGAGGAGGAGATGGAGGAAAGGATGGTTGTAGAAGAGGAAGGGGAGTGATGGCTCTGCTGAATAAGGTCTGGTAGGAGGTGTATGCGGCCGGCAAAACCGTTTTTCTCTGGGAGGCCGTGACCAGAGCCAGGCGAGGAAGAGGAGGAAGATGAGAGACTGACCAACCGCTTTATGTCAGCTGTGCTCTGTAAGCAAGAACAAGCACACTTGGGCTCGAGCAAGCAGGTGGAGAAGAGGAGGAGCTGTATGTGCAAGTGCTTTGTGACATTATTTCCTCCCGTTTAACCCGACATTATAAACAACAGGTTATTAATCTTTGCAGACTGACACCTCTGTGCATTCTGCTGTAAATGCAGTCTGTAAAAACGTGATACATTAGATTCTCCATCTGTAAGGGTGAAACATGAAACGTCAAGTCTATAAAATGGTAAAGTCATTTGCAGCAAATCATAAGAAATAGTGGAAACACTTGATAAAAAAATAGCATTCAGCTACAGTTGTGTTCAGATGTTTATATTCACTCAACGTAAGTATGATTGTCATTAATTTGGGGCTTTTATTTACTGTTCTTTATCTGGGATGTAATGTCAATGCAACATACAACTTCAGTGATTTTCTTTCTTTGAAACAAGAATTTGGTGCACAAGTTTTTTTTCACCTGTGTGCATGAGAGAAAATCCTAAATAAATTCAAACTTGTTCAGTCTAATATTAATGTGACATTCACACCCATGATGAGTCTATGTGAACTTCTAAACACAACTGTACAAAAAATCAGAATATTGTTTTAGGTATGAATGCAATACATAAAATTCTCCCTGTCTTACCTGTCTAATGACCAGTGTGCCATCCTTGGAGGGTGTAGTGGCTTGATCGCTCTCAGAGTCTTCCACAAGCATGGTCTTTGCAGACTGCGTCTCTCCATTACTCAGCCGCCTGTAGAAGCCATGAGGATATTATATCTCATAACCAGTGTTAAAGCAGCTTTTTGATGGGTGCATATTATTGACATCATAGCTGTTACCCAGCTCTGGAATCTTCAGCTCCAGAGGTGGACTCCTCTCCCGCCTCCTGGTCCACCTCCTCATCGTCCTCCTCATCTGTGGTGCCCGAGTCTTCGCTTGAGGAGGAGTAGTCCGTCACTTTGTGGGGAGGCCGTACGTCGTCTACTGCGCGCAGCTCCTTGGCCAGAGCTGTCAGGTCCTGAGAGAAAAGACCCGAGTTTAATGTTATGTTTTCTTTCCCAAAATGTAACAAATCTTAAAAGCATGTGTACAAATGATGCAACATTTAAAACTGAAAGAAAAGTGAGGCAGCACATAACAGGCTTTCTTTGTCTGAAGAATCTGCAAGCAGCCTTGAAGCAATCCCTCCCCCCTTATAAACGTTCAGAGATCTAATCAGGTCATCGCTCTGTTAAATCTTCTCCACTTACAGGCTCAAATTAGCTGTTTATAGAGCAACTTGGCCCTGGGCTGAATTAAAAATGGCAGTTTAAAAGTATATTTGATTCCACCAAAGATCCCGGTAAGGATGTTGTGAGATAAGTGGCATATGGTTCAGAGCATGTAATGAAATAATTAATTGCTTTTTGTCTCTGGTCCTGTAACCATGATGCCCTCTTCTTGTTTGCCCTTGTAATGTAGTCTTGTAAGGTCAGGGACAAGCAGGAAAGGGAGGAGGGATACTTCCCCGGCATGCTCAACAAAGCAAATAGGTTACAGTTTATCCAAAAACAAAGCCAGGTGAGAGTGGAAGGTACTCTGACAAATACATGGAGAAAAAAGGAGTTACAGGAAGTTTTGGCAAAAGGGTTAATAACTTTTTTTTTTTGCATTTTGTTGATGACAAATGGTAAACAGGAGGGGCTGTGCAGGCAAGGAAGGGTGGAGTTAAATTTAAAGACAAGTTAATCCGTACAAAGAAGAAAAAGCTATTGTATCATCTTAAAACTTTATCATATAATGCTGTGAGTGGGGCAATGGTGCAAGCATAGCATAGGTGTGACAACGTAATCTCATCAGGAGGCTTACCACATCACCCTAAGTAGGTCCCCAACAATCAGAAACCATTGCACAGAGGTTTTCAGACACCAGGTGGTTTGATAATTAGAGGAAGAGGGGACAAAAACAAAAACAGGTTTTGACCTGTTCATCATCACACAAGAAAAACAAACACTTCGCAACGGTGGACTTACAGCCGGTCGAGCAGGCCTGGAGAGGTTCTTTTCATCTTGTTTTTTGGAGATGTTTTCAGGCCGCTGGAGAGGTGATCCTTCCGACTTAGAGGAAGCTTTGAGGAAACAAAGGGAAGCTGCATGAGTGAGGAGAAACTGGGCCAGGAGATTAGGTCTCTGAAAGGATTTTTCAGCAGCTGAATAAAAATGGTTCAAAACAAGAAAACAAGCTGATAGCACAGGATGGTATATAAGTAAAAACGGTGTCATCATGTCATAATCTAATTGGACTAATCACTGTTAAGTAGAATTAGTGAATTGTAGTTGAGTACTGTACCAGGGGACTCACAACGTGGCCTGAAGCGGTCACCCGGACTGGCCTGCGAGCTGGAGTTGGAGGAGCCAGAGGAGCTGCCGCTGCCTGGCCGAGACTGCAGCTTCTCTACTCTGTCCCACAGCGGGCGCTGCTCCACGTTGCTGAGACAAAGAGCAACAGCAGATTTAACAAGAAAATAAAAGCCTACACTGATGAATAACACCTGAGCCTTTTTTTTTAGAAATACACAAATGTATCAGTTGCTTAATTCAGACATCTGTCATTTCAATATTAATTTCCTCATGGAATCATTCAGGACTCAGGTTAAACCCTTCTCAGTCAGCCACAGCAAACACATAAGGTATTAATGCATAACATTAGAGCTGCTAATACCATTATGGTGGTGTAATAATCTATTTTCACCTAACAAGCATGATGTGGATGATTCAGTTCTTTTATGATTTCCTAAAATAAAGGGGGCTTTATGTTTTTATTTTAGTTTTTTAAGATTTACTTTAAGTGCTTCTGTGTTTGTGACTAAAACAAACCACCAAACTTTCCTGGTAGAATTTATATTATTTCAATATTACTACATCATTTCTAGTTTGTATAAGACAGCTATTAAAAAAGTTCTCACAAATGTATATTCATGCTACCAGAGTAAAAACAAAAATTAAAAACTTATTTTCTTGGCATTAGTTATAAACAAAAGCTTTAAGAACTTGTAAATTTGAACAGTAAGTGGTTAAAATTTTTCAGAATTTCCATCTCAAACATAATAAACATGTATTACAGTTTTATGTTAGCACATTTTTTTATATGAGTATTTGTCAAAGTTAATTTTCCAAGTATGCATGTGCAATTTTTTTTTACAGTGCAACTTCTTCAAACCACAAATCCACAATCTAAAACAAGAGACTTGCTTATTTACCTGCCAACATTTCTCTGGTTGCTGGGCTGTGATGGCAGGGGGGACTCCCGGCGCGACAGCACAGGAGACCTGGAAGTTGTCCTCACTGGGACCTGCCGAAAATAAGATCCAAAGAACCTGAAGTGTGTTTAAAGATCCACTTTGAAAATGCTCCTCATACTCCTCATCTGTCTGGATGCAAGTTGGGATTTAATAAATTCAGGTTTTCTTAGAGTGTTACTCAAGAAATGAAGAGCTGAACATATGTAACTTATGAAACATAATAACATGAAACAATAAAGAAACCAAAGAAAAGCACCACCCTTCTGTGATGGGGTGAACTCGACATCTGACTCATATTTATTCTGCACACTGAAGTGAAAAAGCTTTTTCAGCTCAAAGCTACCAAACACTCCAGTGAAGCCGAAAATCTCACATCCCCCAATATTTCATATAAACATTTGATTTGATTTTCAGAGATAAAAAATTGTAAACCAGAAAATGGTTTACAGAGCTGATATAAGTCTGAACGCAGCACATCAGACACAGACAGCCAGAGAAGTGACTGACATGAAAGGAAGTGGATAACAGAAGGGAAAGTTAGGGTGGGAAAGGGTGGCCCTCACCAGCTCCTTACCTTAGGAGGAACCTCCTCGCTGCTGGACTGGTGTTCGAGTCTAGACTGGGCCTGAGGGTGGTGGAGGGGAGGATGGGGTTGGGAGTCATTACGTGCAGGCGATGGGTGGTGGTGATGGTGGGGGTCCTGGGAACGCAGGTGGAGTTGTGCAAAGTTAGAGGTCACGCCACCAGACTCGCTGAAGGACTGGGAGCGAGAGACCACGGGTGGAGGAGGAGGAGAGGGAGCAGAGCTGTTGCTGCTCTTTAGAGCAGCCAGGTGTGACCACTGGACCTTTTAGGAAGTGAGAAGGGGTCAAGAGGAGGAGTAGGAGGGGAGGTGAAACAAGCAGACAAAACAGTGAGACATGAGGGAAGATGTGTGAGGCTTTGCACATACATGTGTTTAATAGACATGCATACAGCTGACAAAGAACACAAAAAGACATGTAGTTTAGATTCACTATCTAGACCAGGGCTACTCAATTCGGTCCTACGAGGGCCGCAATCCAGCAGGTTTTCCATGTATCCCTGCACCAACACACCTGAGTCAAATTAATGAGTCATTGTGTAGAACCTGATTGGCTGTTAGAGCCACATAATTTGACTCAGGTGTGTTGGTGCAGGGATACATGGAAAACCTGCTGGATTGCGGCCCTTGTAGGACCGAATTGAGTAGCCCTGATCTAGACTGTCGACATACAGAGAATCATTATAATACTTAGAACTCAGTATGTAAATGTGCCTATTACTCCAGTGGCCCTTCAAGTCCCCTTAAGGCTGCATATCTTAAATGTGCAGGACTAGATTGTAGATGAGTTGCGGGACACCATCGTTATGTGTGTGTTGTTCTGTGATTAGATTATCGGCACACACCACACACATTATAATCAAAACTGTTTAATGCCTGATTTTTTTTCCTCACGTGTGAAGTCTCGATTCGATAAAAAAATCTCATGAAAAGTCCAAGAGAAAACTGACCCACCTATTTCTCCCTTAAAACTCTGGGTCATGTTGTTTTTTGGTTTGTGTGTGAAAATGCATGTAGACCCTTCTAAACGCAGTTGACATGCAGAACATTTTTTCATGACAGACTCAGCTGTCAAGATTATGAGGCTAAAATGATGTAAAATGAACGCATAGAAATAGCAGCATAAAGGGCAACCAAAACAACAACCCACATACCAACAGTGACCAAGCCTTTTCTCATCTGTATATCATTCTCTCAAAGTATCAGCTTTCAGGAGAAAAATATTGGAATTGAAAAAAACACACAACAGAAACTATTATCATATTTGCACTTTTTCTCCAGGTGTTTTATTTACATTTATGTATGCTACTATTTACCTACTATCCTCACAAAACCAACTCAGCTAGTTTTTGGCACCTACATGCATTAAAAAAAAATAATGAATAAATAAATTGGCTTTGTTGTCAGACAGAACTTTCTGGTCACTTATCTTTGGCTGCTTCTGACTACATTCTGTCAACTTAAGCTATCTAAATTGTCAAACATTTGACAGGAAGTGGTTTAGTCATAATTTCTTAGTCAAAATAGAGGTCTTTAAAAAAAAAAAAAAAAAGATGTCTCTTAAAGAGGTCTCTCTCAAGGAAGAAAAATAAAGATTAGAAAAAAAAAAAAGAGGTCTCTCATTGGATTAACTATAGGGTCTCTAAAGAAACACTACATTGTGCTGCTGGGGTGTAAACCTCCTGGAAGCGATATAAATGCTTGGAAAACTCCCGTAGATAACTTAAAGGGTAAGCTATCGATCACAAATTACTGGGACTAGGTATCGTCACTAATTTGACTGAATCGACTCAATTCAATTCAGAACAGCCCATTTTAATGTGATTTTGATTAAATCCGATATCAATATTGATTCATTTACAGCTAATTGTGTAACACCACCTATTTTCCTTGAATATTAAAGACATTGTCAGATAACTATTTTTATAAATCACAGTTCATTTACGTGACAATCAAAATTAGTTACCTGGAAGTAATCAGATTACTGTAATCTGATCTGACGCATTTGCACGCATTTCTGAAATACCATAACAATGCAGTGTTTTCCCAGATTCAAAGTCAGAAAAAGGTGTCAAACAGTTTCATTTAGTGGAGTGACTCTAAACATTCTTAAAGTTCAGATCTCAGATAACATGTTGATGTTAATAAAACCTACAGAGAATATTGGATTCATTTTACGACTCAGATTCCTACAATGACGTCGATTCAGCTTGATCAGCCGAGCGCGTGACAGGAGAAATACGCGAGGCTCTTTCATCTTCACCTCCCTGAGAAAATTTTAAAAATGTTTTTTCAGCTGGTTGACGTGTTTTCTGGCACGTGCACTCAGTTTGCTGACATAAATGGGAACACCTGTGTTTGCGCTCATGTAAATCAGTTACATAACATCTGACTCTTTAACATTTTGATAAAAGGCCAAAGTGTAAACCTGTTGTAGAGGAAATGAGACTTTAAATGACCATATCGGATTTATTTCAAAGTACGTACGAGGATTGGTGACATCACTTCCTGTTGTTGAACGTGGCCATGCCACGGTCTAAGTGTTAGCTGCTAATGTGAGCGGTAATACGCTGCAAAATAGTTTACAGGTGAATGTAATTCACACTGGGGAATGAAAACATCTGAGATTGACATTATCTCAGCAAGAGAAGCAGATTTTGGATTTATCAAATTTGAATCAATTCAGATCGATAACCGATTTTTTTTTTAAAAACCCAGTCCTACAAAATGACCCCAACAGAGTTGACAATACAACTGATAGCACTCAGGTGCTGGCGCTCTTGCGGATTCTTTTAGAGTTAAAACACAACACTGTGAGAGGAGGAGGAAGAGGAGGACTAAGAGGAAAACGCAAAGGGGGGGAAAAAAGTTACCTGTGGTTCCATGGGCCGGTGCATGGCGGAGACCTCGGAAGAGGAGCCGCCGTTGGAGTATGGTTCAGAGGAGCGGGGAGGCAGAGGGGGCTGCTTGGGGGGAGGGGCAGTCTGAGGGGAGCCCTGAATATTCTTGCGGTAGCGCTCGTCAGCCTGGGAATGGGAATTGCGAAAGGACAAGGGCGGAATAAAGGATGGGAATACTATAGTGTCTGATGGAGAAAAATCAAGGAGAAAGGAACAACTACAAAAAGTTGTTTTTTTTGCAGATAAAAACTGAATTAACAGATTTCTATTTAAAAGCAAATTCCATCTCCTTGTATTTTCTTATATTATTGTGTCTTTAATCTGATACCTTCATATTTGAAACACAGTTGGTGACAAAGATTTTTCAACATGCTTTAAGCCCATTTAAGGAAGCCACAAAGACACAGATAGAGGTAGAAATACATTTCACATCAAGCACATCCCTGGATTTAAATTATCAAGAGAGGAAAAAATCATTGTTAATGACATAAAGAGACTGCTTGTGTGTGCTGCACGTTAGTTTGGTCCTCAGCCGCTCACATGCACGGGACCACTTGTCAAACACTGACAGCCACGATTAAAGATTTTTTTGTCCTTGTAACTAAAGAGGAATCTAATAACAGTAGGTAGAAAATGCAGTAAAAGGTTGGTGCCTTCTTATTCTTCCAAACCTAAAAAAACGGTTTCCAACAACTGCACATTCAAAGGAAAATAAAGGCAAGCATTTGGGGTGAAGAAAACATTTGTCGCAGGCACCAGCTCAATCATCACGACCTTTTCGGATGTGTGAAGGCAGGCAAGAGAAAACTGGAAAGAGCAGGCGGCAGGGTAGACAGAGCCGAAGAGGAGGTTCACCTCTCTGACAGGCTGAAGGGGAGGACTGATAGACTCGGGGGGCCTATCAGGCTCCAAACTTTCTGCACAGAGGGGTTTAGAGTCTGTAGGGGTTTCAGTCATAGAGGTATGGAGTGTGGAAGAAGGTGAGATCTGGCTGGTGTCATCAGTCTTCTCTTGCACTGCGTCCTGGGATTTGGTGCCATCTGAGGGGACAGTCTGTGGGGCTCTGGAGGACTCAAAAACACTTCTTGCTGCAAAATCAGCAGCGTCAAGGACCTGAGCTTGTGGGGCTGTGGTGGGAGCTCTGTCAGGGGGCAGAGTGGAGGTCTGTGGAGGTTTGCTATGATCTGAGGGGAGTTTTGCCCTGTCACCAGGAGGCTGTTTGGATTCATGCTGCAGTGAAAGCAGGTAGGCCTGCTCCTGCTGCAGGCGCTTATGAAGTCGCTCAGCTTTGCGCTGCTCCTCGAGCTCCCGCCACTTGAACTCCTGTCCCAGAGTGTGCGGTTGATTCATGGTGGTGAAAAGAGATGAAAGAGCTGGAAATTTAGCCTGACAAAAAGTCTGACAGGTGGTTTAAAGTGTCACATAAAAACACATCTATACTTCTGCAGAAACAATCAATGCATGATTTCAGGTTTTCTCTGAGCCATTTGAATTTTAAACATGCTTCTTGTCTCATTTTTGTAGGGCAGATATATCAACAATTGATTTACTACTAGATTTTATTCACTATTATACTAAGAATTAAAGGTTATCCTCAAACCTAGAATCAGAATACAACTTCTGTGTTCCATGTGAAAAGCTCTGAGTGCAAGTGCTAATGCAACCATGATCCTTTCTGATCACTCACCAGATTAAGATGATCTGGGATTTTATTTGCATTTATTTGCAGTGCTGGAAAGTAAAAAATGGTGTGCTAATGCACTTGGAGATCGGCATTGCTTTTTGATGAACACAGGCAAAAATCTGCTTTAATATGTATAGAATGTGCTGCTTATTGCAGGTGGTAGGACCATGCCAGATCAGCGGTGTGCATGTGTGTGAGACTGACCAGCAGCATAGCCTGTTCACGAAGAAGCTGCTCCTGCAACTTCTCAAGGTGACGCTGCTCCTCCTCCAACTGACGTCTGATGTACTCCTGTTAGTAGGATGAAGCACCAAGAAGAATCAATCAAAAATGAAAATACATTGTCAGTTTTTACGAAGTTTTTCTCTTAAATTACGCTATGCAAGCCCAAAATGTCTAACATCTTGAATACAGAGGAACTGAATGTACACCATAATGTGAAAACTGACTTAAAATCCAACTGTTGTGCTTGAATCATGTATATAGCATGAGTAAATTGTACCTGTGGAATACAACTAATCAAAAACTGACCTGCTCACGGTCGTTCCTTCTCTTCTCATCCTCAGCTCGCCGACGCTCCTCCTCCTCTTTGCGTCTACGATCCATCTCCTCCATACGTCGCTTCTCTTCCTGCTCACGGCGGCGCTGCTCGCGCTCCTGCTGCCTCCTGATCTCCCGCTCACGTCTCTGTTGCTGTTAAGAGGAGAAACAAAATGTCAACATTATCAAAGCAGCTGATTAGTCTCCGAGAGTGACGTGACAGAAATTAAATCCAAGAAGAAAAAAAAACACAATGAAACACTCAACCTCCTCTAGCCGCCTTCTCTGCTCTTTCTGTTGCTCAATACGTTTCTGCCTCTCGGCCAGTAGTTGGCGCTTGTACTCCTCTTGCTCTCGGAGTTGCTGCTCCTGGAGGAGCTGCTGGTGACGAAGTGCCTCCGACCGCTCCTTGTTTTCCTGCTGCAACCGAATGAAATCACGGCGCAGAGTCGACTCACCGGGCACATTGACGATGGAGCTGAATGATGTGACAGAAAGTTAGACTTACTTGAAGTGCCTTCAGATGCAAAGGTAAACATGTCTATGAGGAAATGACGCAAGTATTAGACGATACCTAGGCTCTCCTTCCTGCTCTTGGGGATCTTCTTCATCATCTTCACTCCCACTGTACTCATACTCTGTCTCATCTGTAGAGGGGAAAAAAACATAATATCACTCATCACAGCTACAAATACAAAGTCCTAAAAACTGGACTGAGCAAGTTATTATTGATTAAACTTTCACAGGTTTCTATCTATAACAAGCTAATAAACAGAAAAGTAGTGGCAGTAGGAAACGAACCCTTCTCGCCCCTCTTCTTCTTGGTACGGTCGATGTGGTCCTTCAGCTGTATGCGAACTTGCCTCTCATTGGGCTGGTCTCGAATGAACGGGTGCTTCAGCAACTGCTCTGTTGGAGGGCGCTGTGTGTAGTTCTTTACCAGACAGCTCTCGATGAAACTAAAAAACTTTTTGGACCTGGGGTGATTGCACAAGAGGAGTGAACAGAGAGAAGCCAGGCGTGACAGACAACACAAATTATACTCAGACAGATGGAACCAGATGAACATCTCTGCCACACACAGCTAGAGCGTATCTGTGGATACTAAGTAAAATGGACATATCTGCAAACAAGATCTGATTTCAAATTACACTCCTTCCGTTCATATTTGCAGCACTCCAGCATATCAACAGCCTCTTATTTCAACATTATGCACACAGACAGGCAGCACCGAACCTTTCATCACATATAAATCCTGAAACCTCTAATATGGAACACAACCATAGTAAAATTTTCCCTCACACACCTGCTGCTGTTAAAAAAAGGCTCAAAACTAAAATGACAACAGCAAAGCAATCCATTACTCAATGTAAAATAGATCTGTAACACTGTCATCAGAACAATCCAAGCCATCTAAACAAAAGCTAGTTCACCAAAGCCCTCGAGTGAGGAAAACAAAGCAGAATGAGACAAGGTTTGAGGTATTTCTGCAGTGTGTGCGTCCAAGAGAGGCAGAGTCTGCCAGAGCAGGTGTACCACAGATGTTCAGCTCGGCAGAAAAAGCACAGAGGAAATGCACAGTTCCTTGATTTAAACCGCTGTAGCTGATAAGGCTATGGTAAAAAAAAAAATGCAGTATATATACTAAGGCCAAAAAGGAAATTTTAACATAAAATATCAGACAAACTTAACATTTTAGGGTATAAAGAGGATTTTAAAGGGCATTTACTTAAACATGGACACTGAAAACATAATTTAGGAGTCATACTAACCATTTTTTTGATTTGAGCCTTGGAGGAGGGTTTCTTGGAATGAGGAAGAGCGCACGCATGGGGTGCATGTCACAAAGAGCTGCAAGTAGAGTCACAAAATCATTAGGGATTCAAGATACCGAACAAACAAAAATAAGCAACATATAGAAAAACTGAAACTCACGTGGTGCTCCTTCAGCCATTTCAATCGCTGTTATACCACAGGACCAGAGATCACTCTGAAATGAAAAGAAACTTCCAACTGAGCAAACCCTCCGAAGCGTAAACACAAAGATGCTCACATCTGCTTTGTGCTACAGAACGTCAAATATTGCATGCTTGGAGAATCTTACTCTGTAATCATAAGTAGCATCGGGGTTCTCATCACAAGCTATGACCTCAGGGGCCATCCAATACGGGGTCCCAATGAAGGTGTTTCTCCTGCCCACCGTCCGATCCAGCTGAGCACTCACGCCAAAATCAACTGGAGAGAATGAGAGGGAAGAAAATCAGTTAAATGTCAAACATGTGATTTTTACAGACTCGCTATAATAGTGATACATTTTATGTAATGTTGCAAGTGTTTGGTACAATAAGTAGCTAGTCACATTGTGAGATTATTATTACTTTTTTTAAAAAATACATATTATTTTAGGGACTTGTTCCACACTATGACTTGTGGTCTTTCCATGAACCACCACCTAACCATCCACCCCCAATAAAACTAGCATGAATTGACTATTGAATTAAAAATACAATACAATATTTGGAAAATAAGACTAATTTGGGGATAAAAGTGTTACTTACCAAGTTTGACTTCAGCATTCTCAGTCAGGAGGACATTCTGGCCTTTAATGTCGCGGTGGATTACGTGGTGGGCATGTAAGTGAGCTAGACCCTGAGGAAAGCAGAACATTTGATGGTGACCAAAGAGAAGAGGTATCACTTTTTTGACGTAGATGTCAGTCGTAACTATCACCGTAATATTGTGTTTTTTGGCTGATTTTAGTGCCACTTTTAGAAAACCTATTTAATGTTAATTCAATGTTAGAACATAAAAAACTTGCTTTCAAAGCTTTAAGACATTAAAAAATTGCACGGGGTAATAATGATATTTTTATAATTAGATAAAATAATACAACTGTTTTTACAAACTTAAACAGGTAAGATAGAAAATCTGTAAATAGATTTTTGATCAGTGTTCATTGTGTGATTAATGCTACATTTTGGTGCAAACCTGACTGTAGGCCTGTTCTATTAAAGGTTTGCACATGTAAAAACATGACAGCACACACAAAAACGTGTTGCAGTTGATTTACTGCCCAAGTGCACCGAGGACTGTGTCTGTTAAATGGGAAAAATAATGAATGCAATTCATTTAGCGTGTTCGCACTTGATGTATCTGCAATTTGGACGTTTCTACCGGAACATGCAAAATATTAGGAGAAGCAGAAGCAAATACAGAGCACACGCAATGCGATTTACCAAATAGGAAATTGATTACACTGGCTAATTTTGCGTTTATATTTAATAGTAAATACCGACTGAAAGGCAGGTATTAGCTATTAACACTGCACAGAAATGGCTGCAGTTATTGTTGCAAGGAGGTTAGACACCTCAAAGGCAACGTTGAGACTACATCTTTTCTGAATGCGTAAAAAGTTTTTAAAGATATCTCTGTTTTGAGTGCTATGTTACGCAGGATGGGTTGTTGCTGCTGCATTCTGGGTTTGCTGGCATTGAGACCCCACCTAGCCTGTACCCCATCTTCCATCCCTCTCTTAAGGGCATTAATGACCAGGTATGTTTATTTAATCAATATGTCTTGAGCTGCAAGTTTTACTTCAATAATAAAAACTATGGTTTTGTCACATGCCTTGCTCTGCAATCAGCTGTAGCGCACCATACCTGGTATTCCAGTCATCTGCTCCTTACAGTGAGCTGCACCAGTTGCTAAATACTGGTCAGAGGCATCTTCTTGCCACCTTCCCACCTGTCTCATTTGTAAAGGTTTTATAATAAGTATAATAATAATAATATTTGTTTCGGAACTATGTCTTATATTTTGTCATCTCTTCTTAACCTCATCTGGTGTTTTTGTGGTTTTGCCAACTGCATTTACTATTTAGAAAATACATTAGTTTTACATTTCAGACCTTCCAGCTCCACTTCTAAACTCTAAAAGGCGAAACCATAACACACACTAAATCCCTCTTTGTATACTGCTGTTTGCGCCTCTTATCAATTGCAGCAACATTTTTAGCTGATCACCTGCAAATCATAAACAAACAACACGAGCAATCTGTTTGCGTGTGCAGGCAATTTTGTGCTCATTATCAGGGATCTTAGTAAATCAGGGCCTAAAACTATTCTTTTGAGTTCTCCATTGAAACATTTCCACAAGTACCTACTCAGCTTGACTTGACTTTGTGGGTTTTCCATTAGGTAGTAGAAACGAGCAAGCCAAAAATGTAACATCTATAGCTGTAGGTCACTGAGTGACGTCACTGAATAAGTTAAGAGAGCAACTTCTTTGCATGCACCTGTAACGTAAATGGCTACACGCAAACCAACATTGTGGTATTTCAAAATCAAATTTCTTTGTCCACACAGTTCTGCACAAACAAGTCACAATCAGGTGAGACAAGAGAAGAGGAGCTCACTCTGAGGATCTCCCTGGAAATGTAGGCGATCCAGTCTTCCTTCAGCTGGTTCCCCTTGGTGTTCTTAACCAGGTCTGTGATTGAACCAGCACCACAGAACTCCATCACCAGCTGAAAAACAGACATGAATCATCAGTCCTGAATATCTTAATCCAAGAGGGTTACAGTTGTATGAAAATGGAAAAATAATGGCTTCAAGGGAATGTAGGATTGCTGATGTGAGAAGGGAAAAAAAACAAAACAAGACATTCACACGGCTGTTAGATATTTTTCTAATCATCCTCAATTTCTCACATAGATCCCAGACTTACCCATAGTTGATCATCATGTCCCGGAGGGCTCTTCTTAATGAAAGCACCATAGTAGGTGGCTATGTTTCTGTGGTGGGAATACTTCTTCAGCATATTGATCTCCAGTTTAATTTCTTCCTCTTCATCCTACATAGACAAAAAAAGCAGACAAATACAAACACATTAGTTAAAAAGAGAGCATTTGTTAGTGCTGCAAAATTGTCCAAAAGAATCAGTCTTGTCAACGGGCAAATGATTCCTTTCTTTAGTGATTAATGATGCCACAATGTAAGTTAAATTAGAACGATGGCAAATCCATAAGAGATATACATTAGTATTTGGCTGATATCATTCTTGTTTGGGCTGCATAGAGATGGCAAAGGAAGCAAAGAATGCAAGAAAAGCAATTATCAAACTGGGCTCAGGATTAACGAAGAAATGATAAATCAGAGGGAAATGTAAGAAAGAACAGAGATGATGCATCACAGAAAGAATGCAGATGAGAAATCAGGTTTTTTTAAACCAAAAACATTAAATCAGCTTGCAGATGTAGCAATCATGCCACGTTTAATCTGTGGGAGACGAGCTTTAGTGCAAACAACGTCCACTTTTAACTCTTCATAAAAAGGTCACAACTAGCTGCAGTGCAAACTCCCTTCTTGCACCTAATAGCAACTTGACACTGATTAGCAGTGACACACTAATTGAACACATGCAGGGATCAGCCTGCCAGTGCTTGCTTTATGGTTACACAACCTCTCATGTAGAGAATACAGAAGGAGGAGGGGAACACAAAGCAAAGGTGGGGGTGGATAGGTGCACAAAATTACAGCTGCACAATCTAAAGTGTAGGGTTTGCTTTTATCAGGATCATTCCAGCTGTCCCTGGACTGAACAGAACCAAGATGTAGTAAGATAGAGCGGAAATGCTATACTGTGTGTGCAGATTACTACATTTTATGGCATGCATGCATCGCATATAGCAAAATGGCAGTTGGCCATCTATGCAGGCAGCCATACTGCTGCTGCACGACTCGTTTGAGTTGACGTAAGCTTTTCTGTTGTGCACACACACAACCCTAACCATCCATTCTCCCTCTCTACCCCCTCTCTGCTGTGCAGCTGTTGAATTATCACACTCCCAACTGTGAAAGCCTCGCCGCCACAAGTCACATGGTGTGGGAAAGACCAAATCATCAGTGATGTGAGTCAAAGAGAAAGATAAAGGCAGAGAGGCTTTGGTCACATGACAGTGGTGAGAAAATGAGGGGAAAACAAAAAGACAGATTTTTACTAATCTGTGGTATGAGGTCATAAATTCCAATCGTGTTTTGTGCTACAGTATACAATTTTATAAAGAGACTGACGTTTTAAGGTCTATGATATACTTAAAAATAATCTGAATCTCTTCTAATTAAAGCAGACCAGTTAAATAACCATGAAAATAAACTCCATCTATGTTTAAATATTTATAGAGAATCATAAGAATTTTAAAATACAGAATCCATTATCCAAAAGCAGCCTAAAGATAAAGGGGGAAAAGAGAATCTACTCAAACATGAACAAAACGACTATCTGCTCAGATAGTCAACAATAATGGATCCTTGTCATTACCTAAAGTAGAGTCTCATTGTGGAAAGCTATCCATTTTTAGCTCCTGAGCTGTATGGCAACAGAGACAAGGAGTGGAGGAGTGTTTGGATTTGAGAATGTGGAGCAGGAATGAGAATCTGGGTCAGAGTGACCCTTTTAGACCAGCGTGCCTGTAGAGGAGCTCTGCAGTCACAGAGTGAGCAAAAACTACGATTTTCAGAGCTTTATTAGCAAATTTATTAGAAATTTAAATAAAAAAAAAGATAGATTTATTGTTTCAACCTTAACAAGGTTCCATTTCTAAATAAACCCCTGTAACAATAAGAATAACAACTGAAACATTGTTTGATAGCGTGAGAAATATCAGTGAGCCATCTTTATCATGTTTATGGTGGTGTCAGTACATAATAAATCATTCAATAAAAAAACTTGGCTTCATTTGAGAATAATACCCATCATTGTCACGAAAGCTGTCTGGGAATCTTACTGGCTCATACTTGTCTTAAAGGGTACATAACTCGTATCAGCCAGTGTTGAAAGCTTAACTGAGAATGAATTAACTGTCGTTTTGATGGAAAATAAAGCAGTCTTGAACGTAATGGCCTGAAATCTCTAATAACCGGTTCTTAAAGTATCGTTTAGTAACAATGTCGTTGTGCAGGCACCTGCTGTGGCAAATTATCTTGATGTAACAGAAGCGCTGTCAACCTTGAGTTACAACATGCCTCAAAGGCACTCCTGTTTAGTCCAACAGAGCAGGTAATAGTTGGGCAACACCAGTGTTCACAGGATAATGAATCATCCTGACGTAGGCTCATTTGAGGAGCGGCTACTGGCAAGTCAGGGCACATGGGCAGCGATGCTGGCTTCTGTCAGGTTTCTGGTAATCGCTGTGTCATGGTGCATTAGAAGGGTGTGATGCATAATAATGACAATGAAAGTTGTCCCACGACTTTAGACTTTGCTCAACCAGGAACTACAACTCCAGAAGTTTACTAAAAAGGACTGTTGGTGTTTCTGCATAATCTTGGCAGTTCTTTCACTGCTACTCTAAACCTGTCAGCTTATTATCTTTTTTTGGCATATGTGAATATGTGGTGAGTTGCTTTGTCCTCCCCCAGCTGAAGACTTGCAAGCAGAAAAATGACGCACTTCACCCAAAAAGCATTGTATTGCCACTACCTATTTAAGTATATATAAGTTTAGAAAGATTTGAGTAACTCCTGCACATGCTTCCCATGATTTTACTGCTGAAGTATTTTATTAAAAAACCTTACCTCTGTGACGTCCATGACTTTGATGGCAGCCAGCTGTCCAGTCTTGACATGTCGTCCCTGTGAAGACATAACAGAAATGGGCGTGTGCACTTGATAGGGAAAAATCATTGTTACTGCAGGTATAAATGAGCTAAATGCAATTAGTTGATTTATTAAAATTATTAAATCATAGAAATGAAAAAAACTTATTGTCGCCTGATGTGGCATTTCCAGTCATCTTGTTTGGTCTAATCAATTAGGATACTCTGCAAGAGTCATAGATCAATAAATCTAACCCTTACAATCGACAAGCTTGAAAAGAGTTTGTTTAGTTTTCTTTTTATGAATACTAAGTCTGTGATCCTCGAGTTCTGTAAAATTATCAATCATATATTTAACTTCCTTAACATTTCATATAAAAAGTTAATTGAGGAAGCAAACACTCAACCATCAATTAAAACATTTTACACTTTTCCCGCATAATAAAAACATTGAGAATACTAAAATGTTGTTTAACCCTTGGTGTCAGCTGATATTTTCCATGGCAACAGCGTCTGAGATCAAATCGCATCAAAGAATACAGTCTCAAATCAGATGTATAAACAATGCATACCACATTAGGCATATGATTCCCAGCAATCCCAACTCTCCCAACACCCTGCTACCACTCCTTACATAAACAAAGGACCGAAATAGAGGCCTCTCTACATCCCCTCCCTCCCTCCCTGAACAGTGAAAGGAGATAAAACATGGGACTTTCTTGGGAGCTGGCCCACATGGGTTTTCCCCTTCTTCTGTGGGACAACATGCAATGGCACTGCATCTGTACACAGACACACACATCAATATACAGACCTCATTCACACTTATAAGAGAGCGACACTCCCTCAGCCACAGCAACATTGTCATCTTAGGCAGTGCATTCCATAGTCAATTGAAACTGTATGGGTTATAACAATAAACGCTATGTAGGCTTAGGGGCCACTCTCTTCTCACTGGGCAGGAGAGGGGGATGAGAGGGACACCTTACAATGACTTTAATCCTCTCCACTTTGGTCCCAGGGGTTAGCGCTGCAAAAACACTGGAGCTGGCATTACAGCCGTCAGCTCCCCATGTACCAAATCCGAGCCCACATGCAGTGGACCAAGCTGGGTTCACAGGTGTAACCAAGAAACTCTGCCTCATACCGATCCCTCATAAACACCATGACTATCCATCATTAATAACTATATTTATTTTAAAAACAACTTAATTTCTGAAAGTCTACCCAAAAAAAATAGCCTTTTTTCACTGTAATCAGAACAAACAACAAATCATATGTTAGAAAGGACCATTTTAAATTAAGCCAACAAAGACAGCATTGCAGTACGCTAAAACATTAGCCAAACAAGCATACTGGTCATGCATCTCCATCAACAGGGAAGTAATGTCTCCTAAAAAACGTGCAAATTCAATTCATAATTTTACTGCACGAATCACAAATCTTGCTGCTACATCCCTCAAATAGCGAGACAACACACACAAAAAAGAGAAGACAAAAGAAAATAAATCTGTGTACCTCCTCCATTAGTATTAGGTTAGTGGGACATAGGTAAAATATTAAAAAAAGCAAATAATCTCTTCTTGGATGTTGAGAAACCAAAGCTAATAAAGCTGTTAAGTATAACAATTTCATTTTGCCTCGATAAATGTGTCCAAAATGACAACAAAGTGAAGTATATGCTAACACTGTGTTTTTATTTCTATTATACTGTCTGTGTGAGGCTTAAGTATGGTCATATAAAACCTAAATGTTTCCCAGCATCTATGACAATTATCTAAGCCACAAGGCTGCACTGATAGCACAAAACGACTGAGGGGGGTTTGCACTTCATTAGCTCAATGAATGACAGAAGTGCCTGGTTTTAATTCAAATTAAAGTATGTACTTTTATACCCTTATCCAATGTAATTGTCATTGATATTGATTACTCACTTGTAAATTAAACTTCTAAACTTTGACCACTACTATAAAGAAATAATCATCAAAATCAGTATATTTCAGTTTTTTATTTATATGCATTTTCACAATTATCTCATGTAAATGAATGCCACCTAAAAACATATACAACACCATATTATATTAGTTATTTTCAGATGAGGACGTTCAATCTTAGCTCATTAAAAATTCCATCTCACATCACTAGTGCTGACTATGAGCAGTCAGCTTTAAAACCTAGGAAAAAAAAACTTTGGGGCCTGGATACAATGTTTAATCTGATATAACCTCAAAAATCTAAAATTTATATTTAAAACAAACATGAACCAAAAAAAGAAAACATCAACAAAGTGAGCAAATAGCCTGAAAACATTAACGGCTTATTTGTACTGGGCTGGATGGCTGTCAGAAACTGATGTAACCACATGACAACTTCAAATTGATATGCTGTGTTTACACCGAAAGTTGCATGTTAGAGCGTGTTTTATTAAACCCCAGACCTCCTCCTGAAATCTGTCAGTTAAACGCTTGTCATTACTAGTAGCATGTTTACTCTAAATACTCCGAAGGCTACAATATACTCACAGAACTAGTTATCACAACATGAAGGCATGGGGTTAAACTTCATTCAACAAACTCTGCTGGACCACAATTTGGGAAAGTTACAACTTTCCAAGACATTGTCTAATCCAGGGGTCTCCAACTCCGGTCCTCGTGAGCTACTGTCCTGCAGGTTTTAGATGTCTCCTACTACAACACACTTCTGCACAATCCTGTTAATGACCCGGTAATTTGAGTCAGGTGTGTTGCATCAGGGTAGAATCCAAAACCTGCAGGACAGTAGCTCACGCGGACTGGAGATGGAGACCCCTGGTCTAGTCAGACCCACACAGCTGGAAAAAAAAAAAAAAAAAACAAAAACAAACCTCCTATCTCCAAAACTGTCATTTTTCAAAAAATGAAAAAAACTGTATGGTTTTGTAATAACTGGACATAATGTCATTAAACTTTGTGTTGTGTTTTAATCATTTATCTTTGGTTAAATATTTGTAAAACAACAGACAGACATAGAGGGTGACCAATAGTACTGATTTATGAAGGAAAACAAAAATCACGAATTTTGGACAAAGGGAGGTTTTTGCCTGACAGGAGCAATACGCACCAGGGACTTGCATCCCTATCAATGCCAATCAGTCAAATCTTTGCCACTCTTGTTTTGCTTTTACAATAAAAAAAGAAGGTAAGCTGGGGAAAAAAAAACTTTTTCAGCAAGTTCAACAATTAAATGATTATAATAAAGTTTATGTCAAAGTTTCCACTACTTGAAAAATAATCTGATGGTTTCAGATCTACTGTAGTCCTAATGTGGCCCCTGAAACATCCACAGACTGACTGTAGGAGTCCTGCAGCAGCCAGCTAGGCGTGGCTGTGGAGGGGTTATCTGAGGCACTAAGTTATCACTCAGCCCTCCCTGGCCTCCATCTCCACTCCCTCTATCACAGCTCCTCTTAACCATGGCCAGATGTGCTGCTGGCCATTCTCCAACTCCGCTCTAAACCACTGAATGACTTACTGCCTTAAAAGCCAGACACTAAGTTAAAAATCTACCCTTTTACAAAACGCACTCTTCTATGAGAGGTCAGTTGGCAAAGTTGGGGAGATATCTCACTCAACACTAGAAAAATGATAAACAAAGATGCTCTTTATCAATGCAGCTAGCACAAGAAACGTACCAGCGCTATGCAGCTATGTTAGAGTGTAGAAGAGTGCTGCATCTCTCCATAGCTTCATCATGACTGGCCAGAAACTGTCTTCCCACCGTCTCTTACATTAATGCACAATCAATCAAACCTGGCAATATCTTAATGTATACTGGCTCAACCTGCTCCTGCAGGAGGGCTTTCAGTGCACAACTGATTGCTCAAATTGAGCAATGGGCTTTTTAAGCAACCACATAGGTGCAAAACAAACTTAGTTTCAAGTTATTAGTTCCCACAGTTAGAGGTGGAAGAGAGCTGCTGGACGTCATGGTATGGTTCTTCAAAAGGTCAATTGTGAAAGGGTTCGAATGAGGAAGTGTGGTGGAGATGACCCCTGCCTTCAGTCTGGGTCACATTAAGATCAAAAGTGAAATTTGAACTGGCAGAGTGAGTAGATGGGTGGACAAAAAGGTAATAATTTGAGAAGCTTTCAAGGTAATGAAGAAACACAAAGCAGACAAATCTATTTTCAGGCCTACACACACACTCGCACTCATGCCCACGCCTTCCACAACATGCCTCAGATAAATCCTGGGAAAAGAAGCGATCAATCAGCAGTAAGTAGCAGCACATGACATGCAGGCCTATGCATTGCCCCTGCCTCTCTGGGCTCTTCCACTTTATTCTGCTGCAGCATACCAGCACACTGACCCAATTCTCACATGCTGTCTCCCGAGAGAAGAAAGGATGGAAGTGGTGCAGACAAAGATGAGGGAGCAAAGACGAGGATGACAGTGCAAGGAGATGAGAAATGTGTAGATGAAAGCAAAAAATACACATGGAAAGCTGAAAATGAGTGAAATAGGAAGCCAGATGTATTGATCACAGTGCAGCAGCTTGCTGCTTTGACAAAGTAAAATTGAATGGTGGTGTCCATCCTCAACAGAAATTTTAAAGATTTCAGCAACTCTTATAAAGGCGCAAAAGTAGAAATCACCAGCCAACAGATACAACAGATAAATGGCAGATACATCCAGTTATTAGTCTGCAGATTATTGAAGCTGGGAAAGCAGCAAGTGGGATTCTCGTTGTGAAATGTAACCATCACATCCGATGTATTTGTTCCTGTCAACTAATGATTAAAACTAAAGATTTTTGTGAAAAAAATTTGATCTTAAAGAGAAACACAGACAAGTGACTGTCCCCTCTACAAGCGTCTTTGCGTCTCTTTACAACTCGAGTAATGAAGCGGCTAAATGAGCTACCCGCCAACACTGGCATTTACACACATACACAGACAAACACACAAAGTTTTGTTCTGGCAGTGTGACCAAGTCAGAGGATGTTGCAGGTCTTGTGACATAAATTAGGGGAGGGTCACTGTGGGGGAGATGGGGACAAGAGAGATACACACTATTTTAGAGATGATGCATCAGAGTCTCATATTCAGTTTGAAATGCTTCACAAGTCACTCTATTCAAAATCCTGAATGCTTCCACATCATCAGAGAGACGGACATGCTATAGGACCCTAGCCCTGGTAGCAACGTAAGCAATGCATTGGACACTCCCAGATTGTGACCTAAAATCTACACAGCCAATCAGCAACAAGGCTCTTGAGACTTTTACAAGTGAGCTCTATTCAACAGTCATTAATTAGGCAAGCAGGCAAGACCCGCACTGCTGCTTGGTTCAGCAATGGCATTTAATCTACTGCATTCCAGCAGACCACCATTACTTATGCAATCCTCTGAAGATTTTTTTTTAATTAAACTGATCTTTAATGATTTTTTACACATTTAAAAAGGATGCTTTTTATTGTTTGGTGTTGTGTAACGTTCTTAGGATTGATTACGTTGGAGAATTAAGGAGGAATTTTTTTAAACAGTTAACGGCTACAGCGCTCTCACAGATAAGAGTAATATTTCTCTATCTAAATAAACAGAAACCTAAAAAGAATTTGCAGGGGTGCAAAGAAAAGCTCTGACATATAAAATTAAATTTACATTGAAGTCACTTTTGCATCTGGTAGCTGCTTACTTTATCACCATTTTCTCAACAGAAGAATAGCTATGTTGGACTTTGCTAATAGGGGTTACTGCTCCTCTGTTAAATATCCAGCCAGTTATTTACAAATTAATTCATGTTCTACAACATAAATTTGATAGTTGTGTATTGATACTTAGTGGACTAGTATTGGATTATTGACAGGGCTTTCCTAAAGATCCTGTATGTGTTAGGCTCTTCAGCAAACTGCTGGATAAGCTCTGTTCAATTGCTTTTCGTGGATACCCTACAAACAGCTGCACAAGGGTCGATGAGGATTAACCTGAAATCAGGCAGCAGTATCTTCCACCCCCACTATGGTGAGCTGACTGACACACCTCTGTTTTATCTTCACTCATATGAAATGAAACCTAAAGCTTTTGCTTTTATGGAGGTTGAACAAACATTCCTGAAGCTTATTTTAAACATCAACTTTAATTTGTTAATATTTGATCAAGCATTAAAAGTAAATTACTGCTTTAATCACCCATAACTACTACCCTGAGGTCAACACTAGTCTCGCCCAGCACCATATGGCCGTTGTAGACAGTTAGCAGATTGCACGAGAGGTTCCATTTCTTTCCTCAGCAGCAGCTCCCATCCCTTGTGCCCGTCAGGCATAGCTTGCCCCCTGAGGACAACCCGTCTTTTTCTGAGGGCAGGGGCGAGGCTGCCACTGAGGTTGGGAAAATAAACAAAGAAAGGAGATGGAGGACAACAGCTACTGAACAGCTCCTGACTGGGTTTTCTACAGAAAACTTGTCTTTTCGATATTATTAGATTCTGAGTAAAAATAGCAGAAAGCCTGTTGCATGTAATGCATGTGCATATTAAATAGATCCAAAATCTATTTTCCATTTTCATGTATTTTATTGCAAACATTCAGCTACTGCTTGTTAGCATTGGTGCAGCATGGTGAAGTCCCCATTATTTGCTTTCACAACTAATAACTGTATTAAATGCTGCAATTAATAGATATGTCAAGAAAAAAGAAATGATTATGTGTCACTGCGGAGGATAGCTTGCCAGCCTGCAAAGCAGCCATAAAACCGTTGTAATGAAAGGAGGAAATACCTCCCAGACCACCCAGCTTATGGATGAGGAAAAAAGTATTTACTTATGCTGCGTCAAAGACAAAGTTCTGCCACTGACTTGGGACAAACGATGAAGTTAATCTCTCTAATAAGTCCGTCTTCGCTGTTCAAACACGATCACTAACTTTTCTGTCAACAGTGTTCAATGGGCTGTAGAAGGAACCGCATATAAATTCAAATATATGGTCCTGTTTTGTTTAATTTCATTATTAGTTTCAAATGACAGCTATTCTGTGGGAAGTCAAAAACTAGCTGGATGTTTTTTCCTGCCGTTTTAAAATTCTCTAAGGTTCAAAAGACCTGTTCAAAAATATTTGTAAGTAGTTTACAGAAGGAACCCTCGCAAGCAGAAGTTCTGTAGCCTTTGCATCTATTCTCTCTGAGAAAATAGAAATAAATAGGGATTCACCAATACTACATTCAAACTGAGTACAATTATTACAAGTACTTATGTCTGAGTACTTGCCAATACATAGTACAAATAAGAGTACTAATAAATCCCATTACATTCAGTGGTGAAAAGTTTGGACCAGAGTGTCATATGCGATGACTAAGTATTTAATTGTATGATATATCAAATGGGTCATCTTGTGGCCATCCTTTAAATGTAAGGCTGGAAAACTGTCAAAATCTTCATAGATAAGGAGGACCAAGTGGTTTTGGTGGACAATGTTCAATGTACCTACATGCACAAAATCAGCTTCTCTCGCCAAGATAATGCCAAATTCAAATTTTTAAAATGGTACCCATAATAACTTTGTTTCAGGATACCAGCAATAAAAACTCCAATTTAAGGACTTTCAAAATCTTCATAAATTAGTGCTGGTAGGATCATAAAGTGCCTTTTAGTGGATTCAGTTCCCTGCTGTGACGGCTTCTCTCATCGAGATAATGCCAAATTCAGTTTAATATGGCATGAGTAATAACTTTGTTGTTAATGAGTTAAAAAAAACATTAACATATTAATTCCACATATTAATCACAGCCCTTGTTTTTTCATGTTGGTTTTGGGTGACATGAAACTTAAGTGTTTGTGTGATTTTTGTGAAATTGACGCATAATAATCACAACAATTGGAAAATCATGATTTTTTCTCTTATAATAATCAGACCAAAAAAAATGTATAATGTTGAAATTCCTAGTGCAGCAATTAAGTGATTTAAAAACATGCTTTTTAGCATTAAAGCAATTTTCATTATGGCTGTCAGTCAAAAAAAAAAAAAAAAAAAAAAACTGCTGTGCTGTGTTTTCAGAAGTAGGCTGTAACCTGGCACCTCTCCAGGGACTACGGCTGCCCTCTTGGCAGAGCATACTGCTTGAGCGAGCCAGCAGCACAGCATGGCCACAAAAATCTTGACATGGCATTTGGGTTCTTACAGAAAAGATTTCTTCCTTTAATCTTCTGGAACAAGTTATAAAACCTGCAAGTAGTTAAACGCAGCAAAGAATGTATGTTTAGGTAGTCATCGGATGCCACCAATAATTAACAGTAACAAGTCTTTGTCACAGTAGATTCCCAAATTAAACAGAAAAATTTACATTTTCTAACAAAACTTTAGATCTGTGAACACAAGGGTGAGTACTCCAGGAAGTATCTCATCAAAAAAAAGAGTGAACAAGGCTACATTTGCAGCCAATTGTGCAAATACAGTAGATTCAGGCATCTTGTTGTCTGTAAGTGCTGTTCTCTAAAACAAATTTCTGTCTGTTTTGCAAACAAATGTCAGGTTTTAACAAAAATTCTTACAACAGTTTAGATCATCATTGGCTGATATTATGGTTTACATAGCGCGAAGTTGGTAAAAGAATAAGATAGAAGTGAAAAGCTAACTAATACACTTGACACAGTCAAAGTCAAAAAGAAAAGTCACCAAATATCAAGGAGTGAAGATGTTTGGTCACATTGTGTTATCTAAAAAGGGTTTTGCAAACTGTGACAGAGTGCTGGACAAAGCAGAAAAGGCCTCAGAGGGAGACAAAACTCCACCCCCGCTTTCAGTTGAGGGAGGCTGTTGTGATTATTCAGTCGGTTGGACTTTGAAACCCCCACAGACAGACACCTCCTTTCTGTGGATCTAACTGAAGGACAGGCTGACAGACCCAAATGAGCGTGGAGACAAACCGAGCTTTGTGAGAGCAGTGAGGCAGGTTCTGTCTGGAACTGGACAGTTGCTCTTCTATCAGCTGCAGCCACCTCCACAACACCCCTTCTCTCCAGCCCCACTGCACATACTCAAGGGCCACATGCTCATTTGGGTCACTGTGACGGCCAATGTGCTGATCGACAGCTGATCAATGGAAAGCTACTGCAGCAAAGCTCCAGCGTTGGGCTGTGACTTCGCTGGAGACGCTTTGGCTTATCTGGTGCAGGCTGTAACTACTGTCTTTCTGTCAACTTCAGGCTAATCTGACAGTCCTCTCCTCTACAAGCTCCAGTTTCACACAGCAGCATTTGCAAATAGAATTAGCACGAACAGAAAATGGAAAGTGATTAAAGGGACAAAAAAGGGAAGAAGCTGTAATTCTCTGTCCCATATGTGTAGCTCTAAACCATCTGGTAGTAAGATAGAATGCAAAAAACCTGATTCCTCATGGTAGCCACTCTTTACAGGTCTGATTTCAGGTGTATTAAGCACATGCACACAGGGGCTAGCTTTAGCAGGGAAGAGATGCTGGGAGTTCAGTGGGCTAAAGGGGATTGGATGCAGGTCACTAGAGCACTGTGAGCTGTCGGAATTTAATTCTCAGCTTAGCTTGCCGCTTTTGTTTTTTTGGCTAAACTGCTAAAACTATTAACAATCAATGCCATGCTTGGTAAACTAGACATCCACACAGTTAAATGACATTTAGAAGGGGCTGCAAGAACATGGACATAATACTCTCCAGCGTGCAGAGAAAAGCGTATTTTTTGATTTCTGTGCAACTCTCACTCTCCCTCCTTGGTGGTATCTTTCAACAGTGGCCATGTTAATTTTCAGCAGGGAAATGTGATACCAAGAGCAGATGGTAAAGAGAATGGGATTCCCATTCACTGAGATTTGGGGGGGTCCTTATTTATGTAAGATATTATTATTATTATTATTATGTTTTTGTCTAAAATTAAATTAAAACATTAAAAATTTTAAAAGGCAAGCATGATTAATCTTAAGATAGTTTCTCCAAGCTTGCCTCAACTAATTTTCTGTAAGGTAAGTGATGCAAGATAAGTGATGCATCACACTTGAGAAGGTCTGATTCAGCCTTTACATAAAGATCTCAGTTGGACTTAACAATAAAATCAGGCTAAACTATAACATTAAGCTCAAAGGATAGATTTGTCTGCTTCTTCCTACCTAACCTTCCCCCATACGGTCTAATAGTATCTAACTTTATGTCACTTCCTTTACTTTCAGACTTGGAAAAGAAAGAAAGAAAACATTGGTTATGTTGAGCCTCCACTGTGAAAACAGGTCAGGCCATGCACTGCGCCTCCAACCAACCTTATATACTTGTCCATAGGTGCCATTTCCAACTACCTCCACGAGCTCAAATATCCCGGCTGGATCCTGGAGAAAAAGGGACAGATAGTTTAAAATTTTATAAACCATGTTGCCTTTTGAAAATTAAATTAAATTATATTCATTGTCCACTGTGAGCCAGCTGTTGCGCCCTGGTCTTCCCTACATGCCAAATGCATCTCGAACAAAGGAAAAGCAGACACTGGCAACACCTCGCTGTGGCTCAATGGTCATTTTTTAACACTTCACCTCCAAAAAGAAACAAAGAACATCAGGCTGTAACTTTCTGAAATGAACCACACTTAATGGAGTCTGTTTTACAGAGAAACTTTAAGCAAAATGCAGCAAAAGAAGAGAAAAACATCGGCTCCGGTAGGCAGCACTCACCCGCAAAGAAGCCAAGTCTATGTCTACTAGACTTTTAGCTGGAGAGTCGTTCGCCATCTTTCAAATAAAACCCGGGCTTTCCGTTGACTTTGTAAAAAAATGGCTGATATGTCATTTGCGAGGGCTTCGGCTGATATATTAAATAGAGGCCCCCGGCAATTCCTTTCTGCAGGGTCCGCTCTTCAGCAGTAAATGCCTGGGTCTCGCTACTCCATGTTGAGGTGGCAGCGGGCTCCCTGTTTGCTGCCTCGCAGTTCTTCTTCGACTGTCGTCAAGAAAACAAGCTTCGCACACTTCCGGTTACCTGTTTCAAAATTAAGGTCTCAGTGTTATTTCATGAAATACATCTATTCTGGTCAGTCATTTCTTTATATCCATTAAATTGTTTCACAACACTCCCCACAGACTTGATCACCCAATCTAATCTAATCTAAATAAAGAAAGAAAAAAGGAAATTAAACTAGTCAACAGTGACTTAATTGTATCTTAATTCATCAATTGTGACACCTATTTATTTTATAAAGTATTTGTGTCACAATCAATAGCATTTTTGCACTGTATGAAATTAGCTTTCTTGACACTGTATGAGTTTGCACCTCATGCCAAACATGTGTTTGTAATGTGTTTTGAGTATCTATTTCTAATCCTTTTTACAATCATTTTACAAATTCTATTTTTTATGTCTACATTTGAATCTTCTTGAATCTCCTCTCTTGCCTGCCACAGGATGGAAACTAAATAGAATATTATCATCTGGTGCAGGGCATCTCTACTCAGTCTGGTCTGAGTTTGATATTATTTTACATTGTCCCTGACACAATTAAAGATTTAAAAAATAAAATAAAAAAATAATTTATAGTTGATCCATGTTTTTTTAAGGGTATTTGTTATTATTATAGGGGAGAAATAATCAACTAAACAAAGATTCTCGTACTTTTTGCTTTATTTGTAGCCATTTTGTTCATAAGTAATTTAGGATATTTGTCATTTTGTTTTTTATATTGTTTGCATCCTTTTGTCTAAAATTATTCAATATACATCAAATTTGGGTGGTTTAATGCCTCATCTTGGTTACTTCATGTCTCATTTTGAGACAACCATCCTGAGTATGTTTGTGATCATTTTGGATATAATTGTAAAGTTTTTGTGCCAAATTTGTAATTTGATTATATTTGCAATTCTGTTTGTTTAAAATTTGGAATATTTGGGGGTACAGCTTTGATTGTTTTGCATCTTTTCATTGTTAAATGATCTCGTCTTTGCAATGTCCAAAGTGACGTCATCTTTACTTTAACGCCGAAGGGAAAGCTATCTCACTTCCGCTCTCCTCTTGCCTGCGTCTGTCTGACTTTGCGCAGTTTTGCTGGAGAACCGCACAAACACAGGAAGCCGGTCTGCTACAGACAGAAAGAACGGGGCTGGGCCTCGACATAAAAAGCGTGGATGCCGTGATAATCATACACGGTTCATCTCTGACCCACCTAACCACCATCACCCTGCACACCGGCGTTTACACAATCCACACAAGCTGTGGGTCGGATGAAGCAGTGGCAGACAGGAGCGTGGAAGCCCCCCACCCCCCTCCTTTCAGCATCCATATGGACATGCGCATGTTGAGACCTCAGTGTCAATATTGGTAATCATGGGTGTGGCAGGTGAACCGTCTCAGGAGTGATGCTGTGTTTGTACAGTGGACACTTTAGTGGAGTCTAGGATTAAATTGATCAGGGGAGGGGGGCAATCAGTTCTATTGCATTTAAGTGTTAAGCAGTGGTGATTTGCATTTGATTTATTGCACGCTCCTTCTGAAATACCAATCAGCCCAAGTTACAAAGCCTGCAGATCAATGCACAGCCCTTAGAGTTTGCAAACCCCTGTGAACAGTGGACCAAAAGTTGCTATTTTTATTAATCTACTTTAACCCCCTATGCATCTTTCTCTTCATACATTAGATAGTTGCATATCTATGCCACATGATATTGCCTATACAACTTACACATGCCCTGGATCTGCTGTGCCTTAGTTTTTATAATATCTCCATGAAATGTCCAAACAGAGAAAGCTTATCTGTCGCTTAAACAAACTTTGACTTCAACATGCAAATGACAAGACTGGACAAACCAGTCAGACAGCATGAAAGATGCCTGACAGTGGAGAGAAACGCAAACATGAGCATGTGAACACAATGCTTTCACAGTGTAAAACTTAAGATACTTAACTAAAGCTCAGCAAATCAACTTAAATCAATCTGCCAAGAGGCAAGCGTGGATATTTGACACCGCAAGTGTAGATCCTGCCCTGCAGCTCGTGATAAGAAGTTTGCTGCTGACGTGTGACTGTGATGTGTTTGTTTTGCTTCTATACCTGCAGTTCAAATGTCACAGCAACAAGCCTGAGTGGTGGTATTTAGATCTAGGGTTCAGCAAGGTTTGAGGATGCTCATATTTTAAATACATTACTGCCACCTTGTGGATGTTTAATACTACCAATTCTCTATATTGGAGTGTCAAGGATGGATAGGATCGGGAACGAGTAAATCAGGAGACATGTTTTGGCAACAGTCAGAGAGGCAAGGCTAAAAGGGTTTGGGTATTGTACAAAAGAGGGATAGTGAATAGATGGGAAGAAGGATGCTGAGGTTGGAGGCACCAGACAGGTAGCCTAGATAAAGACCAAAAGGGAGATTGTGGATGTAGTGAAAGGTGACGTGAAGTTAGATGGTGTAGGAAGAGGAGAATGCAGATGATGGGGTTAGATGGAGGCAGATGATTTGCAATGTAGAATGGAAAATAACCCCAAATTTTGTACTTGGTTGATCAATTCTTAACCATTTTGGTTATAGATTTTAGATCATGACAGCTGAAAATCCAGTACATTTTTCTCTTTTCCAAGAATCACCTTCATCCTGATGAATCTGAGCAACTGTGGTGCAAATATCTCAAGGCAGACACTGACGTAGAAGGATTCAGACTCCAAGACAACAAAATTCGGCTAGCCTATGCAAAAGCTTACCTGTAGTTTTTGTTTTACTCTCTTCTGGACATAATTGCAGGTAGCCATCCAGAATGTAGAGCGAGGGAAAGGAAGACTCCAAACCTAGAAGAGCTGGAGACTGTTGCATAAGAGGAGTGGCCAAAAATTCCAGTACAGGCATGGAAAAGGAGCAGCCAAGGCTTTAAATAATAAACAAGGATAGTTTAAACAGTTTTAATTTATTTTTTGGCAAAAACAACTTGTTAAATGGACAGAAGAATCCAAACAATTCATGAAAGCACAACATAAAAACTTTCAAAACGGCCTTTTGGGAAACAAAACTAAGTCACTGCACACACACCTTCATGATAACACAACCACCTATCCAAGAGTGGCTGCAGTTAAGAAGGCCGTCTTAAGGTTCAGACTCTGTTTGGGCCACCTGTCAGCAAGTTATGAATATTATAAATAGCAACATAAATGTTGAATTGCAAATTATGTTAAGAACATCTACACAGTACATCTTTTTTTCATAGAAAAATCAAGCCAATTTCTATCAACATTCCAGTAGCGATAACAGCTACATACATGGAGTCATCTTCAGTTTTAGTAAACAGAACTACACTCTTACTACTTTTACTGCTATCTCTAAGAACTTCCTGTTTTAAGAAACATTAATATGTCTCATCTGAAGGAAAGATTAATGGTAAAAATGTAAAAAGTTAATGCTGCACTGCATCTCTTAAAGACTTCCACAAAAAATACCAGTGTTCATTTTTAATGTCTCCTTGTCCTGCTTTCTTTGTCCCTGATGCAGAATCTCTGCTTGCATTTGACCTTATAGCAAGATGTACAGAAAGGAAACATGTAACATCACTCATAGCCTCCAGAAATGACCCAAACAGTGCATTTTAACAGCTACACAACAGGATTATAGGCCTGCATCCCTGGCGTTACAGATAATACATCTTAGTGTAAATAATTACAGAGGATAATTCAGAAATAACATTAAATATATGATAGAAAGTGTACCCTTCTGCCATTCTGTGGCACTCTGGTAGCTACAATACACCACAGCGTGGTGTATTTCTTTCATGAAAACTTGTTTTAATCGGTGTTATTTATTTTAGTTCAATAAGAAGTCTGGGCTTGGGTAACCAAACAGATGGAAGTCTCCCTGGTAACGTGCATAGAGGCGCTTGATGTCCCGTTTGCTGATGCCTGAGAAGTAACGCTCCACCTTGGTCCTATTGTAGTGAGTGATGCCTGGAGGAATGTCAGGATAAGACACCAACTGTTCAATGCCTGCCGCTTTGAGGATGTGGGGAGCATCCTGTTCCAGTGTCTCGTGGTGACCGACCAGGCTGTAGTGTATTTCGCAAGGTGCACACAACTCTGCATAAGTTATCCAGTGGATAATGTGCTCACCAAACTGCTGGTCCATACGCCGGCGGCCTTCCACGTCACCCAAGTAGCGGACAAAGTCCTCAAAGTGCAAACCAGAGGCGGCAAAGTCACTGTCGCGGTGGCTCTTGCGGTATTTCCGGATAATTGCTGGAGCGATGTCGTGCTTGTACCAGGGCTCAAAGCGAGGGTTCTTCACAAACTTGTCCTTGAATGCAGAAATCAGTCGCTCAAAGGGATCTCTCACGATGAAAAATTTAAAGTAGGTGCTTAATCTGTGGAGACGTGGGGCAAAGATTTAGGATGTTCCTTGCCTCTTTTAGAATAAATGTTTTGTCACAATATGTCTTGTTTAAACCCACCTGTGAGTGATTTCCTGTGGAGTGAGTGATGAGAGCCGAGGTAGGCCATTCTTCTCATGATCATGGACAAGGCTTTCAGGGATCTCCTCCACATTAGAGAAAGCTCCTGCCAGCAACAATACAAACATCAAGTGGCTAAACTTACCTAGTTAATAATATATTGTAAAACAGAACTGTGTTTACCATTTAATCCATTATCATTTAGGTAAACATGCATCATCTAATCCATACCCACCATTGAGCACAATGAGAACCTTCTTCCATTGTGTGTTGCCCACTTTAGGCGTCTGACAGAACAGGATCTTGTGCTTATCACAGACAAAGATGCGGTCGAGGACGAATTTGCTGATGGAGACATGAGTCAGATTCCTGAGGCTGCTGTTTTTACACACGCCTGACAGCAGCTCAATTCGCTTCTCGGCAACTGCCTGCCAATCTGACGCTGTAGGGACCACTGAGGACTGAGATACACAAGCAACACATTAGTGAGGGACAGATTTGATTTATCATGTTGGTGTTTCTGCAGAGAAGAAAAAAAATGTTTCAAATTAAGATGTGTAATCAGTCAATTGTCACCTGATGTGTTGGTTTTGGAAGTTGTTTTTCTGGGTTGGATGCAGGAATGGGTTTTACCACCTTGGTGCCTGGTACTGTCCAACTCTGACCAGGTCTTTCCCCATAATCTGAGAATACATAAAACACTGAGGCAGTTGTTATGTGTTTAATCTAAATAAGATAAAACTGGACTCTAAAACTTTTAAGGTTGCTGAAAATGCGTGAATACTTAAAAGAAACATCACAATGTTTCGCATGTCCATTTCTGTAGCAGCTTGGTGTCGTCAGCTAAATAAAGATCAACTCACCATCTACAGCTCTGATGCTGATCAGGTTTCTAACAAAGATCAAGATCAGCAAGACCCAGCCGCAAGCCCCGAGGAGCAGCCAGTGGTGCCGCATAGCTTCGCATATCAGCCCACGGCCATGGAAAAGGATAGTGACGCTCCCACCTGGACATCATAAAGGAAATAATGTTGCTAACACTAATATGTTGACTATAAGCATCTCCAATTTCTGAACTCGTATCAAATATAACGGCTAACGTCACGTTATCTACGTGACAGACTGGCTGATGGTAAAGCCTACGCTAGTTAACGGAAAGCAGTATTGATTTCAGTTTATCTAATTTAGCTAGAAATCAAATAGCAATTTTACAAAGGTAGCTACAATTCAAATGCAACTTATGCGGCTAGCTAACTGGTCAGTTAGCCAACCAGCTAGCCATGCCTGTCCCTTCCAGACTGCCATCACATAATTACGATAATGTTAATTTGGTTCGATGAGGTTTATAAAAAAAAAAAGAAATCTAATAAGATAAGCAACGCGCATAAATGTCCTTTATCTCACCCTCTTGTTAAGTTACAGCAACTTCACAGCTGTAGAAACTCTTGAGTAAATGATGGACGGTGCCATCTAGGCTGTCTTCGACTCGCATCCGACTGATGGTGAAGTGAGCAGCTCCTCCTAGCGGCTGCTTAGTGTCATCGCAGTTGTTGCTGATATCTCCCAAATAGGTCGTCTTATAAACTGACAACGCGTTTAGACAATCCGTCCAATCCAGGCACATTCACCATTTATTCAAGATCAGATAAAAAAATAAAAATAAAGTCCTTGATACTCAAAAGAACTGGATTAATACCAGTTCTTTAAGCAGCATAATAAACCATTTAAACTACTATTATGTACACACACATATATGAATATTCTTTTTTCTGAGCATTTGGGGTCAAAGCAAGTTTTTACCATAATCATTCTTTACTTATAAAATTATATAGCCTCTAACAGCCTTATGGATGCTACAGTGTCTTCACAAAGATGACTTCCTAAGAGTTGGGGGGAAAAGGGGGCAAAATTTCAACATAACCTCCTTAATAGAGATACAAAAAGTGAAATTATGCAGTCTTAATAATTTATCAATTATGACAGTGCTACATTTAAACACCATTAAGGATGCCAGCATGTCTGCTGCATGTGAACCTTGTTAAAATTTGGATCTAAACCACCAGTTTTGTGCCACCAAAGAAATAAAGCCAAGACAAGAGTTTCTTTTATTTCCATTTATTCCACTCACAGAAGGGACAAACTTAGTTTTCATCGACATTGACTGTCTGCAGACCTGTTGGACAGAAAAGAAGAATGATTTAATAAAATGTATTCAATGCTTTCATAGGAAACACAGTATTTCCCCTACAAAATTTTGTAGCTGTGGTGGTGGGAGGGCACTTTACAGGTGAGGGTCTAATGTGGTCTATGTTCCCAAGAATTCAGTGGAATTGCTCTTTACACACATGCTCATCGTTGTTTATTTATGTGTTAACACTTTAAAGAAATTCTTTCTGACATTAGCTCTGTTGTCAGCCGGAAACCAACCAATCAGAGGATAAGACACACTAACCACTGTCTCCACTTCAAGTGTGTTGAGCGAGCAAGGACTGTTTTTCAGGGAGCAGTGACAGATCTGAGAGCTTGCTGGTCACCGCTGGGAGGACATTGGTCCACATGTGTACATAGTGGATGGACAGGCTTGCAGAAATGCCTCATCGTGTGTGTTTTCACTGGTGGGCACTACTTTATGTGCTCGTATTCCTTACACGCTCACGGTACTCCGTTTTCATGCACACCCCTTTTGGAAACACCGTACTGGATTGTCTACTCAACTTGCAAAATCTAAAGCAACTTATCTGCAGCTACCCCTCAATGGACTCTGCATTCATGTGCAGAGCAGATGTCTGACAGCAGAGCAGAGAAACCTACCACTGCTGCGCTTCTGGAGGCGGCAATGCTGGTTCAATTAAGACATTTTAATGCTGTGCATGTGAAATAATTTATTTCTCTGCATTTTGAAGGTGTGGTGCTAACTATATAGCCGTGGTGGCCAGCTGAGTTAACGTAGGGGAAACACTGGATTACATAACTTTTTAAAAGATCATATTCACCTTTGCATGTGGTTACAGGAACGTATGTGACCAGGGTGTACAGTTTGTTGGGAGAATCCTCGTCCTCATTACGCTTCCTGGACAGCCGTACGCGTATTCTGTACGGCACATTCCTGGAAAACACACCAGTTATAGACTTTACTAAATGAAAGATGTTTGATGAATTGCCACAGCTGAAAAGATTTGATACACCTTTATTGTCAGACACGTCTGAAATTTGATTTGCATCACGTCAGCCACATGTTTACACATTTATACATTTACATGAGTTTAAGAAAAGCTGTCAAAATTCAAACTCTAAAGACATGAATAAAGTGAGGGTGGGAACTGACACGTGTCTTTTGTGCATTCCCTGCGACAAAATCATTATTTAGGGAGCAATGAGTTCGTAATGAGTTGCACAACCTAATGTCATACCATAGTTTTGACGGGGCTTAAACAAAACAAGCTTAAATTTACTAGCTCAAGTCAGAAGAACATACAGATGTGCTATCAGTGGAGAGCACAAACGTGCAGCCATCTTGACCGAACAATTAAAAGAATGACATGTGAATTGAAGGAATTACCAGTCTCCAAGAGCTAATTCTAGCACCTTTGCTTTAGGCTGGTATACTAAAATACATAGCATAATTTAGTGCCATTATATCCCAGTCTTAGTTACAATTTTTAACAGAAGTCCCTGTTCAGATGCTGAACAGTTCAGGTATACTAATAACTTGGCATGTTTTGAACATACCATTTACAGCATGTAAAATTAAAAAATAGATAATTAACTTATGCATACAGTAATATGGGTATGCAGTGTTTTCCTCTTTAAAAATTTGTTTTCTTGCTGACAGAACTGACAACACTTTAAACCAAGAATTTAACAAACCCTCTAATTGTAGTTTATTTATCAAACAACTTTCAGATTAAAAAAAGAAAATACATGAATTTTTAGGGTGCAGAAATTATATTTGATGAGTGAACAAGTCAATTTTTCTACATTGCATTCAGCATCCCACTAACAAAAACTGAGCTCACAGTTGGGTTAGTTTACTTTTGTCACGTTCACTTCCCCACATGCTAGTGCTACTGGACAGTCAACAACTCATTAAATTCAGGAGTTGGCAGTTAACACACCTCAGCCCCTCTATATAAAAGACAATGATTCCATAACACAAACATACGAAAGAAAAGAACCTTATGCAATACTAGCTAGCCCATAAAACCCAAAGAAAACCCTTCCCCTGGATTGTCTGGGTGTCTCTCTGAAATCAATATCAAAAACTTTATCCCACCTGATACCCTTGCTCCACACTGCCTTGTTGAGGCGAGTGTCAATGCGGACATCAGGAGTTCCCATCTCCTTCACGGCAAACTTGCGGATCTCCTTGATGGCGCGAGGAGCCCTTTTCTTGAAACTCCTGCAAAAAGACATCACTGTTAAATCATAAACAGTGAATCAATTCCAGTGTTAATCATTTAAACAGCCATCAAAGACTATTACAGGCGAGGTGCTACTGCTTTTTACTGTATCCCAACACCCCAGTAAACCATTTCCAGATACCACACGACCCCTGTTAAATGTGTATTAGTATGTCCACCAAATGAACACGTCTCTACAGCATGGCAGGACTTGCATTTACTTGCTTTTGGTACCCGATACGGTTTTCTTTTATTTTCAAATGCACAGATAACATCCTAAAGACAGGTAAGTTTAGCTGATTATCACTGTGTGAACAAGCACAAGTATGAACATTGCACTGTGGAAACTTGTGACTTGTGTACAGAAGTGCCTGACAACATTTATAAGTATTATAAAAAAAAAAAAAAAAAAAAAAAGATCTTTTCCCACATACCATCTCAGCTTTGGAGCTACAGAACCAATAGCCCAGCAGTGAACAAACCAATTTGTTTCTTTTAAAGATTATGTACACACCCTGTCACTTACGTTTTTTTCCCTCCACTCCTGTTCAGATCAGACTAGGTGTTGTTCTGAAGCAATATATTATACTGTAAACCGACTTATAAGTCGTAATGACCAAAAACTGTTTACAAAACACAATTGTCTGGAGGTGTTAAAAAAAAAATATATACAACAACAAAAACAAAACATAGGCACTTCAGAGCTCATATAGAGTTAAGTGATAAACAGAAATGTGAGAATGGAAGTGTCAGTTTCTAATAAGTGCTCCTGGATCGTATACCATGTGCAGAATATGGTATATGTAGAGTAATGTTTGACCTATTTATTACTGAAAACTGCATGGATTGGAGATCAGTGACAGGTGATGGAGTTTGTTAGTGCGATACATCAAAGACCCTGAACAAAATGTGTTTTCATATTCTGCATGTTTTTGTACTACTCACACTCCATGAATACGCTTGTGGACATTGATGGTGTACTCTCTGGTCACCACCTCGTTGATGGCTGAACGCCCCTTCTTTTTCTCTCCTTTCTTGGTTGGGGCCATCTAAGAACAATATGCATACCTGTTACATATGCATTCTAGGGCCAAATTATTTACATAATATTAGCGACACTGGCTTGCTGTTTTATATATACATATATAGCTATATACAGCTTCTTTACTGTAACGATAGTCATTTAAACCTATGTGGACATACTACAGCTTCTTTAAACAAACGTTTAGCATTAGCATAAAGCTATTTAACTGATACATTTATGGCATTCCAACTAGATGGCAAAAAACAATAAACACTTAATTTAACACTAACAATATAGTCTAAAGCCGGTGCTTTGCCTTTCATACTCCCAACTACACTTCTAGCTCAGAGAAACGAGCTGCAAGCAGCCATGCTATCTTAAGCCACATCGGCCTAACCACTGCAACTTCTTGTCGTTTAATCTACTTAAAAGACGCTGGACACATTGAAAACACAACGAAACATATAATAGAATGCTTGTACACATATTTACAGCATTTGTGTTATCAGTTGTGGCTTGAACAACTAAGGATGGCAATAGATTGTGGAAATTATTTTGCCGAAAATTATACTCACCTCGGCTCGTAGCTGAGGCGGAAGTCGGAAGGAAGGAGCTAGAGAAGAGGATTGTGGGTAAAGGAAACAAGTCCGTTTCAAAGAATGGGAACTAGAAACAACTACAAGGGAAACGGGTTCCGCGTTTTCTAGCGTTTGATCTGCTAGACCGAACTTACCAATAATATGTGGGCTTACTTAGCTAAAAATAAATAAAAATATAAAAAAATATATATCAAACTAAATAAACAAAGTTTCAATTCAAAATACTCAACTTATTGCTGTTGAATTAATATTTATAACATAATGTAATTTGCCATTGCAAATATATTACATACTTGAACAATCTTGACCCTGAGTGTCCTGCAAGTCTTTAAATAATTTCCAGTATGTTTAATCTCATAATTTGTAAAACTTTATGAGATCTCTATGCAAAATGCAGATTTACTTTATGGAAATAGGACACAGTCATCAAATGTAGATTCCACAACTCTACAGCAGCTGTTTGTAAAATTTTGGGGATTGCCATAGAAGGCACAAGTTAGCTTCTTGTGAAGGTCTTCAACCTTAAACTATCACAATACTTTGTCTCTTTAGGTCTTCATTGTCCAAATTTCATCACAGTTAAAGAATGTAATTCTCTTATTTATTTTACAGTAGAAAAATACAGCATTAAACCAGATTTTATTTGTACATTTTAAATCAAGTTAAAAAAAAATGTTTTCCTTTAATGCGTTTTCCAACATATGTGAGGACAGGATGAGAAATAGTTGGCTTCATCAGAGCCCAGTTGCTCCAAGTCTTTAATGTTTTGAATATCATGTCACAGTTGGATGGATGTGAGTGGGGTAATGTTGAGTCATGTTGAGTCTAGCGCTCTAGAGTATTTTCCACATTCTGGTTTCTCTGTTGAAATTGTGTTCCAGCACTCACAGAAAACAAAACCTTTTCAAATTGCTTATAATAAACTACAAGTTCTGACAGTACCATATCCTTAAGCTGCACTTTATCCAGCAATGCAAGAACTCACGTGATCCATCTGCTAAACATAGAAAGGAAAAGTTCAGATCCATTTTCTCTAAGCAGTTTACTGTCTTTTCGTATGGAGAACATTTTAGCTCCTTTATGGATAACGCAGGGTGGTGAGGGCAGAAAATCCACATAGCAGTGTTGCTGTTCTGGTGCTCTGTACTTTCTTCAGTTCATATCAAAGAGTCAGTGCCAAACAATTCAAAACAAATACAGCAACCACAAAACAATGACATGTCCGCAGACTAACAGCTGTAACAAATTACATTCACTTATGGAATAGTTTGGCAGTGCTTATTCATGAGGAATGTTCTATAGTCCCTGCAGGATCTCTGTGGTGTGTGTCAAACACACACTTCAGCCAATACTATAGATCTGAAATCATGTAGTATGATGTAAACAAAAACAGCAGTAACATCAATGGTCACATTATTTGAAGGCTGAACAGTCATTTCATACAAAGCAAAAGAGCCAATAAAGAAATGAACATCTAGCCATTTTAATGCACAGTTATAATAACCAATGCACAACATACAAAAACAAACCAGTAATTTAAGCTTGGTTAGATGAGTGAAACAGGTGATTAAAAATCTGCTCAAAAACACGACAATACACAAAAACATGAAGTCATTTCAGATGGATTTTATGTCTCGTGGTACATTACAGACGTCCATAGGCTAGAATGTTGAGTAGCCTAAGAAACACAGCTTGCAGATTACCCAAAATATGTAAAGCGTGACTAAGAATCACAAATTTGACAGTTCTTCTTTAAACCCTCTCATGACTAAAAAGGTTTTTATGTAGGAAAAAAAAAAAGAAGACAGAGAGAAACAAAGTCAGATGTTTGGAACGATTCAACTTCATTGTTGAGTTCTCAGGACACACACACCTCTGGCTGGGGTGTGTTTAGCTTACTACTACCAGCTTCAGCAACTTCGGCTGCTGGTGCTGGTCTACTTTCAGACCTTTCCGGGGCTGAAGTCTGGCCAGCCACGGTCCTTTTGAAGAGGCGGATACTCATCTGAAGCAACTCGTTGTCTACCCCGGGTGTAGTAGTGTACTGCTTGAAGAGGCCCTGATAAAAGGAAGGTTTAGCTTGTGTTAATGACCGTTAACTTGGTAAATTCAGGAGAAATTGAAGTTGTGACGTTCTTTAAATTTGAACAAAATTAAAACTCAAAGATCTTCAAATCACATGAGCCAACAGAACATGTCTAAACTAGAATTGTGACAGTTTTATGCACAAAATGATAGTTCCCTTTTTTATCAACCACAACAATGTCAAGACTGATGTTGCTTTAGTAAAACAAAGCTGATATTTACAACAGTTGACTAGTTTATTTCTGAGGTAATGAAGATGATTTTCTTTGTGTTCAGGATGAGAAGTCCCCAAGTAGCTTCATACTGTCAGATGCTAATATTTTTAGATATTCGACGCACTGTGGTCTTTTCCTTAATCCCCAGTTATACTGGTGAAACCCAGGGCAAGACATGCCTCATCATATTTTCTTGTTCTTTTGTTTGTGGTTTTTGAAATGTCTGTTGTTGATCATCATTTGCCCATTGGGACCTTCACAAATTTGTCCATGTTTTTCTAGCAAAGCAAAAATTAGATGTTTTATTTAGCCTAGTTAAACATTTTTGCTTTTTCAGCCCCCACCCCCTTGCTGACTATTTTGAGACCTGTAGCAATACCACATTTGACATGAGCTCATTTAGTGCATAAAATTGTCAAATTTCTAAGTTTAGACATTTATGTATGTTCTGTTGTTAATAAAACGTTGGCTCATGTGACTTAAAGGTCTTTTAAATTTATAGCTTGTATCAACTTTTCTGGAATTTGGGTTGTGTACAGTTTTGTTTAGGGTAAAATACTGGATATTTACCTTCTCGTTCTTTAACAGTTGCCGGCGGATGGCGAAGTCTCTCCGAGCACAGAGGGCCTTGCAGCAGGGCCCAAGGTTGCTCAGCAAACCTGCTCTCTCCACCCGCCTATTCAAAGCTGCCATATTCAGAGCCCCCAGGTCATGCTCAAAGAGCTTGTCAACATCTGGTGGGATAATACCAACACTAATTTAGATTGATGGATCAGAGTGAATTTAAAATAGCTTACATTTCTAGCACAAATGCAGAAAACATGTTATCAAGAAAACCATCAAAAATGATTTGATTAGACAACTATGTCATTATGGTATCAATTCAGAAATTCCACATTTGATTGCCATGAACTGTAATGTTTTATTGTAATAATGTCAAAACAGACCTTTGGAATCGTCCACCTCAGACTTGCACACCTCTTTGACTTGCTCCATGAGTTCAGGGCCAGCAAGTCTCTTGGAGATGCCTGCTCTGAGCAGCACTGCCCCCGGGGTAAAGCGGAGCAAGGCTGCCCCTGCCGCCCGGGGCTCTTGTTTCTGTTTGGGCATCAAGCTGGACCAGTCCACGTCAATCACATCCAGAGGACCTGTTGATGGGTTAATGTAATAACTAAATCCTGATGATAGCCCAAATTAATGTTCTAATCTTTATTATTAGTATTGATTATCCACAAAAAATTATCCATATATGTGTATATAATGATACCTGTAATTTTCTCATCCTCTTGCTGATCTTCTTTCTTCTGGCTGTCGGCCAAGATTTCATCCAGCTCATCATCACTGATGGGTTCATATTCCTCTCCAACAGATGCAACTGACTGGTCATCTTCTTTCCCATCACCACCATCATCATCATCATCATTATCATCATCATCATCATCTCCTACAAAAAAAACACACCCCATTTTATTTAAATCCATGAAGAAAAAAATTGCTCACAGCAATTTAAAACTATCTTTTTTGTAGCCTTACCATCGATGCTGTCCGACTTCTCCAGCTCCCGCTGGTCTCCCATAAGATGGTGACTGTTGCTCGGTTTTTCAGGCTCTGGAGGACTGAAGGCTTCTCTTGGCAGAAGAGGCTCATAGTCATTCCTGTCTTGCCTCATCATGTCTCCTCGCAGGTCTCCTCTAAGGTCACCCCTCATTTCCCTTTGTCCTGAGGCCCTGGGGTCTCCATGGGGTGGTAGGTCCATCATCATTATCCTGTCCCTCTCTCGATCCACAACTCTTTCACCTCTACCGTCTCTGTCCCGCTCCCTCTCGTGCTGCTGGATGATTACTTCAGGAAGTAAGCGTTCCCTCTCTCTGATGTCCCTCTCCCTAAGGAGAGGTTCCCGACCAGGACGCATCAGCAGGGGCTCCCGCCCCCTGCTTGGCCAGTCCCTTGGTTCCAGCTCCCAGTCTCTCTGTTGCTGCAGGGGCTGTTGGAGAAGCAGGGGCTGCTGCTGTTGCTGCTGCAGCTGAGGTCGGAAATCCTTTCGATCTCGATCCCGCTCAAATGGCTCTCTGTCTCGCTCCCTTTCTCGACTATCATAGGACCCAGCGCGGGACCTGGACCTTGCCTGCCTTTCAGAATCAGGTGAGCTGCGTCTTGAGCTGTGGCTGCGGGAATCTTGGCGATCTGTAAGGCAAGATTTTAGGTTTTGATTAAAGTTATCATTGTTATCTTTGCAGCTTCAAATCCTGAGGTTTAATGTTGTTCAGGAACAGATTGATAAAATTTACCTGATGAAGTGCTGCGGCTTGGCTCTTCTCTCCTCAACTGGTCAATTCGTGATTTCCTCTCAGCCCCTGGAGGATCATTTGCCATAGGCCTCTCCCGCTCTCTCTCTCTTTCCCTCTCTCGCTCCCTTTCTCTCTCTCTCTCCCGATCTCGGGAGTTGGTGTCCTGCAGCCTGCCCCGGCGTGGTCGTGGACCCTGGGGGTCTTCTCGGTGAGCTGACTCGTTTGAAGGCGAACGCAAACGTCTGGATGATGTTCGGCTCTGGTTGCTCCCCATGCTGCTGCTCCTTGTCTGCTCCATGGGAGGTTTGCGGAGCAGGGACTTGGACATAAGGGGCTGTGGAGTCATAGTTTGCAGCAGAATTGGAGGGTCTTGGGAAAGCAGAGGGGCAATAGGTGGTGGATTGACCCTCTCCCTTTCCCTGCCCATCCTGGGGCCTCCACCTCGCCTAAGAGGTTCCGCTGGAGCCCTCTCAGCAGAAGCCAAGGGAGCTTGTGTTTCCAGTGGACCTCCTCGATCTGACACCTCCTCATCTGACCAGTCACTGAAATTGTCCATTTTGGGAACTGGGGAAGGCTCGGCAGTGCCTCTAATTCCATGGTGATCAGGCCTCATTGAGGGTGGTGGTGTCCGAGGACCTTTCTTCCTCTTACTATGTGGCTGATGAGCTGAGGTCTCCTCCTCAGACACATCTGAGTCTGCTTCTCGTGAACGTTTCCTCTTTTGATCAAGCGCCTTCTTCTTGCCTCCTTTCCTGGGAGAGTGTAAAAGTGGAGGCACATCTCCAGATCCACTAGCTGGAGGCTCAGGGTTGAAACGGTCCCCTGCGGAAGCCATACTGTTACCACTCGTAATCTCCTCATCTTTGCGACCCTTTTTCAAACCTTTCCTCTGTGCCTTTGTCTTTTTTTTGCCTTCCTCGTGGGACTGGGAACCAGCAGTGTCTCTGTCTTCACTGGTAGTGGTGAGGGCAGCAGGCAGCGATGGTGGAGTCGATTCGCGCTGGTCTCTGCCTCTGCTCCGGGAGTCTGAAGGTACATCTGAGGGGTACTCTCCCCGTCTTTCTCCGCCTCTACTTCGATCCACACGAGGCTCCAGGTCGTCGTGTCGACTACGTGCTTCCCTTTTGTCCCCAGCTCCCCTGCGCTCCTCATCTTTCCAGTGAGCAGCCTTCTCCTCAGATGTAGCGCCCCTCGATGGCGACCGTGACAGAGGATCCTGGGGTCTCACCACCTGGCTTAGCAGACGATGCTTGTCCCCATCTGAACATGAACATAGTGAAGTCACATGCAGTTTTTTTTAAACACCAAATTGTCAGGCAAATATTTGAGAAAAGACATATTTTTTAAAATTGTACATTTATCTTTGGTTTTAATATGTAATTTAGACAATCTGCAGTGGTATCTAGTAGTAAATGCAGAAAAATAAAAGAAAAAAATTAACTAATTCTTCAAAACGATTAACAGTGCATGCACGTTTACAAAAGGTGTGTTCACATTATACAAAAGGTGCAATCCCCAGTAAGCAGGAGTGTGTCCTTTTTTGAAAAGAATTTTCCTACTGTCAGATGGAGGTGGACACACTGGACTGGGGAGGAGGGGCTGTGGGTGGAGCTTGGCCTGCCCTCTGCCAATCGGGCGCTCACTTTTGTCTTCAGGACTATTGTAGCCATCACTGTCCGCCGGGCTGTAGTCCCGTGTGGTTCGCTTGGGGGAAGGTTTGGGGCTTGGGCTGCTTTCCATCCTGGGCCTCTTACGGCTGGAGAAGCAGACAAAAACCGGACTGTTATTCCAAAAGCAGCGAGACTTCTGAGATTCAATGTGAGGCTCACCTCTTCATTCAGCAATCTGATCTGAAAGATTTTCTCCCCAACTAACTGAGAGGCGTTTTTTTTAAATAGAAAAAGTGAAAATTAACTTTCATAACCTCTTAACGCCTGAACTTATATATAATTATTTAAAATAAATAATAAATAAAAGACTTATGACTGAAAAATTTCTTAAATAAAGACTGGATTCAAGCTGAAAGTAATTATTTCAATGGTTTTTTTTTATCCTTTTAATTAAGGTAAGCACCCCTGCAATTAAATAAAGAAACATTAATATTTGCTTGTCATTTTTCACTATTTGGACTCTTTCTGCTCTGGTTTATTGACACCATCTAGTCATCAACTATCAGCCTTTATTGAATAACTAAAAGTTTTTTATGCAATCATATTCTAATATTATCATCTCAGATTTAGTAGCAAAGCTAACATCCGCAGTGTTGTAGGCATTTTGGTTTTGAGCCAAAGGAATGGTTTTAATTTTACTAATCTAAAATGGATAGTGGCATAAAATGAACAGGGAAAGGGAAGATTGCTAATCATGAAGCTAAAATCTTTTCCCATCAAGCTTATTACTAACCACAAACATGCCAAGGACATCTGCAAATGACTAATGAATGGAAAATCTTTTTAAAAATAATTTTTATAGCAATAAAAATAAATAAATGGATCAAAAATCTTAAATATTAAGTAGCATCTGTAATAATTTTGTTTTTAAATCTCTCCATGGTCTTGGACCACCCTACCCCGCTGAGCTCCTTTACCTTTACGCACCTTCCCGCTCTTTAAAATCAGCTGATCTTTATGGTGCCGACAACAAAGTGTAAGCTCCGAGGAGATCGGGCCTTTGCTGTTACTCGTCCCAGATTGTGGAAGGATCTGCCTCTGCTTATCAGACAGGCCTCCCCCTTACTTGATTTTAAGTCTCTTCTTTAAACTCATGTTTTCCTTGTCTTTTTTACACTCTCAAAATTTTGACATTTTGCTTTTATATATATTTTAACTTGTCTTATTTAATTTTATTGTTTTGATTTTTTTTCTTTGTGCTTGTAGTTTTCTGAACAGCACTTTGGTCTTCTGCAGTTGTTTTTAAAGGGCTTCACCAGGAAGAAGTTAACGCTCATACGTGCCTCATCTTGCGTTCATCCCGGGAGTCACGAACAGACCGGTCGTCCCTGGCATCCTCTCTCCGCTCCCGTCTCTCCTCACGCCCTCTCTCTCGCTCCTCCCATTCCCGCTGCCTCTCCCGCTCCCGTTGCTCCCTCTCTCTTTCCCTCTCCTTCCTCTCTCTTTCCCGTTCCCGCTCCTCCCGCTCCCTCTCCCGTTCTCGCTCCCTCTCTCGTTCCCGCTCTCTCTCCCTCTCCCGGGCCCGCTCCCTCTCCCTCTCTGCCTCCCTCTCCTTCTCTCGCTCCTTTTCCCTCTCCCTCTCCTTTTCCTTCTCTCTTTCCCGCTCCCTCTCTCTCTCTCGCTCACGGGCCCTGTCGTCTCGTCTGTCCTCAGATCTATCTGTCCGGCGCTCCTCTCTTCTCTCCTCCCTTTCAGACTCCTCTGACCTCCCCTGGTATCTGTTTGGAGAAGCTCCTCTTTGGTCTGGAGGGAAAAAAGGGTACCAAAAGTCAGTTAAAACATGCATGGGTTATCCATTAATTACACATGCAACCATTTCTTCCCTCCATTACAAGCAAGCAGCCTCTTCCTGCAGATCTGGACTGCACCACCATAATAACTAAAGCTAAAACATGTGACACCATAATGTTGTGGAAAATACATTTAACCCTTACATACTGTACATCGATTTATTTTCTTTGTATATTACTGCTATAAGGCATCCCCATATACATCCCAAGTTGTGCTCACATCCTCCAAAGCTCAGAAAATTCTTTTTTGATGGCATTGAAATAAAATTTATATTGACCCTTTAATGCCATGTGTATCATATTTGATACATATATTTTGTTAAAGGGGTCAAATAGAGACTTTTAAAAGAAATAGGGTTAAAGACAGCCTTACCCCTCTCTCGGTTGTCTCTGCGATCCCGTTCTCCATGTCCTCCCCTCCGGTCATAGGAGGAGTCCCTAGCCTGCTCTCGTCTATCAGTCTCATAGCGATCTCGGTCTGAGCCCCTCTCACAACTTCTTTCAGTGGCACTCCGATCCGTGCTCTTCTCGACGCTTCGTTCTCGCACCCCACTGCTCCGTGTTTCCCAGTTATCGTAGCTGTTGTCCAGTTGGGAGTTTCGAGAATTTCTGTTCGAGCCTGGCGGAAAAATATTACATAATCACATTAACAAGTTCAATATACCTTCTTAAAAGTTTGTTTTCTGACACAAATTAAACAAAAGCCAAACATAATATTAGTGCTTACCTTTTTCAGAGGCTTCATTAGCACGTCCTCGTCCTCGTCCATTCCTGTCAGCTCTGTCTGTCCTGCTCTCCGTCCTTCCTTCAGTTCTACCTCCATCGTCACGTCCATGACCTCTCCCATAATTCCTGTCATCCTGAGCCGGATCCTCCTTCCTGTATGCATCACTCCTTTCTCTCTCCCTCTCCTTTTCACGCTCTCTTTCTTTCTCCCGCTCACGGTCACGGCGTTCGAGCGACTCTCGGCTGGAGCGCATCTCAGTCCTGCCGTCTCTCGAGTCCTTCACGTCCCTGTTATCACGGTTGTCCCGAGAGTCCCGTGTTGTTTCTCTTGCTCGATCGCGGGTGTCGCGTCGCTCGCGCCCCTCTCTGGTCTCCCTGTCATCTCGAACGTCCCGGGAAGACACCAGCTCGGAGTCGTAGTCTCGATCATCACGGACACCATCTTTGTCTCGCTTGCTGCGACTTTCTGTTTGCGGAAGAGACACAAAGCTTAAGATTTTTAATTGAACACAGTTGAAACCTCCAACAAGCTGCAGATAAAAAACAAACAAACCATCTCTACGCTCATGTCTGCGACCCTGGCTGGGCGGGGTCCTCTCTCTGTCACCCCGACTCCTCTCTCGGCCCCTAGAGTGGCGCCGACTAGGACTCGATCTGTCGGACCGCCGATGGGGTGGGGAGGTATCGTGGGAAGCCGGAGGGGATCGAGAGCGCCGGGAGCTCGGAGGCGAGGAGGTGGAAGCGTGAGCCACGGAACTTCGGTGGTAGGAAGGAGAAGAAGAACGCCGCCGTCGAGGAGAAGGAGAATGGCGCTGGGCAGAGGAACCAGAGTGGGAGGAAGGGGAGTGGTGGCGTTGAGGTGTAGGAGTGCGCTGGTGGTGTGGAGGGGAAGGAGACCTGCTGTAAGAAACAACGTCATCTCATTATGTCCAGCTTTTAATGAATGAACTTCTATGTTAGTCATCTTCACTAGTTTTAATAAACATATAGTCTGCATATTCACACCTGTGAGAAGGGGAGGCAAGTACAGAGGTCTTGTGGGAAGAAACTTTGGGAGAGGTGGATTTCTTCCGGACTGGGGGCGATACATCCCTGGATGGAGACGATACGCTATCAGAATGGTCATCTGATGTAAACGCTCGCTTGGCCTTGTGGGAACTGTCTGATCGGTCCCTACAAACGCAAACGAAACGACAAATTAAATAAAATGAAGATGGCAGCTGAGGATAACTGTAAAAAAATTAGATTAAAAAAAATTTAAAAAAACAACAAAAAACTTTACAAGTTGAACAAGGTACTGACACAAGATGTGCTAAAGAAATTACAGCTTAAGTCAGCTTCAAACCGAGCCGCTACAGGTGGTAGGTAGGGTCACCACTACAAGTGCATCTTGAAGAGCTGAACTGAGCGTAACTTGAAAAGATTAAAGGACTAAATGAACAACTTTTGTCCACTAAAAGAGGTTTACACGGTGTTCAAAGCGCTAGAAAGTCCACAAACTGGCGTTGGAGTATCTTCTCTGGGCTTTTGAAGATAAATGTCATAAACATATCAGTCCAGCATTGTTAACCCCTCTACATCGCCTCTATATGAGCCGATTAGAGTCTAATCTGTATATGAGCTGGCTGCTCACATACAGATTATTCTAGCTGAACTTCATGCCATAAACACCCTTTTATTATTTTGTTTTTAACACTTATCAAGCTGTCCTTCAGTAGTTATATTGACAAGAACTGATATTTTCTACATAACAGCCGCCAGCTGTGGCTCAAGTTTCATAAGAGCCTGCTCACGTTTTCTAACAACACTCCTCCTTGTTGGTAATGCTTCACCAAAAATGGAGGCAGCTTTTACATTTTTTTTTTCCTAGAGACACTATTATAGAATTTCTTCATTTCTTGGCCAACTTTGGTGTTTCAGTTGGTCTCTTGGCCATCACTGACTTGATTCCTGCAACCGGGGGGGGCTGTAGTGGTCAGAATACGTTTGACTCTCATCTTGCTTTTCTTGTTCATTTGGCTCCAACAGTGAAAAACTATTATGAAAAGCAGATCACACCCCTTACGAGCAAACTCCACAATACTGCATTTTTTAAAACAGATTTTGCTTTTTTTGCCAAATTCCACGATTCAATTTGCGTTTTTTGCTTTGTGGAAATAATAGGTCACTTGTGTTACGTCTTTCAGAAGTTTACATGACAACCTGTTTCCGTGAACGACAAATAGAAAAAAAACAAGACCAAACCTTTGTGAAATTAAGGGCTAAAGGAAAAAAAAAACATGTACAAATTCACCCAAACTTTCCATCTGACCAGAACCACAAAAGCTCCTGAGAGTACCTGCGCTTTTCCTTCTTCTCTTTATGTTTTTCAGTGTCTCGTCCACGATCTTTCCCTTCCTTCTGCTTCTCCTCAGCCTTCTCCTTATTTTTGTGCTTGCCTTTGTGTTTCTTCCCCACCACAGGAAGGTCCAAAGGGACAGGGGGAGGAGGACTAGGGGTACGGGGCCCTTTCTTCTTACTGTGGCTTCCTTTTGAAGACCTGCTGAGGTGAAAAACAAAAGTGACCATTTTATTTTATCATACAACTCAGAAAGACACAAATATAATGAGTGATACTTAAAGACCCATCTTAAATCAAATATGTTCAGCATTCTATTGTTCACATCAACCTTCACAGGGATCCAGACTAAATTTGATGCACATGTGCATTTACCTTTTTCATTTTGTAACATCACAAAATTTAAGATCATCCAAGTTTTCCAAAGCATCTTTCATTGATTTCATGATCTATATTAAATACCAACATTAACCACAATTCAGTCACAATAGACACAAATGAAAGGAAAAAACACTTGAATTTAAAAGCACTTAAGTAAAGAGGAACCAGTTTAATTTAATTACGGTATTTCTGAGAAGCAGTCTTTGAATTCTGAATGCTAACACTGCAACAACAAAAACAATGCCAACAGTCATGTTTTGGCAGGTTTCTTTGCAACAGATGCAGTGCATCACATCAGCGATTTTATATCTAAACTACAGAAACCATGGAAACTGGGCTGACCAGTCTTTCTGAGGCGCATACAATTTGACTTTTTATTTTCAGTTAGCTCTGGCTTTTAGTCTGATGCTAATCCTAAAAGATGTCCAGAGTAACCATTTGCCATCTTTCTAGGGATGGGTGGAACCAGTGGTTTAACAGATTTTCCCCTGCAGATGGTGTGAAATGTAGGATGGAAACTTTCAGATCTAAGATATATAGATGTGTGCTATTGACAGGACAGCATTTTTCTAAATTAAAAATCTGGAGTTGCCAGTGGTTGGCATGTGTTGTTTTCACCAGGGTACCATTTAAAAAACACAATTCAGTCTATAAGGATCTAAGAGGTGAGGGCACACATCATTTGTGTTCTTTATTCATATACATCTTCATACATTTGCTCTGATGTATTGTTTTTTGTCTATGAGTGTGAGTTTACAGAAGTAAACATAAAGATTGACATGCAAAAAACAGGAGAAACATGAAAAAATAAACAAAACAAAAACAGAGTTGCTAAATATCAGGTATATCAGTGCAAGTAAGGAAAAAGAAAGTTAAGTTTCACTGCAGAGATTTGTGTTTGCATGTATAAGCAAAATGGTTCTGGACCCCTGCCCCAAACCGTCCTACCTCACTGTTTCTGAAACGCCTAAAGACACTGATGCCTTCTTCTCTTTCTTCCCAGAGCCTCCTCCTTTGGTTCCACTTTTGTGTTTTGGGGAGTTGCTAGACTTTCTAGATGGTGGGGATTCTTTGGAGCTTAACAGCTCAGGAGAGACCTGAAAAACAGAGATGACATTTCAATTTAAGATTTCGTAGAAGTAGCTCTAACTGGCAGTTTCTTCAAAGAAGAAAACAAACTCTCCTAAAAGTGTGTGGTCACTCTGTTTGCAACCCACTGCAAGTTATTTCGTACTTTTGGCAAGGCTGTGGATCTACTTTTTGTGAGAGTTTCATCTTTCTTGATTACAATCTCTTCTCTCTTTTCCAGGTTCTCCTGCTCTAGTTTCATCAATTCTCGTTGAATCTTCTGGCGCTTCATCTCCAGGGATAGCTCGTAGTCGTAATCGCCAATATCAGAATCTGAAGGTTGGAAAAAAAAAAAAAACATATGCTGCTATACAACATGAAACCACCTAAGTTTAAAGTATACACTGATGGCCTTCAAATAAACTCATCTACAAAAATATATTTAAAAATTATGTACCTTCACGATTGGTTTCCCACTCTGTGGGCTCTTCCTCACTGGCTGGGGTACGCTCCTTTGTGATCTTTATATCCTCCTTTTCCCTGTGCCGGCCTCTGGAGGAATCTCTCTGCTATGAATAGAAAACCATACATGAATGATAGATCACCACCATGTATACTTTATTTTAATCATTCTACTTCTTTTGCTATTTTGACTAAAAGTATAAACAGCAGATTCAGGGTCAGCAGTGCTCCCAACGTAATTCAAAATCAACTGCCAACAGATTGTTACTTTGAAAGGACACATCAAGAAAGTAAAGAACGTACTCTCACTGTGGGGGATGTGGGCTCATCTAGGTCTCTCTTCAGGTTTTCCGGGTCAACATCTTGTCTTTTATTCTTCATCCTCTCCCGCAGATCACCTGTGGGTCTCTCTGTCGACCTGCTCCATTAAACAAACATGAGAGAAAAAAAAAACAAGATTTAAAAAAAAAAAAAAATTTGATCTGATGCAGACGGAAAAACAAGAATCAATCAAGGTTCCAACAGCACATGAGCAGGTCTTACCGATTAAAGCTAAATCCTTTGCCTCGTGGCTGAGTTCCATGTGTGTAGCGACAAGTGTTGCCGTAACTGCAGCTACCAGTTTTCAGCCAATTTCTACAGTGACTCTAAAAGATATGTACAATACAAATTAACCTAAAGGTAATTCCAAAAGATGGCCATACATGATCATACATGATTTTAAAGCCTTTGAAGCCCACATACATCAGCAGCATTACTCCCAGTGCTAGGACCGAGTCTTTCAAACACGCTGGGCCTCCGAGAGGGGGTGGTGGGGTTGGTGGTGCTGCTGGTTGTGGTGCTGCCGCTGCTGCTGCTGTCAGATATGGTTTTTGAATTTTCCACTGTTACCTTCCGCCTGATCTTGGACATTCTGCAGGACTGAAAATACAGCAAGCACTGCTTTTTGAGTTTTGTAGTGTCAAAACAATCAAACAAAATACACACCATTTAAGATTTTGGTAAAGATGTTAAGTAGAAAGTTCATCAAAAGATCCAATGTATTAACAGAATAACTTGCAATTAAAAAGAATAAGTATGCTGCACTTTGTTGCTGCTTATACAAAACACAACACAGCACAATGCAACTTCACGATTAAAAACGCTTATTTGTTAAAAATAGCAAAAACGAAAAACACTGAGAAAAAATTATCACAGCTTAACAAAAAACAATTTCTGTGAATGTTTGTTGTGCCTTGTGTTAAATGTTGACCCATTTTGGATCTCAGAAACACCATACATTAACATTTACAACCTAATACAGAATAAAAATCTTCCTTTTAATACTGTTACATTCCCTGAGTATAATCATTTTGACTGACACTAATGCAAAATTTAAAGCAGACTCTTTGACAGAGTAACACTAAAGGAGTTAAGGAGGTTTCTATTGTTCGCTCATTCCAAAACATCAACAGATGCATTTTTCTGTTGTGCAGCTGCTAGGTGCTAATTTAAAGCGAGCTGTAAAGCAGGCTAGCTTATGGGTCGCTAACGTTCCTTGCTAACTACATGGTTATTATTCTGCTTAGAGCCTTCCAATATTTCATACCGATGTGGAAATTTTAAAAACACTTATTCGATTAATGAGTTGCTATTCAATTCACCTCATGCTTGAAAACAGGAGAAAAATTAGGCTAATGCTAAAGTTAACTGTGTCATGTTTTATCTTAGCACACGGCCTTCAAGCCGACACCAGCGATGTACCTGCTAACATGCGAATGAAAAAATAAAATAATCTCACCCAGGATATTGTTTCGGTGACGCATCTACTTTAGTCTAGTTAGCGGATTAAGCACTTGTAAAAATCTCAAGGCTTATTTAGTGAAATCAAAGGCAGAAACTGCCTCGAGTGCCTTCATATTGGCGGAGAGTGCGCATCACGACCCGGTCTTCTTCTGTGGTGTTTTAAAGAGCGTGACTTTAGTCTGGAGTAAATCATTACCGCCACCGCCAGCTTTATTATTTATTTCTCAAATACTTTACACGGCAAGCAAAATAAAATGGTAGGTGTGTTTGTTTCCCTCACAAAAAGATTTATCACCAAAGTGCTGTTTTACTGGGTTTTGGATTGCTTGTTTGAAATTCAGACATTTGAAATGCTTTTGAGAATCACAATAAGTTTTATTGTCATCGCACAAAGACTGCAACGAAATTATAAATTGCTTCAGTGAAATGTCATTTATACCTCTTTCAAACAAAAAACACAGTAAAAAATTTTAAAATGCTATAAAATATTTTAAAATGCAATAAAAAATAACAAACGAGAATGTAGTCAATATAATTATTTAAGCATATTTTTTAAAAATACCTTTGGATGCATAAAGTGGTTGCTCTGGTATGAGGCTACCACAAGAATTCATTGAATCGTGTTGGGATTGTCATGTGTAGTAGTAGATCATAAATCTAGAATAAAGAAAATGCATTTGGATGTTAACCATTGGATAAACACTACAGCTATCTATTCTATTTCAATCTTTGTAGAAAAAAATCAAGAATTAAATGTTTCTTTGCACTTTGGGCAATAATAAAAAAAAAAATCTACATTTTCCAATAAATGGTTGAGATGACAATTACTGTTATGGAACTCTCTGCCACTGCAAGTCAGACAGGCTTCATCACTGTTCAGTTTTCAATCCCTTCTAAAGACCCACCTCTTTTCATTGGCGTTTCACCCAGTATGAGTTTGCTTTTATTGCTTGTATTGTTTTTATTTTGTATTGATTTCATTGTTTTAATGGTATTTAATGATTTTATTTTCTTGTCTTTTATTTAATGTTTTGCTGCTTTTACTTATATTATGTTCAGCACTTTGTTCAGTAACTGCTGTCGTAAAGTGCTTCATAAATAAAGTTGACTGACAGCCATAATAATGTAGTAACAATAGTGAAATCACTTTTTGATATTAAATAACCAAACCAAGAGTTAGAGAAAGCTCAGGCATGTTTAGTTCCACAAATTTTTAATTAAAAAATAAAAAAAAGCCACTGAAAAATTCTGTCTAACAAGAGATGGAACAGGTTGTTAAAGGGTTAAAAATCATAACAATAAAAGTTAATGAGAAACCCACTTAGGTGGGATGACCACCACATCTGTGAAAACAATAAATTCAAGAATTGTTATATTTTATTCCATCAAAAGCTTCATTAATAATTGCAAAATTATATCTCTAGGATTCTACAAATGTATATTAATGCGGTATTACCCGCTATCTCTCACCAAACTGCTTAAGATATTAAACACACGAGCCAATATGCAGGTCCATTTGTTCACATAGTTTAAAGAGAACTTGTTGCAGTTTGTGTTTTCTCTATAACCTTTGATGCAACAGTTTTCACAGCAAGTAAAGCTTCATTACAGGCAGTGGAAATAAAACTTTGTGGTAACAGGAAGCCGTAGCGGCCACGATCCTGGAGCTCAAATGTGAAGGAGTATTTGATACCAAGGTTGTAGGCCCAGTCATCAGAACCACCAGGAGCCAGGTCTGGAGAGAGGCGGGTTACAGTCATGTATGAATTAAGTAAATTGATCTTACTTTAGAAAAAAAAAAGTCTTACATATTGTTTTTGCTCCAGGGCCATATGAGTAGGAGTTCCTATAATATCTTCTGATTTTCTGGGAAGCTTCTTGGACCATCTCAAGCTTATAAAAACAACAACAACAAAAAATAAAACATTCCCATATATTCAAAATATAGCAAATCAGAGTACAGTGGATTTCTGTGTTTCAGGTAAACTAAAAAGATGCATCTGTTTTTGAGTAGACCTCTCACCAAATCATTGTGATTCTCTGCTTCATCCATAGTGCAGGAATATGGGAAGAGCAGCATCTGAGAGTAGGAGTGGATGCTGAGGTAGAGTTGAACCGAGTCCTTGTGACTGCGCAGGAAGTCTGCCACGGCCTGCGACTCTGGCTCAGACTCAGGGAAGGCCCCACAGTAGATCTCAGTGCAGGGATCATGTGAGGCTCCTTCCGCTGAGAAGAAGACAATTACATGACTTCAAGATAACACTAAGACCCTTGTATGCGTTGAGTTAATTTAAAAAAATCAAAAAGGAAAAAATTGTAGGAATGTATAAATTTTATTTTCTTATAGCATTTAATGAAGAAATAATCAACTTTATTATTTAACTTTTGTTTCTTTTGGGAATTAATTGTCATTGAAAACTTACTGCACCAGTTGGCATCAAAGTTTCTGTTTAGGTCGACTCCGATGCAGCTTGTGCTCTTCCTGAGTGAACGATTCTTTCTCCACATCCTGTCCTGAGTGCAAAAAAAAATCATAACGACAGTTAAAATTACTTAATAGAAAGAGCTGTTAGTTTAGAAAAACCTGTTAACCTGAGATGCAGTGTTTAGGGTGTGGGAGAAAGCCAAAAGTACCCAAAAAACAACAACACGCAGACATGAGGAGGACATGCAAACTTCACAAAGAAACCAGGATACCTCTTGTGATGCAGCAGTGATAAACAAAACACAACAATGCAGCCCCTTAAAGACACTTACTAACTGTGAATTCAAAGATATGCAAAAAAAAAAGAAACAAAAAGTAGATATACAAAGAGACACAATGTCAAAAAAGCCATAAAGACACAAAAAACTTTAAACTACCAGTAACTACAAATAGATGAAGGATCAGAACAAAGACACAGTAGGAGACACAAGTTCTGTAGAAAGAGATGAAATACATTTATAGCTCTTTGTCTTTATGTAAAAAGGCAATTGTAAAATAACATGTTAAAGTATAAAATTATGATAGAGACACACAACTATTATAAAGACACATAAAACTGTAAACCAACTAAAAACTGATGAAAAAATCAGAACAAAAACACTGTAGGAGAAAAAAAAACTACTGTAGAGAAAATTGGTCTAAAGAATAAATAGAGACCACAATAAAAATGACAAGAAGTGTGTAAAATTATTACAAAAGAGAAAAAAAAACACACAAACAGGTATAAAACTACAAGAAGACTGTACAAAACAACAACAAAAATTCAAAACTGACAATAAAACACAAAATAACTGTAAAAGACATGTAAAATGTCCAAAAAGGACCATAATTAAAGCTAAGAGATATAAAGTTGTAACAAAGACAACATGGCAAGAAAGATACTAAAGACAAGCCACAAACACATACATTACTATGAAGTAGTAAAACTGACATCTACAAGGAGAAACATGGACTACTACACAGAAGAAGATGAAATGCAAGGCAGACAGACAGTAACCACAGAGACAGATGCAAAGTGACAAACATGTAAAATAGCTGTCATGAAATGAAAACAAACACAAACAAACAACCAAAAAAGCTGCATTCACAACTTTACAAGACTACACAAACAAATGTAAAACAACAAGACAGATGTATACTACTAAATGACATATAACAGAGTCAAAAAATTTAATTATGGTCAAAACAATGACAAAAACACAATATAATAGACTCAGAATAACTGAAAAGAGATGCAAAATGAGTGTCCTGCAAAAAGACACATTACAATAATAGACAGAGAAAAGGGAAATAGAGACACTAAACTACCACAAAGAGAAATACAATAACTACACAGAGATTAAAATATATAATTATTTAAAAAAATGAAATGATTCCACAGTGACCACACAAAGATGCAAATAGAGTGGAAGGATATAGAAAACTGTTTCCTGTGTTCTTACTTTTGTCCATGTGTATTTGTATCCATCAGGGTTCATTACTGGCAGGACGTAGACATCCATGTTGTCCAGGATGCGAGTAATCTCTTCATTATATTTGTAAAATGACAACGACTGTGAGAAGAAGGGCGGTTATTTTTAGACCTCATACAAGAAGAAAACAAACAAATAAACAAAAAAAAACCTTATAGACATTTCCAAAGAGATATTAAAGTAAATGTACTCACATAGTGTACGAACCATAAGCAAAAAGCAGGTGAGATCCACTCTCTGGCATGGATCCCACAGTCGATCCACATTGCTTTTTTATCTGGTTTGTTGTTCAAAGACAACTGAGAAAAGAAAAAAAAAAGATCTCAAACATTAGTCAACACTCACTTTAGACCAGAGCATAAAAACACAGCATTTTTCTACTTAAATTACTTTAAAAAAGAAAAATAATCTCAAGTAACATACTCTGAAAGTTTAAATAAACAGGTTTATCATTTTATAGCTTATAGTAATGGAAAAAACTTTACCTTTAGAGCATAAAGTGGTTGCTTCTGGAACGAGGATCCAACCAGAATGAGTTTAACCGTGTTGGGATTGTCATGTGTAGTCTTATTTATCCAATCATAGATCTAGAATAAATACAATGTGTTTCAATGTTAACCATGGGACAAACAGTAATTTAAATCTTTTTATACATTAAAATGCTACAAATCCTGTCTAAATATTTTAGTATACAATTGATTATAGCCTTAAATTTTCTATTTAAAGTGTGTCTTCAAATACATAAAAACTTCAAATCGCACCTCCTCTAGATTGTGGTATTTCTCATAGAAAGTTGCACCACTTCGTGGGTCAGTGGAGTTGTATTTTGTCTGCATTTCAATCAACTCATTAACATTGGCCAGCATCACCCTAAAATAAAAAGGGCAACTTTATTTCATTAGAGAGGAAACAAGAGACAATGTTTAATATAGGTTGAATTGTTGGAGAAGCAACATACTCATGTGTTATGCCATGTTTCAGTAGCAGATGCTTGACAGGCTCAGAGCTGTTTGTAGGAACAAAGAGGTGGACTTGGGTTTCTTCTTTAATGTAGAGAGGTGAAACAGGCTGCCATAAGACTGTCTGGGAGGAAACATCCATTGAAATTATTTATAGAAAGAATTAAAAAGGTTAAAAGCAAGCAATTATTGATAAAAAAAAAAGACATTTTAACCTGATATTGGGTGGTCACATTCTTCAAGATGTCCACTTGTTCTTGTGTTTTGGGGTTGATTGATAAAACTTGGTCTCTGAATAAAAATAAAATAACAAATTTAAACACGTAGCTTCTCATGAATCATGGGCTCAGTTGAATATATTGTGTTTTTAATGAATATAGTGCCTGAGTAAATTATCGACAGATGTTTGTGGACTACATGCATGTACAATTTGATTGCATGTGTTTACATAAGTTTGTCTTTTGATGCAATAAAACAAAAAATTACACTTTTAAAGACAGTATGTAATGAAGCTATCTCCTATGATTATTTCCACCAAATTAGTTTACCGTGTTTCTGTGCAGTGTCCCGTTTTCAGAAGCAGGTCCAAATTTATAAAAACAAACAGAATTAAAAGAGTCGCCATGATGTCAGGGTCCAGACTGGAAATGTCAGATGTGTGGTCAAAGTGTGGGGGTAGGGAAGCATTATTGATTGAAACTGTGTTTACTCAGAAGTTAAACTTTACTTTTTGGAAACAAGAAGGGCATAGATCAGTTAGCGCAAAGCATTTAGTTTCTGCTATCATATAAGGTTATAGCTTATTGTAATATGCAATTACATATTCAATAAAGTTATTTTCCAGATTGTCAGTTACTGTCTAAAACAATGCAAGACCTTAAACATACGTCCACTGGTGACACATGGTGGGTAGCTGTCTTTGGTGGTCCTCCTGGCCCTCCTGGATTTTGGGCAGGGTCTCTGTGGAGCGAGTGGAGGGTCCACCCTTCTTGCCCTTGCATAGCTGGTTTTTGGTGGGGTTGGCAGCCATTATCCCTAGCCCTGGGGTCCACACTACATGGCAGTGGGGACTCTGCCAGCTGCCTACTGAGTGGGTGCATTTGAATAATCGCACTCTACATATATATAAATTATATATATATATATATATATATATATATATATATATATATATATATATATATACATATATATAAATTGTCCCCTAGCCCTCTGTGGGCTGTCTCTCATCTATCCAAGCTCGGGTCCTCTACCAGAGGCCTGGGAGCTTGAGGGTTCTGTGCAGTATCTTGGCTGTTCCTAGGACTGCACCCTTCTGGACCAAGATATCTGAGGTTTGTCCTGGGATCTGCTGTAGCCACTCTTCCAGTTTGGGGGTTACTGCCCCGAATGCTCCAATGACCATGGGCAGCACTGTTGCCTTCACTTTCCAGGCCTTCTCAAGTTCTTCTTTCAGGCCTTGATATTTCTCCAGTTTCTCATATTCCTTTTTCCTGATGTTGCAATCGCTTGGTATTGTGATGTCAACCACAACGGCTTTCTTCTGCTGTTCTGCTGTAGCGCAGACGGTCTTGCCTAAGGACCCACACTAGGTGTTGGCAATTGCCCCGGCTCACATTCACTAATGTGTGTGCTGTCTGTGTTGTCATGTAAGTTTAATCACCAATAGCCACAGTTATGTTTTCATATGATTGTTTTTCCTCATATTTTGTCTTCATTTATAGAAAGAAAGAAAGAAAGAAAGAAAGAAAGAAAGAAAGAAAGAAAGAAAGAAAGAAAGAAAGAAAGAAAGAAAGAAAGAAAGAAAGAAAGAAAGTCTGCGCAGTAATACCTTCTCGCCTGTAGGTGTCGCTAGATAAATAGTAGCCACAAATGCTGTCTGAGAGATGACTAGATGAAGAGGTTGTGATGTGTTGATGCTTCTCTGTTGGCAAGATGTCGGCCCACGATCAGTTGGTGCTGTGTTTATGTGAATTAACCAGGTAAATGTGCATTTTTATGTTGAGAAAACATTTCAGCCAGTCAACAATGTTTAATGTTTAATAATTGTACCTTCTTAAAGCTTAGTTACCTTATTTTTGTTCTCTTTTAGCCGCTGCTACTGGCCTTTATGTAGGAATAAATCAAAACTAACGGTGAAAAATTGAAATGGTTCATGTTATTTAATTTAACTTAAGCTAATTTACTAGCTGTAGTCCATGAAAAGATGGAAAATGGTTTTCTGTTTCTTAAAATAACTCATTAAAACCTAGCTAATAACATGTTGCTAAAGCCATCATCCTCCATTATATTACCATACCATCTCCAACAACTGAAGTGGTTAAAAAATAATTATAGAACAACTTCCACAATATCTCCTTACACATTAGCTGACAAAAATATCCAGGTTACAGGTATCAAGAATATGGGATTCATGTTCTGAGTTAAAGGCAGAAAGATTAACAAAGAAATAACTGAAAACAGCTGTAAGTAAGAAGCAGTCATTACTTGCTATCCTCAACAAAATGTTAAAAATGTTCAGTTTATATTTGTTTAGGCTCATTTGAAAACTTACATTTTAGACCCTGAAAAAAGAAAGTTCTAAATAGCCGTTCCCAGAAGATGTAGTGGGTTGTTAGCCAGTCACCTAGCTGGTGGTTTGATCTCTGGCTTCCCCTTGTCATGCACATTGAAGCATCCTTTGCCCCCACTATATTCTTTAGTAAAATAGTTGTATCTATAGTATAACAAGTATTGTATATTTCTTTTATTGTAATGTATTTTGAGTGATGACCTCCACTAGAAAAGGACTGTAAATGCTGTTTTATTTACATTTACACATGTAAAGCCTTTTTCCCCTGTTAGGATGTAGATAGCATGAAAAAAAAGCTTATTAACCCAGAATAATAATTGGAACTTGACTGTGTTATAGTAAGGTCTAAAGTAAATAAATTGTGCCAGTACCCACATATTTTCAACCCCACCTCTATTGAAACTGCATACATTCTCTTTTTTCTCACCACTTCACCTCCTGTATTGTTTCAGGTTGCTGTGGTTGTTGTTATTACCGCTGGGGTTTCTCTGCGTGTTGCTGATTGCTGTCCTGGTCCTTCTGGTTCTGGCAGTACGTTTCTGGCTGCAGAGCATCAGGAATGCCCGGCGGGCAAGGGATGGTCATCCCACTGTGGCCTTTTTCCATCCTTACTGCAATGCTGGTGGAGGAGGAGAGAGGGTGCTTTGGTGTGCCATCAGGGCACTACAGAACAGGTAACAGTGATGAATGACTTTGGGTCCAGCACTTGACATTGCATTGACCTTTATGGAGAATCTGTTCTTTGAGTTTCCTTCTAACTTGGCTAACATATCTGCAGGTATGCAGACATCAACTTTGTGGTGTACACAGGGGACCTTGGCGTGACGGGTCAGCAGATTCTGGAGGGAGCCAGACGTCGGTTTAACATTGTGTTGCCCCGGCCGGTTCAGTTTGTGTTCCTGAGGCACCGGGTACTTGTGGAGCCCAACCTGTTTCCACACTTCACCCTGCTGGGACAGAGTGTGGGTTCCATCATCCTGGGATGGGAGGCGTTGACAGAGTTTGTTCCTGACCTTTACATTGACTCCATGGGGTATGCTTTCACCTTGCCCCTGTTTCGCTACCTGGGAGGCTGCAGTGTGGGAAGCTACGTTCATTATCCCACCATCAGCACAGACATGCTCTCTGTAGTGAGGGAGAGGAACCCCAGGTAACCCTAGGCTACTGAATGTAAGATATAAATACATTTAAAATAGTTTAACATATCATAACAGAATTTTCTGCTTTTTCTCTTATGTCTTAGGTTCAACAACCCAGACTTCATCTCTAACAGTCTCTTCCTGAGTGCTTTTAAGGTCGTCTACTACTGCCTTTTTGCCCTGCTTTACGGCATGGCTGGCTCCTGCAGCGACCTCATCATGGTCAACTCCTCCTGGACCCTCAATCATATCCTCTCACTGTGGCGCTCGCCTAACCGCACCAGTGTGGTTTACCCGCCCTGCGATGTAAGTGCCTTCTTGGACATCCCGCTGGAAGAAGACGGGGACAAGAAGTGCCACTCGATTGTTTCCATTGGGCAGTTCCGGCCAGAGAAGGACCACCGGCTCCAGATTAGAGCCTTCAAGAAGGTGTTGGATAGGAGGAGGGAGGGGTTGAAGCTGGTTCTGATTGGTGGTTGCAGAAACCAAGAAGATGAGGATAGGGTGCTGATGTTGAGGGGGTTGTGCCAGGAGTTGGGTGTGGGAGAAAAGGTGGAGTTTAAGTTAAACGTACCTTTTGATGAACTGAAGAGAGAGATGGGAGAAGCCACCATCGGACTCCATACCATGTGGAATGAACACTTCGGAATAGGTGATTAATCTGTCTGATGTTACTTTTAGAGTTTTCTTTTAATTTAAATTTAAAGCACATCATTATCTTTCTTTTTCCCTCACAGGTGTTGTGGAGTGTATGGCAGCAGGGAAGGTAATACTGGCCCACAAGTCTGGAGGTCCCAAACTGGACATTGTCATACCTTTTGAGGGAGGTCAGACTGGATTCCTGGCTGACGATGAGGACAGTTACGCTGCGGCCATCGAGCACATCCTATCCCTGTCCCCGGCCAGCCGGTTACAGATTAGACGCAATGCTCGCCAGTCAGTGGCGCGCTTTTCTGATCAAGAATTTGAAGCCTGCTTCCTGGCCGCCATGGAGCCTCTGATGGGAACACTTGAGCGATGAGAGAAGCTACTTTTATGTGTTGCTAATGTGATATGTGACACTTCCAGGACTGATGAGAGAACATTAGCCTATGGTCATGACAAGGCTCTGGAGTTAATGCAGCTGTGGTATTGTGTGTAGAGTTTAAATTTTTTTAGGATGCATTCCTTTGTCAATAGTGAAAGTTTTGTTCAAATAATGTGTATTCAATGGGGAACAAACAAGCCTTTGTTTAATATAGTTCTAAATATACTGTAAAAAGGGGACTAAAGATGCTAAAATTCTCTATTTGCCCAAACTGTGAAGTATTTTTGATAATGAGAATGTAATAAAAAATACAAGAAGCATTTGTACATTTATCAGAATGATTTATGGCTGTAATGAACTTAAAGCCATGAACGAATTTGCTCTGTGAAGATCAGGATCAAACTACTTAATTACAAAGCTGATTATCGATACACATTTAATTTATGCAACTTTTCTCTATTTCTTTAACTTTATCTTTGTTTCACGGATAAAGACAGGCAAACAACTTTCATGTCTTGTGGTAAACAAAAAGCTAATTTCCCAGAGGTTGACTTTTAGAGGTGAAGATGGGAACATATTACACCTTTGCAGACTAAATCATCAAAATCTGAGAATCTCACTTCTCAGTGTACATATGTGAAGAAATTGGGTATTTCAACATTTATAATGTAAAATCATACTTGAAGAGAAATTATGCAAGGATCAAGACTGAATAAAGGTTTAGCTGCAACATATGCAGCCATTCAGACAGTAAAGACAGAAGGCATTGTTTAGGTTTGCATTAAAACTAGAAGAAACCACATTTTGCACCAAACAGCATGAGCCATAGTAAAATAGTCCAGGTGCTAAACTGGCCTGCCTGTAATTCAGAGCTGTCACCCAGTAAAAATGTCCAGTGTTAATCTAAATGAAAAGGTGAAAACGAGTGAAACATGAAAATTAAAAATAATCTAAATTTGTAGTTAAATTGCATTACCAGGCTCATTTTTAAGGATCTACAGTGCCTGAACAGCTGCCAAATAAGCCAAACTCAGCTTAGATTTGTAGCATCAGACAGGATTTACAGCACATTTAGGATCTGAATTCCTACGCTTATTTAATTCAGGGCTTCAGTCTAGGATCAATAGTGCTGTACAAAGGTTATGAACAACTGGATGAAGGAGCATGGAGGGACGTCAGGGGAAGAAGACTTATTTGGTGTGTGTGTTTGCTTTTTGAAAGGTTATAGAGTGTAAGAGGCGGTACACAGTTTGATCAGGACAAAAGTTGAGTATATTTAGAGGTAAATGAAGGACAGAGGCACTTTTAGTTTGGAGCTGTTCAAAATGAAGTCCCTTGTGCTTCTCTTGGCCTTGCTGCAGTCTCTGCGATGTGCAGGTGAGTAGCTTTCTGTACTAATCACTTCAAAATAGGATCTAGCTGACTGAACACCTTGCAGGCCTCCCACTGCAGAAATCTGAGCTTGAGTCTATGGCGAACAGGGCCCTCGGAGCTGCTCTGGCAGAGGTCAACTCCATTATTGCTGTCAGTCATCTTTTCAGAGTGACTCAAGGCTCCATCACAAGGGTTTGTGTACAAATAATCCTTAAGCTGTATTAATCTGTGGGTGTGTTTTAACCCATTTCTTTTACTGCACTAAGTAGCTGTGTTGGATGCTTTCAGTAGTATAGCAGCAGTTATATGATGTTGTTCCTGGTGGAAACATAAATGTCACATATACGGCAGGTTATTCCCCTGGGTCCGAACACTGCTGACCTGCTGATTAGGTTTGGCATTAAAGAAACGGAGTGTGCAAAGACTGCCAGAGATGACCCACAGACGTGTGCCTTCAGGCCTGGTTTCTTTGTGGTGAGGCCGTTAAATCCTTCAGCCAGACCATCTCAATTCAACAATAATATTAATGCACACACATATAAAATAGAGCTCAATAGAAAATGAACAATATAGTTCTGTAATTGATTAACTACATTTAACACACCAATATGTTACCTGACTTCTCCAGGCAAATGTTTACATTGGCATGACTTTCTGGGACAGAATGTGATGATCAAATCCATTCCACTGTGTAACTAAAAGACATAATCTCTTCTTATTTTTACCCCAGCCCTCTTATTCCTGCTCCACTCGGGTACGAGTGTCTGGCGCCTCAAATCAAGTGATATCTCTCAGATGTGGCCCTGACAGCAGCTCCAGCTCAGAATCAAGTGAGGAGGTAAGAATAAAGCAGGAGGTATAGATGATTTATTTGGATGTTAATCTAAATTAAAATGTTTAACAAAAGCATATATTGCTCTGCACTTTCAAAAGGAGATGAATAATGTGTAGCTATTGACTCCACAGGTGTTTTCAAGATCAAGACAGAAGTTAAATGTTCCACTTGTGAGCAGAGGTAAACACATTTTAAGCTATTAAGTGTCTAATTTTCCAGCTTTCTGAGCTTTTATTTACCATAAAACTTTTGACAGATCCTGCTGCTCCTGTGATGCCTGTCCAGCCGGGTCATTCTCGCCACATCCAGACAGGGGTTGTCCAACCAAGAGAAGACACTTTCAGCAACTACCTGGTGTGAAACTTCACTTTGGATGCATTGACAACTTTAAATAAAATATTTTGCACATCATGTTTTAGAGCTCTTTAATGCCTATGGTCACATATGACCACTAGAGGGAGTGTGAAAACCATGAATCGCCAAAAATACAGTTCTTATTTAAATTTAAATCCTGTGTTTTGTGGTATTGTGATTGTGCTTGAATGTAAATAAATAAGGACTCTGAGACAAGTTGAGGTCTGGTTTGGACATTTATATTGTGATTTTTCAGTTTAAATGCAAGAGGACACATTTACTCAACCTTCAACCTTATTTTTTCTTCACTTCATTTGGCCCCACATGGTCACATCAGCACATCAATAACTTACATAATGTACTGCAGCAAACAGCCTTCTAAGGATATTGTGTTATGAGACGAGATATACTGTCCTCAGGTGATAGTTAAACCATTATAGCCGAGTAGGACAAATTAATAGCATGTTTAATAAGCCTTGAGGGGAACAGTATTGGTTTCCCATTTAACATCAGTTTAAATAATGTGAAATATTAATGATATGTAATCCTGGGACACAAGAACATGTTGAGAATGGGTTACTTAAAGGACAGCACTAGCACCTTAAAAATGAAAGCATTGCTGCTAGAAATGAAAACCCTTCATGCTTGACTTTGGAGATACAAAAATCAGCCGTTGTCCCTGTGTACAAAGGGCTGAAGCAGCAATGGCACCATGAAGAAACAAGACAGAGTTGAAAGCACATTCAGTCTAATGCAAGCCTGATGATGTAGTATCTACTATATGACGATTTAATGCTCTGTACATTAATTGGACAAATGCATCTCCCTCAACGGGGTCACCGTTCGTAGACAAGATGAGAATCCAGTAAGATTTTCTACTTCCTGGATATTGATACCATGTGGTTTAAGAAGGCGACGGGTGACCCAACAGTAACTGAGCAGCAGCTGCAACTGTACAGATACAAACTGAAGGATAAGGTCCAAAAATCAAGCCAACACACAGGAAACTCACACAGTCCACGAAGATACACCACCATAGGCCTCCCTTCTATTTAAACAAGTCCATTATAAGATTTGCATTTAGTAAAATAGAAAGAAAAAACTTTTTTGTTTATGTTTCTTTCCAGTTGCACAGTCCAGACGCTTTAGAAGCCTTTGGAAGATATCTCCTTTTCTGTTTTGACTACTGTGCTAGACTTTTGGGGTAAGGCTTCCTTCTGATTTGCATTTGCCAAGTGGGTAAACAGTCTAAAAATACAGAATTTAGCAGAAAATATTTGGATTACTGAATCACTGCCTTCATGTGTGCAATTCAAATGTTTTCAAAAACACCACATGTACATTCCACCATGCCCAAACCTTCTGATCCTCTCGAGACTGTCCGGCTATTAAAGACACTAATAAGAAAATCCTTCCTTTAAATAACTTCATAAAAAGCAAACCAAACAATCCTTGTTCCACAAATGCCTTCTCTAATGGTTAACTACTTCACTGTCATGTAATCACACATACGTGTATGCATGCACACAATGCATGCATGCATATTCAGTCTGTCTCTCTTTCTCTCTCTTACACGCATGCACACACACCAGAACAGCTTCATGATTTACAGCTTGTCATCACATGTGGTCCATGCAGTATCAATGCAGAAAGATCCTGATGTTTCTATTTTTGTTTGTTTCCAGTACGTGGCACAGATGTGTGTCAAAGATGCAAGTGCATGATTTGGCTCAGACCTGGACCCAGTAATATTTGCACATTTCCTAATAGTGTTGTTTTAAATCTTGGTGTACCAGATGGGTCACGTTTACCATAAAGGACAGTCAGGAGAGTTTAGATAATCACAGAAAATTAAGACCATTTTAAGCTTCCTGTGACTTCAAACTTACCTGCTCCAGTCTTGACTGTCCCCAATATTGTATTCCCATTGATCTAAAATGCCTAGCATGTTTTAAAAAAATGCACGGTTCCACCATGTTCTGGTTTGGCTTTTTGTATATATGCAGTCCCAAGAGAATATGAGAAGTTCATTCTTTCAGTATTTGCTCATCTATCTTTACTTTGGAGTTCAACACTCTCCAGTAAGTTTGGTAGCATCCCCCCGTTTAGGAGGAGCAGGTGGGGGTCCTCGTCGTAGCGTTGCATAGCCTGAGATGTTTCCGGACATGTAGCCACCATTTCCTCCGTTGCTTTGATTTCCTTGCTCCAGGAGCAGCTCGGGGGGTGGCGGAGGCAGCACCATATCATCCATAGTCCCCACAGGGTCCTTGCCTGCAGAGTTGGCCGACCCCTGCCGACCCACTGACTTTCGCTTCAGTGTCCGGTTGAGATCCTCAAGGAAGTTGGGCTGGCCTGAACTACCCTTTGGGGAAGTGGATGGAGGAGGTGAGACTGGAGGAGGATCAGGGGTGGTGTTACTACGTCGCACCAGCGTAGGTGGAGGAGTCTTTTTCAGTGAGCTCTTTCCCCATGTTGAGTTACTTACAAGGGAAACGGGTGGAGGAGGAGGAGCCTGCGGTTGGGGGTTCACCACAGCTACCCTTGGGGGTCCTCCGTTGTGAGTGTCATTACCTGGGGGTGGTGGAGGTGGGAAGAGCTCAGAGGCTGGGGGAGGAGGTGGGAAATAGGCGCACTCAGGTGGTGGAGAGGGGAAATCACCACTTGACTGCTTTGCTTGACTCACTTTCGCCTGTAGTGCCAAAGGCAGGTTTGCTAGGTTGAGCTTTCCCGGTTTAGGGGGAGCAGGTGGTCCATTTGAGGGGTCCTTCAAAGGGGATCCATTAGAGTATGAGGGGGGACAAGGGGATGAAGGGGTTGTGTTGCTCTGAGGAGCAAATTTACTGAGCAAATTTCTCCTGGATTCCTCATAAGAATCGGAGGTGCTGGACTTGATGCTGGAGTTCCTTTGAGGGGTAGGGGGAGGTTTCTTGCCACCAAAATTGGAGGAGCCAGAGGGGGACCTCCTTATGGGTGAACTTAGATTTCCAGGAGGCAGTGGAGGAGGTGGTGGTGTTGGGCCTGTGATAGGTGCTGGGGGAGGTGGAGGTGGAGGAGGAGGTGCAGGAAAGCCATGGTTGCTGTCTGGTGGAGGAGGGAACTCTGCAGACTGAAGCTGCTGACTACCACCAGGTTGCCATCTTGGTTTAGTTTTTACTGCGGGTGGGGAGAGGGGGGCTTTGGGGGTGTCTGTGTAATTTGCTACATGGGATGGAGCTCCTGGAAACTGACTTGCTAGTTGTTTCACCAAAGACATGACAGGAGGAGCGCCTGTGGGAATGGTTGCTGGTTTAGAGAGGCTATGCTGCTTGGGCAGAGTTGGTGGGGGGTGGCTCGAGGCGTGTCCCACCTGGAGGCTGAACTGTTTCTTGATGGGTGCAGGTGCAGGTGGTGGAGGTGGGGGTGGTGGTGGCGGCGGTGGAGTTGGGCCAACCATGGGAGCAAGAGGTGGAGCAGGAGGGAATGGGGGGACCGGAGACATGGGCATGGGGGCAGTGTGAGGAGCAAAACTAGGTGTGAAGGTTTTGGGTGGTGCTGGTGGGGGTCCAGGAGGAGGTGGAAACTGGGCTGGGACTGGGAATTGTTGGGGGGGAGGAGGTGGTGGTGGGGGTGGAGGAGGAGGGGGTGTTGGAGCTGGAGCAGGTGGAGGGGAATCCTCAAGGGCTCCGTTTGGAGACAGGAGGTCCCGTGGTGGGCTGGGGAAGCGTTCTTTCAGCGCCTGCTTCAGTCCGCTGGTGAACACAGGTTGACTTATGGGAGCTGGTGCGGAAGGTGGTGGAGGAGGAGGAGGAGGAGGAGGAGGGGGAGGAAATGCGACACCATTGCTAAGTGGAGCAGGTGGAGGAGCTGGAGGCGGAGGGATGAACGGAGGTGGTGTAGCTGGACTAGGTGGTCCCATTCTCAACACAGCCATAGCTGACCCAGGGGTTGGCATGGACGGTGGAGGAGGAGGAGGTGGAGGGGGGACATTAGTCCTTGCAGCGATGTGATTCACATTGGGTTTGATGACCTGTGCCAGGGGAGGCGGTGGACCGGTGGGTAAGACTTGCTGAGCTGTTGCGTAGAGGTGACTGGGTAACTTGTGATTGGCCTGTGAAGCCTTCTGGTTCTGCAGCCTGGTGATGGTGCTGTACTTGTACATAGGAGCCGGGGAGTGGTGTGACACCATTTGAACTGGCGGTGGGGGAGGAGGAGGGGGCGGGGGCGGGGGTGGAGGTGGAGGTGGTGCTGGGGCAGGAGCTGACTCCGGCTGCTGCTCTGGTGGCATGTAGTTGTAGCCACTGATGGTCTGTTGTTGGTGCTGCGGAGACTGGGGTGCCTCTGGAGGCGGGGCTGGTGGTGGGGCTGGCGGTGGAGGATATGGGGTCTGTTGAGGAGATGGAGGCTGAGGAGGCTGGTATTGTGGTTGGGGTGGTGGCTGAGGTTGCACTGATGGTTGCTGAGGCTGTGCCTGAAGCTGTGGAGGCGGCGTAAAAGTGGGTGGGTGGTCGACAGAATGCTGGCTGTGATGCCGGTGGCTGTGAGAATGTGGCAGCGTAGCCCCCCGGGAAGCCTCATTTCTCATCTGATGAGGAAAAAAAATCTGTTTTAGCTTTGAATTGCATCACATACTATTTGTTTGACACTAACAGCAGTATAAAGTCCTACCTTTGAGTTTTCCTCCATCTGTGTACCCCTTTTCCAAGCCTCAGAAAAAATGGAGCTCACTACGCTCTGGGACCGGCCATGAGAGGAGCCTGTGTCCACTCCACTGTCCGAGTGTCCCGAATGATTCGACTGGGACTCTTAAAGAACACATAAAAGACACAGAATCAATACAGTACATATTAGCCACATATGTTTGGGTGGCAAGTAGAGGTCTCTGCAGGACAGGCGTGGGTTGGCTGGCAGAAAGCCAACCCACGGGCTGGAAGAAAGCACAATACAAATGAGATGGGATGTGCCATGAATATTTTAATTAACAGACTGTCATAAAACAATATGTAGCAATGGTTAGCAACACTGCATTGCTGCTACATAGTTCTAGCTAGCTTACTTAAGGTGCTAGCAAGTCTTCAAAAATGAGCTATCTATAAGTAAAAAAAAAAAAAAAAAAAGAAGTAACCTGAGAAGATTTAAAGCATAATCAATGGAAATAATCTGTCAATGCAGTAAGATAATTACACTTGGTAAGATTTCCTGAAATAAGAAACCAATTCTAAACTTTAGACAAGTGAGAATGATCTCCAAACGAGTGATGAAACACATAAAATAAAATGTTTCTCACATTGGGAGATAAGAGCTTAAAACAAGGACAACTAAAGAAATTAATTTTACTGAAATTCAAAACTTGCCATTTATAGTTTTTTTTCTTAATTCTTAATAAATTCAATAATATTTGATTAGATTTATTTACACCAACCTTTCAAGGCACCCAAATCCACTCCACATTCATACACCAGTGGTAAGCTACATGTGTAAGCATGTGTGTGTGTCACACCAATGGCCTCTCCGACCACCAAATATTCATACTCCAGAATGGGAGAAGCGTCTTGGGGATGAAGTGGGAGTTGAACCGCCAACCTTCCAGCTATTGGACAACCGGCGGTACTTGTTTTAGTTTTAAGATATTTTCTTTCTTTCTTTCTTTCGGAAAATAAGATTACAATAAAAATAATAAAAATATCAAGGGCAGCCATGTATACAACATGTCTCCCTTGGTAGAGCAAATCTGTCAAGCAAAATATGGCACACAGACCACCGTTCTGTATGTTAGGATGCTGGACAGGACAGGGTAAAAAAAAAAAAAAAAAAAAAAAAAAAAAAAAAAAAAAGATATTTTCTTTCAAAGTGAGAAAAAAAACTAAAAGAAGACTTGACGGCTAGTTTTAAGGGATTTTTTCACCTAATAAAAGACCAGTGGACCTGTGGTGGACTGACAACCTGTTCAGGGTGTAACACTGCTCTCAAACAGTGGCAGCTGGGATATGTTTTAGCCCTCCGTGACCTTAAATTTGGTAAAGAGGGTATGGAAAATGGTCAGATGAAAGAAGTTATTGCTAAACATCTTACAAATGAAGAACACCCACTTCGTTTCTGCAAAGACTCATTTGTAAAGACTATGATTAGAAAAGGAACTAACCAGGTATGCTGGCAGAGCTCGAGCCTGATCGAATGCTGGAGGTTGAAAGAGAGGACCAGTCGTAGGCTGCTTCTGTCCTCTTCATGGCTTCTTGGTAGTTCATATACAACTGCTTACCATACTACACAGAAAACACAAAATGAAGTATTATAAAAGAATAATAAAATCAACTTTTATGACTAATTTTATTTAATTTTTAAATTTTTTTTTTTAACTTGAGGAGCAACTTTAGTATATACCTACCTTGGCAATGCGAATTCCATTCACCCACTGGTGGAGGGTCCTAACATCATCACAGCACAGATACTTGATGTACTGGGACTTCTTCTGGATTTGTGGATGCTGTAAAACACAATAAACATAGCATTTAATATCTTGACTAACCAATCTCATCATGAGAGAATAAAAAAGAACCCTAAAAGATATAAGACAGATCCACCTTCAGAGCCAAGCAGTAGTCAGTAGGAGCCTTGTATTTACTGCGATAGTCCTGGCCGTAATACACATTAACATGGTCAAGCTGCAGGAAGCACACAAGATCTCTGGAGGCCTGCAGAGATGGAGACATGTTAGGCTTAAAATGCACACAGCACAATCTACAACAAATTAAACTTAAAAAAAAAACTTTTTGGAGCATATGCAGTCATAAAAGCAGCATATGCTCTAGATTTCCTTTAAATAATTATGTAAAAAAGGATCCAAGTGTCTAAAAAGTCCAATTTTTATGTATGCATGCTTTTAAGGATAATCACACAGATATAAATTAAATGTAAAAAAATTTAATGTTTTTATTTTGTGTCTGAACAGACCTTAGGAGGGTGACAATGCTTTAAAAAAAAGTACATGTGCCCGATAAATAAAAAAAAGACATGTTGTTTTCCCTGTCTGGTCTTCAAAGTGATCAAGCCCAAAACAGGAAATACCACAGAGCAGATTATGTGGATCTGGTTCTCATAAACCCACATTTCTATTCTCCATCTTCATTTTGTCTCAGAAGCATGTCTTAACTGACCTTAGCTTTGCCTTTTGGGACATAATAGATTCCTGAAGCCCTGAGAAGGAAGTATCTCTTCTTCCATGACTTCTTCCCATCCTCTTTGAGCCACAGGACTCCCTCCATCTCTGGCACAGACACCGAGCCACCACAGAAACATTCCTAAATAAATAAGAAAATAAATAACTCGTTATAATGCTCCTGGCCAATTAAAATGTCAGGAAAGCTTTGAGTTTTGCATAAACTTACCTCTAACAAAGCTTCTTTATTCCGATCAGCCATCTCTGATGCCTCCTTCCGCCCCAACAAATAGTTCTGAAAGTAATCGAAGGGAACAGGGAAGTGAGTAAAGGACAGTGGGGGGTGAAGCTGGCAGCGTACCTCATTTTATGTTAAATAAATTATTCACCTTTACTCGCTTTATAGCTTTGACCTACTTCTAGCTCTCCAACTCTCTGCAGGCTCAGCATCCATAAACAATGTGTTTGTGTGTATAGCATGCACTTTGAGCATTTACACACTGAAGTTACACTGAGAAGATAACCTCTCCTCGCTCTGGTGAATATATTAACGAATGTGTGCTACAGGTTAATGGACAGTCACCTGAGGGTTCTTGAAAAGAGCGTATTTCTCTATGCGTTCAATAAACATGAGCTTGTTGTGGCTGTCGCGGGTCCAGTTTAACAGGTTCTCCACCAAGTTCTCATGATCCTCGAAAATGCGCTCTGAGGATGCGAAAGAGAAGGACCAATGAAGACAAGAAGCATAAATTACAAATAGTTACCGCATATAGTCCGTCCCTTACCCATCTGTAACTCAGTGATGGTTTCCACAAGGGACCAGTCAGGGCTGTAGCCACAGTGCGACTTATCCAACAGGCTGTCTAGCACCTGCCTGACTGTCTGCCGCTCATCCACCATCATGGTCTTGGAGCTCTCGTCTGACATGTGGACCCTGATCACCAACTGAAGAAGAAGAACTGACTGATTATATGATTTTTTATTTTGTTTTTTTAAGCAAAGAGAAAGATGTTGGCAAATAGTATTTATTATGATAGAAAAATAGGACTAGATAATTCATTTAAATGAAAATGTTCTTTTAAATCAGGGGTGACTAACTCATTGTAGTTCAGGGGGCACATTACACAACTGGGTCTCAAGTGGGCCGGACCAGTAAAATAACAACATAACATATAAATAATAACTTAAAATTTTCCCTTTCTTTTAGTACAAAGAAGTATAAGCACACCATCAAGATGTTTACATTTAATTAACTATCCCTTTAGAAAACATTAAAAACAAATTATTATTATTATTATTTATATTTTCATATAAATCTAAATTTATAGTTTTTCTTTAAAACAAACAAAACAAAAAAACTTGCCAAATGCCAGATACGCTGTTCAATTATTAAAAAAAAAAAGAAAAAAAAAAAAGAGCAGGCTTTGAGGGCTGATACCACGACCAACAAAACAATGTGGAATATTCCTGATTTTTGGAAAGAGGTGAGGGCCCTAAATTGTGGTTGACCTTTTCTTCCTTGCATCTCTGGAGAAGATAATATTGCAGCATTATGGAGACAGCATTATAGCTTCCTGTTAACTGCTTAAAAGTAATCCATATGAGGAGGAGTTTGATATGAGTGATGAATCAATAAGTATAAAGACACATAAGGTACAGTATATGATGCCAAGCAAAAACTACCTAACAACACGTGGCAAAGATTTAATTACTGCTGAGCATTTGAAATATGCTAGTAAGAGGCTTGGTCCTCTCTTAGCTCTAATTTTTACTGGTACTGCAGACTCAATGATGTCCATCTTGCTTGTGCCAGTAATAAAAGGTACAAAATTGGAGAAGTTAGTTGCCTGGATAATAATAAACCTATAGCGTAGCCAGTGTCTTATCCAAGGTTATTGAAAGAATCCTGCTTGACAGCGTGAGTGGGTATATTAGCATAGCACTGACATGTGTATATATGCTCTTAAAGAAATACTGAATCTCTACAGGGCCAAAAACTTTTCTGCACTCGTGTGTTTTATTAAGGTTTCCAAAGCATTTGATTGAGTGAAACTATTTTTTAAGTTGAAACAAAAGTATTTTACATTATGATTAGAGTAATTTTCCAAGAGCAAGAAGTTATTTTAAATGTACACACTTGTATATGTCTACATGTGAATAGTAATCCTGACTCACCTCATAATACAAACTAAAGTGAGATCAATTAGAAAAGAAAGATATAAAACATATAACATGTTATCCCCCTGCCTTGGAAATGTTTTATATTTAAAACATAAAAAAATGCAACCTCATATGTAAAATTTAGGAATTGCAGTTACTTTTATTAGATTAATTGCAGTTATGTCTTCTGTTATTTTCACATTTCCCACATCCATCCCATGCCCAGGCTGAAGCCTCTGGTGAGCCAGTTTAGGCCACTGGGTGGTACATTTGACATCTTTGTTTTAAACTATTTCAGGTCTGATTTGAGAGTTTGAAATACATGCTTGTAAAGCTTTCTTCAAATATTAAAACCTAAAAATGGGGTCACAGTTTTGCGTACACAAGGCTTTGCGATAATAAGCAACCACAGGTCCTCCATAACAAGTGAGCTTAAACTAATCTTAACGTGACGAATGCAGCATCGGTCAACCGAAGCCATTTAAGACCCGTCCTGCTGAGATTTCTAATAAAACCTCCAATTCCTGGATATTATGTTGGTCTACTCCCAAAGCAACCCTCACTCACAATCTGAAACTCAAACCAATAAATGCTAAGAGAGTCTCAGACATGAAGAGTCTGACCTACATTTCTCAAAAAGAAGTCCCCAACATACAGTAAACTACAAATTATTGTTGGTCTAGTAATGTTGCAGCTGGACCAGCGCCCTTTATCTTGCCGTGTGGTATTTCCATCAGTAGGATGAAGTCAATCTCTGTTCAATGAAACACTGTTGAGCTTCAGCCATTCACTCCATTTACAAGAGGAAACCATTCTCCTACATTTACATAGACAGTTTAGTTACAAGCAAAAAAAGACGGAGACATGCACACACCATGGGTTTCACAGGAGCCCCAGTGTTCTACCAAAAATCAGCACTGGCTTGGTCCAGTTGGGGAAGATAAAGATAAGAAAGCATCTGCATTGTCTCACGATGAACACCCCATCTTTTTCAGAAGCCCCGTCTCCTTGCTCCCTCCCCGGCAGATGCACTCATAATCAAACACTGCAATGACCTATTTTCTCTGCGCTTCGCCGCCTCTCTGTCAATGAAGTTCACAAAGAAACGCAGCGTGCAGTGAATTTGACAAGACAGCCAGTGTTATATAAGTCAGAAAGCTTTGTGATGGGGTTACTTGAGCTTTCGAGTTAAAATCGTGACCACTACCTTTTTGACCTGTGCCTCCTTGATTTTCTCCAGGGCAACTCGGATCTTCTCTGCCTTCAGTTTGGCGGCTTGCTCCTCCTAGATGGACACACAGGAACAAGGTTACTGCAGCAGTCACTCATAGTAAAAAAAAAAAGAAGGTTTTTAATTTCAAATCCTTGCCTCTTCTTCTTGTCATTACTCCTCAGGCAGAATCAAGAAATCATACACACACAACTTCATCAAACAACAGCTTCTGGCATGAAGATATGTGTAAATGTAATTCTTTTTCCCGGCTTACCTGTCCCCTCCAGCAAGATGCCATCACCTCCATTCTACAGGTTGTGTGTGTTTTAGAACTCGTGTGAATAATCAAACAAAAGCTGCAACGCTAAATTGCTGTGGTTGTGACATCGGTTTGGGGTTCCCTCAAATATGGCGCTCCAATTTGCAGTTTATGGTTTCATACTGGATTCATATGAAGCTGCACCGGCTTCTTTTGATCCTGCTAAATAGCAGAAGGGAAACAATAGCAGAAGATCCCCAAAAGGGCGAGAGGCTGCAGAAGAATGCGGGATCAGTCCAAAGAGCATTTATGACTTCCACCTAAAGACACAAAAACCATCTAAAGGAAAAGAAAAATATCCATCTGCATCCAGGTTTGTATCTATTTAAATGACAAAAATAGAGGTAAAATCTGTTCGCCACCTTTTGGAATGAAGTTATTCCATCATGATCCTCAAATCTTCATCCTTCCATCTTCTATCACTTGATGAAAGCGGTCAAACTGTAAGCTAAGACTTTTTTGACGCCGCAGGTTAAACTGACATGAGCACATGTGCGCACGAGATGAGTACGATTTGACAAAACCCCAAGTGAGACACTCAGAAGGACGATGCCCCTCCCCCTTCATCCTCCCACCCTCTTCCTCCCTCTCTATCACTCGCTTCCTCTCTTTATAACAGAAGCAGGGGTTTGGGAGCGTGCCCAATCGATGGAGCATAATCCCTACAAAACTACTAGGATCTAGGGTCGGCCAACCAGTGAGCACCTTACACAAGTCCCTTCAGCCAATCAACATGGCCATGACTTATAATGGCCCTGAAGCTAAACAGTGGCAAGGATACAGGGTTAAGGAATTTGGGGTGAATGAGAAGCCCGGTTGCTGAATATTTGAAGTCATGTGCAGACAGAAGGGGGGTGAGGGGTATTTACAGCCGCTTTCCAAGCCTCTTATCTCAAGAACACCCCCTCTTTTCATCCACCTCCTCCTCTTCTTCCCCCTCCCTTTGACGCAGACTACCTTTTCCACATGACCAACTTCAAGGCACATACACAATTAATGCAATAAAACTAAAGTCTCAGTTTGTCCAACACACAGTGGCAGGCTTTTAGTCAGTCAAGTGTGAGTGTAGGCTAGGTCAGGGTAGATTACAGCTCAGAGTCACACTGTAGGTTTAACTACAAAAATGACCCCTCTATTATTCTCTCTCTGCACGACACCTACAACCTGCTTTTTAGTAAACTTTTCTCTGATTCCTATTCTACAGGCGTTTTCTCTTCCACTTTCACACTCAGTCACACCACTTGCAAATTTAAAGGCACTTCTGCCTGCTGGGGAGAAAAGGGAAAAAAAAAATCTTGGCACCCTCGCCCTTTGATGTCTTTCCACTATCTCCCTGCCTTGCTTGTTCCCAGACATCCTGCACACAGAGTATTCCAAGTTGCAAGTCCAGGCGACTGCAGCTCGCTCACTTATATTCTTTTGTGGAAGCGTAACACCGACATTCCCTTACAGCCTGCACATTGCAAACGTTCTCTCCTCTTCCTGCTTTAAAAAAACTATTCAAATGATTTCAGCAGACAGGGACAGACGGAGCCTAGAAACCAGGAGTAAATAGTTATAAAACACTGAATTAATTTCACCATTTCATAAAAGAAAGAGAGGGACAGTGTAGTTTAAGATTGTAAGTCCACATTGCCAATGTTTTACACAGTAATTCCCCTACTTATGTATTTAGACAGAGTTTTATGTAGGGCCATCATTTTGGATGCTTCCTTGCCTCAACTGCCTCAAGTAAGCGAGTCATTAACAAGATTGTGGAGAAACTGAGGACAAGTTGTTGAAGTAAACCATTTCATATGCTGAATGGGGTGAGAGTATAGGCCCTTTAAGGACCAGATTTTTACAACCCAGATCTAAAATGAGAGGAAATCCCACAAATTCAGTTTGAATCTCTCCAGATGGCTTGGCATGTTTAAAATTATGCACTTTAGATAGAGAAATATGCATATTTCTTCCTGAATTTATTTGAGGAACACAACATTCAAACAATTCAATTACTTTCTCAGGTATTAGTTGACTAAATTAATTTCTTTTGCTAAAGCTTAACCTTTTCATAGATGCTACTTATATGCACAATCACAACAATCATTTATTGTTGTCACCTGTTTTCAAATAATAACATTATTTTTATTACAAGCCTTAAATTGACCCCCCTCCTACCTTCTTGTGAAATGTTCTTAAGTTGCAAAAACAGATGTATGTTTGCACGCTTTTGCTCTTTGGCACCCATTAATGAATATACTTGCTGTTTAACCTCATGTTCACATGGAAGTGTTTATTCACATAATTGCTTGTGTATTACGCTTGTTACTTGATTCCACCACGGGGCGCGTTAGAGAACTCAGACTGGACAGATTTGGAGAATTTGCAGGGTGTAAACAAGACTATAAAGACAGAGCTAATAGAGGAGGTTAGCATTTGGTTATTTTTAATTCCACGGCAGGAAAAAAAATAAATAAATAAAAATCTTCAAAATTTTCCACCCCTTTTTTTTTACGGTCGATCCAGTCAAACTGGCCCTTGCACTGCCACTAGCTGTTATTTAGCTCACAAATGTGTAATTTTTGAGCACATAGACAAATAATGCTTCAAAATAACAAACACAAAATACACAAGGCAGCCATGATGACTATAGATGTAGTTAAAAGCAAGTCAATTTTTGGCCTAATTTGGCACCCAACCTGTCTCTTCTCTAAGCTCTCTCCAGCCAGTAAAAATCAGTCTGATGTAGACTCTTTTCCTTTCCTTTCTTTCTTTTCCTCAGATAATGTCTTCTAGCATTTCTTTGCTAAATTGGCCACCGTGCTTGTTCAAAACAGCCAACGTATGCCCAGTTGTTGGCATGTGACACACTGCCGTAAAACAAAACATAGCTGTCATGTGATGCTCCAAGCTGGAGGAAGAGGTTGTGAAGTGTGGTTTTGAAGCTTCAAGGAACATCCATGATGATTGTCAGTGTGTCATCAAAAGGAATCCAAAGCACAGAGTGTTATGCTTAACAAATTACATTAATTTAATAAGATAAAACATGAACTATCTTGGGTTTGTGCTATCTGCAATTAAATAAATATTTTTTTCTATACATCCTTACTATCTGATTTGGGCTTTTTAGCACAGCCTGGAGAGATTTTCAAAAGCATGAAGGAACCTTTATGCCACCTTAATATGGCACAAATGATGCACCCCTAACTCAAAGAGAAGCAGTAAGTCCTAAAACTTAACATAACAAAAAGGTTATGTTTTAGTTACAGACTGTAAAATGACTTTATTGAATACTACACCTCAATTTACAAAGTGAGGAGATGCTAACCAAATCCATTTTATAAACAGTTGCTGCTCCCCTCACAAGCTCATTTCCTAATGAAAACTGGATGCAAATTAAGAGCCAACAGCATGCAGAAACAGGAAAAGTGAAGGTATAGACCCACAGACAAAAAGACCACATGCAATTGAATGATTCATGTGGAAGCATGCAGTAATCAAGACTGCTCTAATCATGTGCAATGTAAATCTATTCTGTTCACCAACCTTATATAAGAAGAAAAAACATTCCTAACTTTACACTTTGTTCCAAATTATTCTGCATGTAGGATTTCGGCTAATGAAAAATTAAGTACGTTTTTTTCTGTGGAAAATTTAGTTTGTGTTGTTTGTATTAAATAATCCAATGCCTTGTGGAAGGAAAGAAAACAATAGAAGCAGATCAACGTTCTGTTAAAAAGTTTGCATGTGATTGGGACTGCAAACAGGTTTGTTCAGATAAAGGGATATCAAGGAAAGTCTCTTTCAGGTAAATGATAAAATCCACCTCCATCAGTTCCATTAGTTAATCTTTTAAATCAGACTGGACTAGAATAAAGGGGAGTGAGATGGTAGGACTTTTTAGGGTACCTGAGAGTGTCAAAATTATCTCTGCAAAATATGAAAGCCATGTAACTTAAGACTGTAACTTCTACAATAAAGACAACTCACCACCTTATACTGGAAAACCTACTACAGAATCTTTGGCTGCGATGGGTATAAAGGGAGAAAACCTCATTGTGTGGCCACCGTCATCTCCTGACCTCAACCCTACTGAGAACCTGTGGAGCTTCCTTAAAAGGAAGATCTATGAAAGTGGGTGACAAAATAACTCTAAACAACAAATTTAGGACACAATTCTCAATTCAATCGAATTCAGCTTTATTTGTATTGCGCCACTTCACAACAATGTCATCTCAGGGCACGTTCTAGACAAATCAGTTTGAACCAGCTCAAAATAAATAATAGCCTAGTTAAGGAAAACCAACAGATAGCATCAAATCTTGACTTTGATCCAATCCCCCATCCTGAGCATGCAAGGGGCAATTCTAGTCTCTTCATGGAGATCGAGGCATAAAACTATCCATTGTTTATAAGTTCAATGGCTCCTATGTCAGCACATTTTTTTTTTAAAGCGATCTCCTGCATAATGGAAATAACACGGCAGGTGTACATTTTTTTATTTATTTACAACTTATTTAATGTTTTAAATCCATTATGTAGAATAATTTGGAATATTGTGTATAACAAAGTGTCACTGGTATCAAATTCAAAATGTGTATAATGTAAAAAAAAAAAAGGAAAAACACTTAACTATAACATGGTTGTATACTAATTTTGATCAAATATAGATTTTTAATGGTTCATTTGAACCTGTACTTGGTATTTATCTTAATTTATGGATTTCAAACAACAGATTTGATCCTATTCGGGAGACAGAGCATCCTTTGGTGTAAAAGTAAACTAAAAAGTGTCATCTTTTAACTAAACTTGTATCAGTCTGCACGCTGCATTTCAAGAGTTTACAAATAAAAAGAGGTCAATTTTTCCTCAGAAAGACATGCAGAGCAGAAAAGAGGAGCAGCACACACACACAAACACACACAAACACAAAGATCAGCGAGTGTATGAGGAAGTCACCTTGGTCAGGAGGTGAGAAGGCTTTCCAGCTATGCTTTTCAGAATGAGCGAGGTTTCTCGGTCCAGATAGGAATGCTTGGGCGAAGAGAGAAGATGGAATTTAAAAGAAAAAAAAGAAGAGCAGAAGAAGAGACAAAATATAGAAAAGTCAGTGCCGGATGATTCTCTGAGGTTTATTAATTGCAGGTGTTTTTTTTTTAAACGAAGAAGCGTGGAAGCGAGCAGAGGTTCCATAAATGAAGCGCTCAGCAGCTGTGGTTGTCATTAGCTGTAGCTGTGGGTAAAGAAGCAATGATTGTGAGAAGAACTGAAGACATACAGACACTGCTAAATTTCTGACCACTTATTCTGGATAGCAAGATCACATACAGTTCATGACTGCTTTCATAAATCCGTTTTTCACTCTGCACTTACATACTCAGGGCAGCATGCTTACAGAACAAAGACTACACACAAAAAAGTGTTGCAAGTGAATAAAAAAAGGTTCAAAATAGACAAAATCAAACTTTAAAAAATACACGTATCACACTATAAATTGTTAAATCTGCAGCCTCACATGCACTTACAGTGGCCCGATCCACTTCACCCTCCCGTGAGGTGAAGTCAAGTTGCCGCCTGGCCAGGTTGGCCCGTCGCATTGTGACATGCTGGGAAAGTCAGGACGTGCAGGCGGGGTGTGTGTGGAAAGAGGCCAATGATATAGAAAAGGATGCAAACACAGAAAAATAAACACATGCAAGGGGTGGCAGGGGACATGCAAGACATTGTGTTTCTTCTCAGCTGGCATAGTTTAACACTCAACTCCCCTCATCTTTGTTTCTCTAGCTTTCTGAGTTCTAAGCAAAGCATTAGCTGTGATTGGGTGAGTCTAAAGCAGGTTAAAGACATCTTAACAGCACTTCAGAGGATATTTTGCTTTTGTTAGAGGCAGTTAGCTTAGTGAGCAAACAAAGGAGTTCAGATGAAGTAGGTGTTCACATTGTAATCCAAGACATTTTGAGATTACAATGTATTTGGTGAGACCACTCAAAGCACAACACATAGGCTGTATTATTTAACCATGCAAGTGTTGTAATAAAGTCAATTAAGCTGATCCTTGATAAGGATTTTCTTAATTTTTCTGATTCAGAAACTGAATCAAACTGATAAAACCAGTCACTTTTTGTGTATCTGAGTGCTGATCATATACCTCAGTGCTGGTCTGGTTCTGTCCTTGTGCGCTCGGGCTGTTTTGGCCTTCCATCTCTCCTCCCATTATTACTTTATCCGTGTCCAAGGAGTCCATGCTGGAAGCTGAGGCACATGCTGAATTTACACTGGACCGCTGGGACGGTGCTTCCTGCTCACTGACCGTGCCCACCGAGCCTGTCCTCCGGTGCTGCCCGCCGCCTGACGATCCGGATGAGGGCCGCCGGAGGATGGTGGAGGAAACTGAAGATGATGATGATGACGATGATGACGTCTGTCGTGCCGCTTCATCCATGCTGAGGGAAGCCTTTTCCAGCTGATAGGTGATGTCATCCAGGGAGATGTTAGAAGCTGCGGGGCGGGAGTTGACGCTTCCGCCTCGAACTGTGTTGGCTGGCGATGCTCGGGTACTGCTACAAGAACTTCCTGTTGGAGACGTTTTAACAGCTCAAATGGTGGAAGAAAGCGATTCAAGCAGCACTGAGGACACTGAACACGGATATATCAGCATTCATGACACCTTTACTGTTGGATGTGCTGCTTTTTTGATACATCTGTAAAAAAAAATGTAAATTTTTTTTATTCAGTTACCACAAAAGATAAGTTTGGGTGAGGAGAGGAAGGACATTTTAATATGCTAAACATATATATAACTCATTCAAAACAGATCTAATCGTCATTCCAGCCACACATACCCATACCTGAGCAGAGGAGATACTGCAACACCTTTACATCTTAATGATTTTATAGTTTCCTAACAATAGCAGTTAATTTATTTAGTTATTAAATATTCCATATTATGCAAATATACAGGTTTATCATTTTAATTGTGTCTAATAGAAGATTTATCCATGTTTTTTAATATACATTTTTATCTTCTACTGTACATTGCCTCAGAACTTCTGTTTGAAACTTCAGCTTAGCTCTGAGCTGTTTAATGCTGTGCTCCATTTGTTTGAGAAATCAGAGTTTGGAGTTGGGGATGAAGAAATAACCAGGTTCCAGTTGCAACTCTGATAATCAAAAAGATTTGATTGGTCAGGCTAGCTATTTATAGCAATAAAAGTTTAAAACCACACTTAACGCTGTGTTTTTCACATACAAACATCGTATCTTTATTGAAATGTATTTTATGGTAAATATTGTGGGAAAGAAAAACTTCCTTTTATTGTGGACTTTGGGTTTTGCAACCTGTAGAGTTTCACAAAAAACCATGTACCACATTAAAAAGAAAGAAAAACTTCAAAATAACACCTTTCAAATGTGCTTCATTTGCTATTCTAAATGGACAGAAATCAGCAGATCTACCTCCGCTGCTTCCCCCTCCACTAGTGCCTGTGTGCTTGGTGCTTGCACTGCGTCCCCCAGTGGGCCTCTGCTGGCATCTGTTCTGGCCCCGAGAGGTTGAGTTTGGTTTGGAGATGGTAGTGAGCTCCTGTTCGATGGAGCACAGGTCAGCCATCAGAGCATCCAAGTCCACTGTGTCTCCCTGGTTTAAAGCCTCTGCAGGAAGCAAATATAACATTATATATATATTATATATATATATATTTTTATATATATATATATATATATATATATATATATATATATATATATATAGAGAGAGAGAGAGAGAGAGAGAGAGAGAGAGAGAGAGAGAGAGAGAGAGAGAGGTTGTGAAGTTAAATTATTTAAATTTTCATTTTTATTTTTTGCACTTTTTTCACACTGAAAAATAAAATGAGTGAGGTCTCACCATTTATGTTATACATTGAGAAGCGGTATGAAAAGTTTGCCATGTTTGTCTCTTGCCTAAGAGGAGGCTTCTGCAGTGCTTTCTGCGGCCTGCCATCATCCAGACTCTACAGCGCACACACAAGCAGAACATGAGGAAAACATCCTGACATTACAGTCAAAGCAGAGCGTCTTAACAACCATGTCTGTCTGCAAGACTCCTTAGTCACACACATGGACCTACAATATATGCACAATATATAGTGAAGGGTGGGAGGGAAGTTGCTAGGATACAAGCTGAGAGACAGGATTAGCAGTGGTACGGTTGCTATGGATACAGCCCCTTCCTTCTTTGTCTGTGCTCTTCTACCTGTGCGAGTGAGTGTGAGTATGTGTGTGTGTAATCCCACCACCCTGTTTGTGTGCACATGCTTTGACCTGCGTGAGCTTGTCCAGCTCGCCCAGCCAGGCTCCGAACATCTTGTCCAGATCTTGGTCCTCCTTGTCGCTGTCCTCTTCGGCTGCATGATCCAATTCATCATCTGATACCTGTTCCATCTACAGATACACACACACACACACAAAGCAGAAGCATGACATACAAATTCACATGCTTTCAGGTCACATCCAAAAAAACAAGGATTATCTAAATGAGAGGAAGAAGAAAAAAAAAATATATGTATATCATCTTATGCCAACCTCACTGCATGTTGCCATGACAACGTCTTGTGGACCCCTAGTGGGCACCCTGCGCCTTGTGATCAATGGCATACCCTGTAATGTCTCATGTGGTGTTCACAGCTGACACACCCAGAGCCCAGGAGGGACGAAGAGGAGGAGCAACGCATCTTCCTCAGGGTTGCAGAATCACCACTACAACCTAATGTAAATCACTAAGTCTGAGCTAAATCATGGGAAAATATGAATCAGTGTCACAGGATGTGGTAATACTATATTATATATTATGGACTATGCAGTGTGGTGGTTGTGAGGCTGCAGCTGTTTATGTGCAAAGATGATGGCAGGGCTCCCTCTAGTGGACAAAAAAGGAAGGTCGAAAAGAATCTTATTCCAATAAATGAAAGAAAAAAACTTTTAGAACAGAATATCTACAATTCTGTAGATAAAAAAAGATAGTGTTGCTTTCTCTAGATAATATAATATTTTCACAAGTTTGTCCTCCATTATCTTGTGTTTCCAAACCAGAAAAGCAAACTCAAGGACACCAAACTGTAGACATGACATTAATAAAAACAAAAAGACTGACAAATATAAGAGATTACACTTCAAGAATGTTGCATCTATCCCCCTTTAGTTGTAGCATCTGTGACAGCTGATATCATTGGTACAAACTGCAGTAGCCAAACCTGCAGGAATGAAAAAAATCACAAGAATGTGCTTAAGAAGTAGGTTATTTAATTAGGTGAAATCATGATCAAGCGCAGCCAAAGACACGCCTGTGATAGCTGGTCGGATGCCAGAGGAAGCACAAACACATAGATTTGCTTACTGCACACTTCTAGCTTCACCTAGAAGGGAAATATGTCACACCAAAGTACTTCTGGATAGTAAAAAACTGAACTGAAGAGTGTTCTACTACTAAAGAGAGTTCCTTTCTTGGTACAGTCCAGCGCCCCCTGCTACAGTCCACCTGGATGGAATATGCCCAAGTAATCCCATTGATGTTTTCAGAGGGTGTCATTCCTTCCAGTTATCCATGCTATGTGGTGTCAGTCACTAGTGGGGACTGTACCAAACAAGGATTAACTCCTTTGATGACCCTTGTTCTTTTGATCCAGTAAAATGAGGGTTGCTGTGCACGCCTTTGTGGTTCCACTGAATACTTGAAGAAATTTTAAAGCCTTTCTACATTATTACAAAGTAATAAAAGCTGGTAATAAACCAGGCTAATAAACTGGTTAGCTGAAGACAAACACACATGCAGCAGATGAAGGATACTTGTTACAGTGTGGATGACGAACAGCTTCCTGCTTTGGTACAGCCATTAAACACATGACAAACCCGGTCTGTCATTTTGCTGAGGAGGGTGCTCTGAAAACTGAAAACAAGCCAACCCAAGGCATGTGTGTGTGCTTCAAATTACATCCATGCTCTCATGAATGTGTGTGGGAGTCGGAACAGGAAATGGGCTGGATGTGCAGAATTCCTCATTTCCCTTATGACCCGCTCTGTTGTCAGGAAACATGGAGCTGTCCTCCGGTTTTATCCATGCCACTTACTGGGAATGGGAGGTACTTGTGGGTGGGAGGACGAGGAGGAGTTCAGGGTGCTGACAATGACTACCTCCTCCACCCTTACATCCACCTACTGCACCCAAAGGTTTGCCCAGTATACAACAGTTATTATTAGTAGCTCCACAGGGGTCACAGACATCTATTTGTGTGCATAACAAGATGAGTATCTCTGCTATGAGGCATGAAGATGTCACTGCTAGCTGGAGGCAGATGGAAAGAGGAAATGACAAAAAGATAAATAAATGAAAATGATACTTCATAATGTTCTAAAATCTTCTCTGAGGTGTCTCTAAATGTAAACAAGCACAAAATGACTCACTGAGGTGCCCTTTTAATGATGTGTTTAAACAGCAATCAGCCTGGGGTTCTTCACACATTGCAGAAAACCCACAAACAGGGGCAATATACTGTAGGTACAGCTGGTCTAGGTTCAAACAGAATAAAAATAAAAGTAGAAAAAAAGAAATCTCCATCACCAAACAATCCATTTTTTAAATAGCTCAGCTGATGTTGTTCTAATGGAATCAGAGCCTCAACAGGAGATCCTGCTGCAGGTTTAAGTGAATTACCACCTGAGGCCCTGCTTTTAAGCTCATGGACCATGACCTGAGTGAGACACAGGGATAGAAGAAAGCTTTTTGTGAGAGTGTGTGTGTGTGTGTGTGCATGCAGAAACATTATCACAAACCAAATGCCAGCCTTGGCCTTTTCCCTTATGATACTGCTCGGTCTCTGCATCTTATCTGAGCATGACCAGCGTTCATCTGTCTCCTGCGACCGCTGAGTGGGTCAGGGGTCTGAGTTGAAAGATTAAAGGTCAAAGGCCGTCCCAGTGGGGTCTCTTTTGGTGGCTCCTTGTTTTTATCTTTTTCTTTGTTGAATAAAGAATTTACATTTACTGCTGATGCTGCAGCATTGGCAAAGACAGAGGATGCAAAGTTTTTCAGCAGAGCAGCAGGGATCCTTGAGCTACATGTTCCCAGTGCCAAAACAAGAGACTGCCAAAATAGGAGGAAATAAAGCAGAGGAGCCTAATGATTTTAATATTGTGTGGATGCCAAATGAATAGAAAAAAAGATCAGAGTTTTCACAACAATTTCTAAAACGATTGCAAAATAAGGAAGATGCATTAATGGCATGTATTGAAGAAGTAGTCGTGGATTTCTGCAGGAAAATCCAATCATGAGAATATAGGAATGAAAATAGTATAATCTAGAATCAAAGACCAGACATAATAATTTACAAATAAACATCAAGACATAACAATGCAAAGTTGAAAAGGTACTGGGTTGCACTGTACAAGGATAAATGGCTCAGATAAAGCTTCTACACCAAAACACAGAGCAGACCAACTATGAAGGTTCTTGGCTTTAAGGGTTTATTAGTATAATATTTAAAAAGTCTCCAAAAAACAAAAATAAAACAAAATCTTGGCCAAAATAGGATGCCTTGAACAAAGACTTTATGTCGATGTTTAAATAAGATGAACATCTACTAAATTAGAACAACGAAGCCGCCTGAGTAAAAACCCCTGCATCAGTTTCATCTCTTTTGTTACTTTTTTGGGGCCATTGCTACATGGAAAAACAGTTTTAGTGAATAATATGTGAATGGGCAAACTACTGAAAGTGACTAACTCCAGGAACAGTTTTACTGGCAGGTTAGTAAAAATGCAACTCATAGAAATGAGTCAGAATAGAAGGATTGTTAGTGAACTGCAAAGAGGATATAAAGTGGGGAAGATATAGGGGGATGACTTAGAAACTTTACCTTCTGAGTAGGGCTGGGCGATATGGCCTAAAAAATAAAATCTCCGATTTTTTTTAACCAAATCCGATTTCCGATTATAATCGATTTTTTTTCCTTTTCTTTTACAAAACATAAATAAACTTTTTAAAACATTCATTTGTTTATATAGATGAATGCTAGCAAAAATAAAGCATATAATGTCATAGCTTTTCCACCATATAAACGACTTCATATCTTACATTGAAATATGCGACACAATGCATCCGTGATCTCTTTCCATCTGGATCCTTATCATACAGGATCCACTGCAGGAATAATTCCCCTGATGAAGGTTGTCTCTTAACAAGGGTTTGCAGCATTTCTCACTGCAGTTATACGTACAGCTAAATCCCAGGCGTGAGTGACGGTCACTTTACTGAAAATCTGTCAGAAAAACACCGTTCTGGTGTGGAGGGAGGGCGAAGTCTGCTGCTAACTAACTATGGAAAAAAATCCCGATTTTCAAAAAAATTAATCTCCAGAAATGAAAAATTCGATTTATCGATTTAATCGATTAATCGCCCAGCCCTACTTCTGAGGCAGGTTAGTTTTACCCTACTGATGATTTTTTGTTGGAATAGTAATTCTACTGTTTGGGGTGTTTCAAAGACTAAAAATTGTAGGATTATATACAGCTGCCTTAAGTAGATTAACCCCTTTATAACTTGAATATTATAAAACTAAACAAGACTCGATTTGTCATTTTTACATTTGAGTTTGCATGTTATAAAAATGGTTGTGAAACAGATTACAGTAAATGTTACAGAAAGCACAGCAAGTATCTGGTACTGAGGAGGTGGGAGGAGGAAGGCGGCGAGGAGGAAGGCATATCTATCTTTAGCCATCCAGTTCAAAGATTTGTCATGAGGATTGGAAAAGAGAGCAGATGAAGACTTAGTGGTGTTCTTTGACAAAAGCAGGAGCTATAAAGCATGTGCCATCTTTGTGAATATTGATTTAGGAAAAAGATTCAATGTTTTTGTCAACAGCTGACCACGTGTGCACCAAGTGTAATCTGATTACAGCAAACTGTTGTGCTGCTTAGAAAGTAGGTTAACAAAAAAGAATAATCACTTAGTGAGAAGTCACTGGTGTGAACCTGCTGACTTCTTGTCACATTTTAGGTCATGTGACTTGGACTGACATAAGCTGCCCAATAGCTATTTTCACACCAAACGTGACACAAATGTTGTCACACTAAGCTGCAGACATGACTTCAAGTTCAAAGCAGAGATATTCTAGATTAAATAGCTAAAAATGACTATATGGATCCTTCTGGGGGAAATACATTCTCTGCATTTGATCTCTCCTAGATGTTAAACATCAAAAGCAAATGGATGGTGTGTCTATAAGATGGAAATAACCAGAGCTCCTAGAGGAAACCCATTAAGAACATGTGGAAGAGAGTCAGTCTGGGGGCATGCGACCTCACCGTCCCCTTTTCTTTTGGATAAAAATGTGCAGACACAGCTACACAGATCTGGATCCAGCAGAATTATGAAGAGAGCGTGAAATTACATCATAGGCCAAATTAGGTTTCCTTGGCTGGCTCCTTCTTAATTCAGTTTGCGTGATGGGGACAGAATACTGCTGTTCATTTGGTTCACATTAAACTGAATCTGGACTTAAACAAGCTTTTCAAACTGGTAGTTGTTCCTATAACAAGCATGTGAAGCAATTCATATTTTTAAAGATGCTACAGGAGGTTAAACGGTGTTTAATCAGTGTATAAGCGCTTTGTTTGGTACATTTTCTAATTCATCTTGTGCATTTGCTGAACTACATTTGATTTCATGAAATAAGCAAAAATGCTGGATGAGTTCATGCAACCTGAAAATGACTGCCTAAGCCCTCCTCTGACTGTTTCCAGTTGACATTCAAATAATGAACAGTTCATAACATTTGAGTTACAAATAAATCCTTTCATATTTCAGTCACACAGGAAATAAGAGGGCTGGGACGTGGAATATAACCATAGCTGTGTAAACACTATTGTGAACACACACTCCCAGCTGAGTTGCCATTTCTATTGAGTACTTCTAAATAGACTATTTCTGGATCAAGCCTAGTCATATTTTTTGTGTTTTGCAGTGGGAACTGAAGAGGCTAATAAAACCAGGCATCTGGCACTCACCAGTCTCTCCACCTTGGAAAACAGTGAATCATTTGCACTAAGTCAACGTCTTATTTTTCCTTCTCTCTCAAATCATCCTCACGAAAAATATTTGTATTGAAATATTGGATGCAAAGAATCATCACATCACAGTGTTCCATGAAAGTCTCCCAAAGAGTTAGGAAATTCTTTGAAACTTAAAGGGATACTAAAAGTCTCGGGTGGGAAAAGTAAAAGATTAAGCTCGACTAAAACAGTTGAAACTTCCCTTCCCCCTCTAGTTTAAAATGCTGCTGATTAAATGTGGGGGAATGGACTCATGAGTAGGATTTTAAGACATTAAGTATGTTTGAAAGGGCTTTTCTTTTATTTATGTGGAAGCAACGTACCCGTCACCCCATCTACATGACATTAGAAAACAATATTTATTAATAAAAATGTATATTTATGGATAAATATGCAAAAGCACAAACATAGTCATGCTAGTCTCCTGGTAACAAGCTTCCTGGTTTTAGTAGTTGAAAGCTTAGTTGTTCGTTAATACTCTAACATGCAAATATGTAACCTTACAATAACAAATTCAAAGTAACTTTGTTGGTAAACTGGTGGGACAAGCTTCAAATGCACTGAAAAAGCAGAGTAAAGGATGTGATGGATGACTGGGCTGCTAATGAAGTTTACAGCTAATTCTAGAAAAAAAAAAGCTTGGCTTCCCTTGCTTCAGATAAGAGTACAAAAAGGAGAAAAAAAGTATAACCAATTTGATGATTTATAACAAAACTGAGAAACTTGTGATCCAGTAACTGTTTCCAAAGTGAAAGTTAAAGCATCAAAAAGCTTTGATAAAAGTTTGACACAGTCTGTTCAGATTATGGAAATTATTCATTCTTTTGAGAATCTAATGCTCACTTCTGGTGAGGGAAGGATGGTTGAGTTAATATCCTGAAAGAAAGAACAATCTATAGCTAATAAAACAAAGCTTTTTCACACCTCCAAAGGCTCATTTCTGCTCTACGTCAGTGGTGTCCAAAGTCAGCCCCGGAGGGCTGCAGTCCTGCAGATTTGAGACGTTTCCCCTCTCAAACACAACTTATTCAAATGAAATGGCTCTTTTCAACAGCTTCTGAACAATCATGTTAACCAATTAATCTGATTCAGGTGCGCTGCAGCAGGAAACATCTAAAACGTGCAGGACTATGACTTTGAGGACAGACTTTAGACTGGGTTGCTGTGCACCAAAGAATTGATTTTAACATTAAGCTAATGATGTACAAGGCACTTTATGGTTCTGGGCCAATATATATCTGATCTGCGGACACCATAAGAGCCACCAAGTCCTTTAAGATCATCAGGGTCAAGTGTGTTTTCCACCCAAGAGTTAAAACCAATCAAGGAGAATCAGTGTTTAGTTTTTATGCTCCTAATATGTGGTACAAACCTGAGTCTGCTCCAAACTTTAGTTCTTTTAAATCGGGTCTTAAAACTTTTATTTGCCACCGTTTTTAAGTAAGCTGGGGAGTTTTGCTTTTTCTTTTTGAATACATTTACCTACGTCGATTGGGATGATGTAGGTATTGTGTATGTATTCTCTTGTCTGTTTATTTTGATCATGTTCAGAATCTCTACATGACTAATAAATGCTTCAATATTAGACAACATTGTAAGAAATATCAATCCTCTTGCAAAGTCGTTTTAATAGGTCTTTACATTTTTCATTAAAAATACCGTTCTTGTACGAAATTGTCTCATTTTACCTCTTCTCTACGCTTTCTGATGTCAGCAGATTGTCTGGTGGCAAGGCTGAGTCAAGGCTGACCGGCTTTGACTCACGTCTTAAACATACAAGCGTCTGCATGTCATCATAGCCTGCATGGCCTATAAACTCAAGCCATAAAACACAGACACTGAAATGCCAAGTGTCAGGATATCATAATGACATCCTGCATCGCAGGGAAGCCATTATTCTCTTTAGAGCGAATCTTGTAATCTGACATGTGGTGACAGTAAAAAAAAACAAAGCCTGCTGCTCTCTAAAGCTCCCTTTCATTGCTTTTGAGATACAAAACAGATATAATGTGATTGGAAAAGTGAAAGCATGTAATATTTTTCAGTCATTTCCGCTGCAAGTCATCTTTTCTTCCCATGCCCTTCTTTCTGGTTAAACCCCTAACCCTGTGCCAGATGGACATTATTCAAGTTAAAATTAGAAAAAAGGAAATTGGCCAAAGGTCTTGAATGCAAGTGAAAAAAATCTTTAAACAGAGGAGAAAGTGTTTGGCTCAAATCCTTGCTCCAATTGGGTGTGCCTGGCAAGGCAAACTCATCTGACCTGCAGTCTGAACTAAAAAGTGACATCATACTCTCTTTGCCTCTTGGTGGATGACAAATGTAGGACGGATGCAGGTTAACCCTTTAATGTTTGCACTAAGTAAAGAGCAAGAGAAAATGGTTCTTTGCAAATTTTATTTTCCTTTGGACTATAAGTATATTTTTTTTAAATGGTACAGATAACACTGACAATAGTTAAATGGTTAAAGTCTGAAACAGTAATGGGATAGCAAACACACTTTCAGTGCACACCCAAAGCATGTGGGAGAGATGGCTCAGGCACCCCTCCCCCCCCAAACTAATTCTTAATAAAATTAATTTTAGTCTTTTGCTCTACCAAAACGGTAAAGCAGCCAGTAAAGGGTTAAAAAAAGAAAATTTGTGGCTAGCTACACATTATCCATGAAGAAGCACATGACAAAAGATAGAACTTTGCAAAAGGTTTGAAATTATGTACTTCACTGTAAGATAAAATACATAAACAAAGATGACGTGTAGTACTTTGGGCCCCCTTTTGTTCAGAATCTACATGATCCTACTTTGCCAGATCATGAAAACAAACAAAATATCTTATCAAAATTATGCTGATGACACTAAGCTCTATATTACTGCCTTACTAGGCGACACTGGCCCCATACAAAGCTTAAGTGTGTGCCTTGGTCAACACGCTGATATTTTGGTTCTGGTCCAAAATATATAACTGTTCCAATGACAACATATGAGCCATCAAGACTTCAAATATCATCTGGTTTGAGTTTACTAAACTAAATAAGGAGAATCACAATATCTGGAACAAACTACCAGAAAACCTGAAGTCTGCTCCAAACTTTTGTTCTTGTAAATCAGATCTGAAAACTTTATTTTGAGTTTTTCTTTTGCATTTTAATACATTTTCTTGCACATGTACATCAAGAGAAATAAAGATGATTACAGGGATGGTGATAATAACATGATGATAACGATGACGCATTTCCCATTGACGTCTGTATCATATAAAGCTCACTGTATCCATTGTCTGTTTCTCTCTATTTTAGCTTGTTCCGTTTCTATTTCATTGTCTTTTTTCTCCTTAGTTTGTTTAAATTCTCCTTTAAATTAGTTTCTTTTGTACCTTGGTGTAATGCTTTTACTGTTTTATGTAAAGAACTTTGAGTTAACTTGTACATTAAATGCACTACACAAATAAACCTGCCTTTAGTGGAAATGTGTTAGCAAAATGTTGTCTATTTTGTATTTAATTTTTTCCATTTTCTTGTTTATGATAAAAAAAAAAAACGGGAAATCTTGGTTTTTGCTATCACATTTCAATTAACAACTTTGTTTTTATGATTTGGTGAATTAAGTGTGTTTTAAAAATTGAATTCTGTTTTCTTTATTTTTTTATTATTTCCTTGTTCTGCACAACAGGCTGGCAAAATAAACAGTGTCGTACGTCACATTAAAGGGAGGGATTGTTTTGAGACACAGATGAGCTGGTTAACAGAGCAGCAGCAGCAGCAAAAGGATGATGGATGGATACGATAATAGAGAAGCGCAGTCTGCTATTAGATGGAGTATAAAGGGGAGGAGAACTGATGGCCAAAATAACAGCTCTGATGCCATTAGTCAAGCACAAACAACAGCCTGGAAGCAGAAGAGTTACGCACAGACGCACACACAGATCCACAAAATTCATTTGGGCTCATTCAAGCATGGTGTGATACAGCAAACCAAGCTGGCCAATTAGGAGGGAGGGGCACAGAAAGAGGAGAAAGAAAGGGAGGATGTCAGAAGTGGACAGATGGAGGGGGAGTCAGCTGGGAAGAGCAGGAGAAACTGAGACCAGGGAGAGGGAGTACGGAAATGCATGGTCACATTGGTGGGTGGTGGGTGTGAAGATACAACAGCTTACCAATATCAGAGCCAAAACTTCAGCTCCCATTACCATGGCAACATTCATGCATGTGCACAGATCTTTGCGCAGACAGACATTCAGTTACAACAAGGCTTCATTATGAGGCTGGCTCAGACTCTCAGCAATGACTCAGATAAGATGATATTTTCACGTCTCCATAGACGGAGCATTCACCGCACGCTTGATTTCCATAATCTCACAAATATGGAAATAATCAGAAAAGATGATGATCTGATAACTGAATGTCACACACGTGGTCAAGCCTGTTCCTGTGTTTCTCTCCCTCTTTTAGCTCATCCTCCCTTCACTTTGCATTCTCCCTCTCTCTCTCTCTCTCTCTCACACAAACCCACTGAGGATGCGTCAGCTTCCCTGCTTCCCTCCAGGGCTCCTGTCCAAATGTGAAATCAATAATCTTGTTCATTCCCAGAAGATATCAGGTTCCACACACACACACACACACACACACACACACACATTTAAAAACACACATAAAGGAGCTCAGGTGGTCTGCTGCAGTAGGCTCTGACACAACCACACAAACTTTTAAACATGATGCAGCACTGCAGCAGCAGACGACAGAGGAGCAAGCTAGACATCAAAAACAGGGCTTACTAAAGAAGATGAGACCCACTGATCTGATAAAATGTACAGTACTAAGAGCAGAATTATGTGTGATGCCTTTTGGAAAATAAAAGTGTGCTGCACTGCAATACAAACTTATTTAGTATTAGGTTAGGTATAAAAGTGAAGATGCCGTAACTACAGCTGCTTTTTTATTTCATCAATATCTGTGTCACTTGAAATCTGGCTTTCTGCAGGCTTATGTGTTATTACTGATTTCACAGAAGTTTAATGTTTATTACTGACTAATAAGGTTGCTACAATACTGTGCCCAAGCCTATACACACTTAGTTGTCTCTTAATATTCGCTTTCAAGGTGGGAGATTTTGTAGAAATCTTTTAAAATAGGGATGCACCAGTTACCAGTATCGGTTCAATACCCTGTGCGTGTACTTGTATTCGGTATTCTGTGGAATTAATGTGTTAATTTTCTTAAAAACACATAAGCAATTAAGCTGCATCACTCATGCCATATTAAAAATCCAAATTTGGCATTATATCAGCGAGAGAAACTGATTTTGGGCGTTTAGGTGTCTTGTCAGAGCTGTAAACATAATCCACCAAAAACCACTTTATCCTCCTAATTTATGAAGATTCTGGGAGTTTTTTGAGCCTTACATTTAGAGGATGGCCGCCGGATGACCCATTTGATATATTACACAATTAACCACTCAGTCGTTGCATCTGACCTTCTGGTCCACACTCTTTACCAGTGAACTGTAATGCAATGACACTCGGCATCGTTAAGTAGTCAAACATAAGTTCTTGTACTCATTTTGAAAAAAATGTAGCATCGCTGCATCCGTGTCTTAAAGTAGTCCTTAATAGTTTTCCATGCTTTGGCTGCTTTATCAACACTGACATACGAATCACCCGAACACTAAAAGCACTTAACTAAAATGGAAGAACCATTTTTTTTTACACATAAAAGACAACAAACAAACTATTTTAAATAGTATCTTTGGACACTTTGTTACTAGCAGTTTTTCACAAGGACACATCATTTGTTCCATTTCTTTTGTTACATGTATGACAAATACCAAAGATAACATGGCTTGACATGAAATAGTAGTTTTATACAAACAATATAATTCCCAAAGAGCTATTAGCTGAAAACCTGGCTTATCCTAGCACAGTATGCATTGTGTCCTTTAAAAGATAAGGGAACTGGATAAGCTGGGGACTAAAGAGCTATCTGTGGCGATAAACGGTATCTAAAGCTATCGTCCTTGAGAAATAAAAAAAAAACAAAAAAAAAACAACAAAAACCTGAAAGAGGACCTGAGAGAGGCATTTAGACCTTCAGTTGATCCACCTACTGTTCACTGAAGCCTCATCAGAAATGGTTAAGAAGCCATTTTTATTAAGGGAATCAGGGAGGAAAAGGCTGAGATATGCTAAATTGGACTAAAATTCAGTGGCAACAGGTCTTGTGCGTTAAGATCCCTCCAGAGCCTGAACCTCCACATTATTGAAACAGTGTTAGATCATCTTGACAGAAAACTGAGCAAAACATTAAAAGAAGAGCTTTGCAAAAATCCTTAAAACAACCTGGAGAACTATTCCTGAAGACTACTAAAAGACATTACAAAAATCTTTGTCTAAGAGGCTTCAAACTCTGTTGATGAATAAACTTGCTCTGACTAAATATTGACTTTCAAGCTGTTTCTGCCGTACATACTGCATTTCTATTTATATTTCCACGTTATATGTCACTGCCCTTATTTCCCGTTTCTCTGATGATACATGACTGTGATAAATATAATTTATCATTTTATTACATTTCTGTCAATACCTCAGAGTAGATGCAATTAATTATATGAAACAAATGAGACATTAAAATGATGAAAAGAACAAACAAACAAAACACGCTCAACATTAGCTCCTATGAGCTTTTTAACAGTAGTAACAGTGGACTACATCTTAGAGCAAAAATCTACTGCCTTAACAATCTCACTTGAGTAAACCATATATTTTAGATTAATAAAATTAATACTCTTTCGTTACTTGGAGTAGCCTAACAGTAGGTCTACATCTGACACGTATTAAGGGGAGGGAAAAAAACCCAGAGTAGGCGTGACATATTGCAAAGGGAAAACAGGCCAAAACACTTGCAAGGGTTGCTGCAACAAGCCAAATATGTGCAATGCGCTGTATCTGAAGGTAAAAAAAACATATACACCACCACCAGCTGGGAAGGTCTTCCACTGTTAGCTTACTACATTTCCCTTCTCCCCCATGCTCTCTCCTTCTGTCCATACCCCCTGCAGCTGGTGTGTGTTTTTGTGTCTCGATAGGCAGATCCAGAAAACGTTCCCAGCCTGCTTCATGCCACACCACCTCCAGCACTCTCCTCGTGCCACTAACACACACAGGCGGTTGCGACTTGTACATCTCCAGCAACAGCCGGAGAGATCAATTCAAGGGCAGAGTTTTAAAGAGAACCCAGCGCATGAATGAAACAGTTGCCATGACAACCATGTCACAGTTCAACTGCATGTTAACAGCAGGCTTGCCTGTGTTGATGGATATGTAGAATGATAACGACAGCTGAGTGTCTGCATTAGGGGGTGTCCCCACGTGTAAACACATGACACTGACACGCAAACAAAGCATCACCCGTCGACACATAGCAACAAGCTGTTAAAAAAAAAAACAAACAAAAAAACCCTGTCTGAACACCAGCAGCCCCGCTTCCTGGAACATCTTACATCCAGGGAAGCAGACTTCCTCCTTGCAGCCACAGACTCCTCTTCTGTTGAGGATCAAGTTTTATTTTCCCAACTCAACCTTAAAGAATGGAAATATAATTTAGCTCTTTTTGAAAATGTGCTGATTTAATACATTATAAACTGTTACTGTAGTCTGCACCATGAAATAATAATGGGAACTACTTTAAAACAGAAGCCTTGCGTCTGAGTTGACAAAAAGAAAAGGAAAAAAATAACTAGACTGCTAACAGGACATTTGAATTGGCAAATTTTTTAAACCAATTTCCATAGACAAAAACAAAAATATGGAAAATACATGGCAGCATGCCATGTTAAAAATGCTATTTCACCTTTGAGCTGTGTTATACAATATCACATGATCTAGTCTGCAATTTGAAAAGTTTCCTTTGTGTGTAAGCAAGTCTTATTTTCTGGAAACTAACTATGTGACCCAACAGCAGGTCAACAACAGCCAGCAGAGTGGAGATTTTGAAGCACTGCAAATGCAACTTTGTGACAGTAAGAGAATAAAGACTGGCTTTAAGGAGCATATCTGCAAACCACAGCTATGATTTGCCCTCACATGGTTCCACTTAAGTTAGGAATTATCTCCTTTAGTGAGGAAGACTCTCCCCTTACAAAATCCCTCATAAGCTTGACTTCTCTTTCATTTGGTTTTGATTTACGAGGCCTTCCCAATCAAGGCTGTTTGGGAGGGAAACTTCCATTGCTGTGTTGCACTGGCTCTGAGCTTACGTGGACCCTCTAAGTCAGATTGCATGCAGCAAATGTAAAGCAGTGCAAAGACCGAAGATGATTGTTTGATCACATGGTGCTTCAGACATGCATGTTGGCGGCACGGCAATAAAGCCTGGCACCTGAGACCACCTTAAATATAAATTCCTTGGAATCTCTGTGACATTTGCGCAAGAAGGTGGGAGCCTTGCAAAGCTTACTGGCAGCAGCGTCAATGCTGCATTTAAATCCGAATTCCCATTACCATTTATTACCCACAAAAAGCATACTCACTTCAGTTTACAAGAACTCTTACCTCTGAAGTGGGTTTCCCTTCTTCCTACTGAGGTTAAAGGTCAGATGAAACCGCCACTCCACTCTGCGGCTGGGGCTTTTATCCCCTGGAAAAAGAGGAAAAACAAAATCTATCAGTCATACTTCGGCGTCTATTTTGAGCCTGCAGAAGCTAAACACAACCTGTACTTCGGTCACCTCATGAAGGCCATTAGTCAAACATTATGGATCGGGTTTGTTTGATGAACCGGCTACAGAAGAACTGAGAGACTAAGCAACTGTCAGAAAAATGCAGAAGATGAACTATGAAGGGTGCTTAAGCAAGGGACTCAACGGAGCACAGACAAAAGGACATGCACAGCCACAGAGACACTTATCTTAAAGCTCTGGAAGCAATCAAGCACAGTTCAATCTTTATTAGAAGCTATCTTCGTCGTTATTGCTAGATTAAAACAATTCAGCTGCAGAGGCCTTCGTTTCAGCTCAGCAAACACACACAACCTGCTTAATAAGCATGCTGCCTCCCCAGGCTAACCATTTCCAACATTAGTCAGAGTAAAAAACCTTGTCAAAACTCTTACGTGTGCATCGACTTCGACTCACAAGTCTGCAGGTTCTAACAACAATGACCAATTTTAAACATTTAAATGAATCATTAACTCACAAAAAACAGTCATAGTATGCTGACTCATACTATGAGTCCATTTTATCCCAAACTATCCAAAAGCTGAATCATAGCCTGGCTGTAGAAAAATAATGAAGGCATGTAAGGTAATAGGAGATATAACTGTTATGAATCGGTGTGAGAGGTAGGCAGCCAATGTTGTGGTTAACTACCCAGAAGCTATTCCTGCTGGTCTCAGCTGTTCCTTTCGTTTTTCTACACACCAACAGTTGTTCAGCTGCAGCATGTGGCCCCTCTCCAGGCAAAACAAACCAAAAAAAAAATAAAGAAGAAAAGTAAGTCCCTACAAGTGTGTTATGATAGCAAACAGACTCCTGATAACAAAAGAACAAAATGACACGGTGTCATCCTTGCAGAAAGGAGCACATTTACCTGCTTTGATTACAGGTCAACCCAACACCCTCCATCTCTCTATTGCAATTTGCACACACAAAGTTAACCATGTGATATCACTCCATCAACACGAGGCTATTGAGCAGGTGTGGCAGTGACACATGGGGCTTTGCAGCTGCAGCGAACACAGTTGCTTCAGTCACAACAGTGCAGGAGCCGGCGAGCAGCTGCTCTACTGCTGAAAACAAAGGCATGCCTGCGACACATGCACACAGACAAATATGACCGACTTATGACCAAGAGGCAATGGCTGTACAAAGATCAGGGCAACACACACTCCTCACTAAATCCTTTAAACTTAAATGGTAAAAGAGGGGCCCAAAAAGTGCCCCTTGTATAACCGTTAGCTTCACATGGCCTACACTAGTGCCCCACTTCAACAACAGACTAAAAGGAAACACAGAGTCTAGTGTAGTGGACACAGGTGTGTCCTTGTCCACATTAACAGCTCTCCTTCACGGCGGCTCATTTCCTGTCGGGGCAGGAAGTGGGAAGGAGGGCAGGGCGCTGAACTAGCAGGAGTGATGATGATGTCACAGCGGGAAATAAAGGCAGGATTGTTGAAGGGGAAGTACAGCGAACGAAAAAGCAGGGCCAAGCTCACCGCCTGGTGCGTGAGCATTTTGCTACTGTACTGTCAATCTGAGTCTTCAGTTTGACCCACAGTCTTAACAACAGAATATATGTTGTGCCATGTTTAGATGGCATTTGTGTTGCCAAAGCAACAGGAAGAACTTAACTGCAGCACACAATGCATTACAATAGGGCCTTAAAATACATGGTGACGCCACAAAGTTCACATATGAATGCTGTAAAATGGCAATCCCCCCATTATTGTTTGTCTTAACAGGATCATATCTGGAAATGTGACACATTTACAACACAAAATAGATCAACTCCCTAGTTTACCAATGATCTGTGTAACACTGGCTCAAACCAGACATAAATGAATTAAAAGCAGCCCCTAACATTGTAATCTGGTTTCAGAAAAAAACAAAGGCATTTAGCAGTGACCCTGAGCATTCCTGTAATGGCACTGAGGTAACCCATCAGTCAGCTGACTGATGCTGATCCTCGCTCTGAAGATGCATTAATATTGATCAGTGCATTGCTTTTCCTCCAAATCGAGTGCAGCTGCTTCCATTCTCGGGCAATGGCCTGTCTGACCTCTGATTTCCAAAGTTGTTGGCTTTCAAGTGTGAAAAATCAACTCAAGTTAAAATATTACTGCTCCACTGTCCGAAAGATGTTACAGAGGTTGTGTTTTTCTTCAGTGTGATATTTGAGGCATTCAGCGCATGAAAAGAAGTTACTCCCTCCAACAGAGGACATTGCTTCTCAACAGTCTGATGCTTCATTTAGGCTCTACACTAATTACACATACAGAAAGATCCTCCTGTCCGTCTTCTGCGTTCTTTACACATGCATATTATGGTCTGTTTGCAGATATGTACCAAGACATGTTTGATAATGACGTACTTATTTATGTACGTAAAGGGAGAATAAATGAGCTTTAAAATGTTTTATTTTATAGGCCAGCCTTTTTCGCTTTTACTCAATAACGTCAAAATAAAACATACTCAATAATTGACCAGAAGGCTAGTTAACACAAATTGCAAAAAAAACAACAACACAGTGGCTGTCCTGAACTCTGCCCTCTCTGAACAATCAGCTTACCATTTATTTATTTATTTTTCCCTTAAAATTCTTCTGACTCATTATGATGGTACACTGACATTTTGTACATACCTGGAGCCGTTGTTGACCGGCAGCATCCAGAAGCTACTTTTTTCCTCAGACCATTTTGCTTTACAGCACCAGAAACTGGATATCAACACACTAGCCATTTTAAACGCACACCATGGTTAATTTAGTAAAGAAATGCAAGAGGACGTTATTGGAAGAAGCGAGGAAAAGCAGAAAAAGTGACAGCAAGAGATAAAAGAAGAGTCAGCATCAAACTGGCTTTTACTGGCTTAAGGGCTCAGAGAAGAGACAGGATGCAAGACGGATGCTAATCATTAGGGGGGCACTCAATGCAAAATCCTGCTCAAAACGTTCACTGCACAAGGATTACTGCCATCTAGTGGTAAAGATGGACACAGCATGTTGTGAATGTGCGATGGATGTCAATGGCCAAAATTCTTCCAAACATACATGTTGTCAATTTTGAGTGGATCCAACAGCCTCAGGAGCAGTGATGAAGGAACTACAGGTAACTACTTCAAAGTTATATACATGCGTACTGTCTTCTTCTATGGTCCTTTTAAGGCGTTACTTATCCCAAACGACACCCCAAGCCGGTACTGCAGTTTTAAAGCTCAGAGTCTTATCACTTTACACACATGGGTATTTGTCCGTTTATAGACATCGTAGTAAAAATAGTGGCAAATACATCAGCTGCTATGAATGAGGACCCACAGAAAGTAGATATAAATGACTCATTCTAAGAGAATAAAAACACAACACTTATTTTAGTAAAATAATTAGATACCAATAGAAACACAGTTTTTAATGAGAGATAAAATTTTTCTATAATTGACCTTTGATTTTGTGACACACTGAACCTTTAATACAAGGTCTTGGCTGCTTTTTTGCTTGATAATAACAATTATACCAAGTTTTATTGACTTAATTTGAAAGTATATGGACTTAATGACAAAACCTTCAATATCTAAAGTAAATCCATTAGCTGAGACCAAACGGACAACCTGCTGTTAGGAGTTTCAGCCAGTGATAAAGATGTTATTTCACTAAACTACTACGATCATTTATTTCTAGCTTTGTTCACGCAGACACGGTGATGTCTGGATACGATTACAGGAGCTCATCTCTTCTCCTCAGTGGGATTCTCTACGCTCCGTGCAGAGAGCACTTGCCTCTGGAAAAACCACACATGGTGGGAATTATGGAATATTGCTGTGTCAGGAATGTTCCCACGATGGCCAGTGGGATCTAATGGAGGTCCCACTGGCTGGCAAGTTACCAGTGGGGTTTACTGGTAATTACACACACGTACAGAGTTACATGATGAAATGCCTTTTGTGTTAGTGTACATTTGGCCTCGTTTCTCATGTGTTGGATCAAAACAGTCCTTTGTGGGGGGGCGTTTGTGCACAGTTTTCATAACCGCAAAGGAAATCTGTGCACTCTGAAACCTCATCATTAGTGCAGCTTGAGCACAGCTGATCAGCTTAAAGACAGAAATCTCACTCCTTATTTACACGGTTTCATTTCAATAATCTCTAAGCGGACATGATCACCAGAAGAGAGGGGGTCAAGCTGGCAAACCACAAATATGACAGTGACCCTTGACTCAGCTTGACTCAGTCATTGTGCCAAGCCAGGGCCAGGTCACGATTTACTCACAGGGAAGAGTTGGCTGTGAGGCATGTGGGCCAAAATAATCAGGAATCACTAGAGAGTGAAGATCAGCTTTGCAGAGAGGGATTAGCAAGCTACTCATCCACAAACTTAACCCAGAAACTCGGTCAATAGAGTCTTGCAGTCACTTTCAGAGCTGCCAGGGTATTAGTCAATGAGATTTGGAGAGAGGCGGTCACACATGCACACACACGGCACTGTTTCATGAGATGAAGCTTGTAGGTTTGAGTTACTGTCAAGGGATTCTGTTGCAAAATTGTGCCAATCCACTTCTACCACAGCAAGCACGGCTGTTTTCGCTGGCTGGATTCTCTCTGCATTGTAGGTCACAGCAGTGAAACTCTAGATTCCTTCGCTGTCCTGGATGAACCCTGACGTAAAAAAGAATAGTGGAGCAGCCTGCCAACATCAGGCTGTTACAGTACATGCAGAGCACCAGATAGAAGCGTGTGAAACAGTGCGATTTCCAGACATTGGCAGAGGACATGAGGAAAATGAACAATGAACTCAGTGTTTCCAATTGGTCGTATTTCATATGACATCACCTACACTGAGCAATAGTTTTCAGTTTCTAAAGACTACATCTTCCCGATCAGCATTTCTCATTTCCACACTCTTCCTCACTTCCTTCCACCATTCTTCCCAGTAGTAGAGTTACCGGTGGCATGGTGCTGTGCACTGAGCCTTGTGGCCCTCAGCAATGTGACAAGGCCAGGCCGCTTTCCAACCCTTCACGTTTCACTTGCTTGAGGTTTCGCTGCCCGCTGAAGGACCGCCTGCAGAGAACATGAGCTGGGGTAACTTTCCTGCTTTGAATAAGAGTGTACTTAGAAGATCTAAAGGGGAAAAGTAGGCTACAGTGAATATTTAATGACAAAACAAGCTTCTCTAGCCTCAGTTTTTGGTGTAGTTTTTAGTTTGTGGCTTGAACTAAACACAGAAACACTTGAAACAGTTGGAAGATATAAATATTGTATGGGTGAACCTGTTTTTAAGTCCAATCTATGCATGCAGTGGTGGAGGGAAACTTTTGGAGTTACAGTTCAAGAGGAGGATAACAAAAAAGGCCATAGTACATCATTTTTTTCTTGTATATTTCTGTGGCATCTCTTGTGACCCACTGTTGAAGAAACAATTATTAGCCCATCTGATGTTAATAGAATTGTGTACAGTCTTTGCTGGATGACAGCCTGTAGTAATTTGTTATAGTTTTCAACAAGTGTCTGACATCTCCCGAGTAATCCCAGACCATTTTTCTTTGGAAAATCTCTCAAGCTGACTTTCTGGCATGGACATACATCTTCAGTTTAGACAAAGCAATGACCCAGACCCTTCTTTCTTCATGTTTCCTTCCATTCTGACAATATGCACAGTTCCAGACGCACAGACACATCACCACAGCATAATACTGCCACCCTCGTATTTTACTGTGGGGAAGGTGTTCTTTGGGTTATACGCCTCTTCCGTCTTTTTGCAAACGTAAGCAATGTCTCTATGACCAAAGAGTTCTATTTTTAGGGTCTTTAGACACATCTCTTACTAGTTTTCTTTCCAGGGCCTTTGAAATATTTGAATTCCTACCTCTGCTATGCTTGTTCTGTACTGTGTGTCTCTGTTATAATTTCTTGAAGGTACTTCTTACTTCAGTTCTTGATAGAAAACACTGATGGCTTCCTTTCCCTGCTTTGTGAGCATCAACAATTAGTTTCCTCAAGCCCAAACTGATTTCTTTTGTTTTTGGCAATAGATTTCTTTTTTAAGTGACAACTCAAACCATCATTAAAGTTTTTATACTACGTGTAAATCCTGAGACAACCCTCAGTTTTATCTTGATTTGAGAAGCATTGAGCAGAGCTAAATTAAAGCAACAGCATTTATTCTATAGCTCAATAAAAGATCAGTTCTTAAGAGGGCTTTGTTATTTCTGAATTAGATTTACTATTGTTTGAAAGTTGGAAAAACTGTCGAAAAAAATGTTGAGAAATGCTTGTTCTGTTAAAAAAAAGCACTTAGGGGGGCTAATAGTGTTGTTCTCAAGTGTACCTGGAAACTGATTGCAAATTAATTACATGAACGAAAAAGGTATATAGCTTGCTGATAGAAAAAAGTTACATAAATTCACTTTGTTTGCTCAAATGACTCAGAATGACTCAGTCTCGTGTCAAAATATGCACAAACATAAAAGGAGATGCTACAAAATAGCACTATCTGCTGCAACTAAGCCCTCAACTTTCTCCGATAGTCTCATAACGCTGCCGTTATTAGTGCTTTCCAAGCAGTAAATAAAGCTAAATCCTCAGAGGATTTCACTGGAATGCAACCCAGAGGTCAACAATTACAAAAAGCAACTGTACAAGCTGCTCTAAACAGAGGTCATCTAAACATTTTGACCCAGGAGGCAGGCATTTCACAGCGGGGCGAGAGGAAACAAAACAATTTAATTTGTTTGCATTTGTGTGTGACGTTTCTTTCTCAAACTCCATCTATGCTGAACCGTAATCTGGGTGTCCTGAGAGATGGCCAAAAGCCAAACAAACAGCCTCTCTGGATGCAAATGAACACACGGACCCCGAAAATGCTGTTGTGGTTTCATGAGAACTGAGTGAACTTGGCTCAGGCATGGAGCAGAGAGGACGTGCTGCTCGTGGCTGTGCTAATGTTTATCCCAGGCTCTTTGTTGCAAAGCACTGGCCATTTAATTCAGTTCAATAGATGATAAAATAGTGCATGTGAAAGCAATCCAGGGAGTAAAGTATAAATCCACTTTCTCCATTTGCATGCAGTAATTCTTATACCAGACAGCTCGTACATCAGCTCAAGTCTATAATATATTTTCTATACAGCAGGCACTGTGGCCACATGTATATTTCCTCTGAGCTAGCATTTTCTGTGCTCTTAATACTACCTACTCTGTCTGAGGCACCCCAGCTTGACTTTAGCACTCTGTCATCTCAAGTCAGACTCTAAAGGACATCCATCCACAAGTGAAAAACCACACCATCCATCAACCCACACACTGCTGCAGAGCTTAAGCTGGACTTGTGAAAAAAGAAACTAAAAACCATAAATCAACATCTCCACCTCCACTTTTTCCTCGCCGACATCCGATGCAGCAGTTGGAATTACAGCCACGAATTCCCACTGGGATGAAATTCTATTTCTCAAGATCAGGTTCAGGGTGATTACTCAACTGTGCAAAGCTTAACTTAAAAGACAGGTGCACAAAAACCCAACCCCCCTCAAGGCTTCAACTGGCTCAGGTGTTGATCATGCCGAGTACATGTGTGCAGGAGAGCAACAATCAATGCGACGTGCTCAACAAAAGCCCAAATTTTTAAACAGATTCCTGTGTCTCCAGTCACTTCTGCAGTCATGAATGAAACAAAACATCTACAGTAAGAATCAACCACAATAAGAGTCACAGTGATTAAAAGCTGCCGAAGGAATAGATGACATTAAAGAAACATTTTTTGCCCACTGGCCTGAATGGGGTGGTAAACTGAAGCATTTAACATGGGTTTAATTGTAAATCTCATAAGGACTGACTGAATGGACCATTTTGTTACTCAGAACCAAAATGCCAGAGATCCAATTGTAGGTCTGTCCTTGCAGTTTGCATCTTCAGCAGTGCTTATTTGTCCATGTGCTGCAGTGCACCTGCCAAACAAGGACCAAGATTATGCATGGCCCAAAAGCAGAGGAGGAGAGGCGGATGGCCTCCTTCTGCCTCCTCCAATCAGTGGTGCTGCATTTAGAAAACAGGCTGCAGGGTCAGTCCATTCATTGCTTTAGTTCAGGACTTCACATTTTACTTGTGTAGCATTAAAATCGTCAGAAAAAGCCTTTTTCTAAGATATTTCCTTGTAAGAGAACAGAAAACAATCTTTACCAAAAGAAAAGGTCACATCTGGATCTCAAATGGTTGATTTCCAGTAATACAGGGCACTGACCTAAGTCTCTGATATATATATATATATATAAAAGGCCAACAGGAAGAGGAACTTGCTATCTGGATCAGTAGATGTTTTGCAGGCTAAAGGCAGGCTGACTAGCCATTTGTCTTTGTTTTCAAATGGCAGGGGCAGCTGCCACCAAAGGTCAGCAAAATGTTACAAGAACAAGGCCCTATACAGGCCAGGGCCACGTGCCTCTGACAAGGCAGGCCTACACTCTTCTCTTGCATTTTCTCACACACACACAAAGCTCCAATCTTGTTGCCATCAAGGAGGTGCTGCACCCTGATGCAGCTGGTGTTTTTCAGTTTAGACTCCTTTCCCCAGCCTGAGCCGTGGCATCTCCTGCAAGTGCAGAACTATCAGGTTGCAGTCTCCCTTCCAGCTCTCCATCAGGGTGAGCTGCGTTTGAAGTACCATCCCCTCCCACCCACACCCCCGGCTGTAACACAACCTGGGTAAACTTACACCCACCACCGTCGGCACCCCAAGCCTCATCTTTGGAGCTTTTGTGCAGAGAGGTCTCATGCCCAGCGATTTCGGGGGGGGGGGTGGGAATGGACACTGAGGCAGCAAAGTGCTGACAGACGTACAGGCAAGCAAGTCTGAGATGCTACACACACAAAAACCAGGAACAGCTTTTGAATCCATCTTTGTAAATGCATGCAGTGTCTCAGGATCGTTCCTCAGGCCTAACTGTTTTTCTCATCTTATCAACAAGCTCCAGGGGAAATCATAGCTACAACAAAAAGAAGACTGATGGAGGGATAAAAATAAGAGTTTTTTTTTCACCTTTAGTCTTGTGGGCAAACAAGATAGCATGGGTAAATGATTAAACCATAAGTCTGGTCACATGTTATCCTCCTTATTTTTCCTCTTAATGGTCCCAAAAAAAGAAAGCAGGCTGTAGAATAAAACTTACAAATGCTTCCAAACAGTAAGAAACCCCCTAACATGTGTTTTACCTCCATGGCTGGAAATGTAATCCATGCTGGACTTTTTATGACTAAGCTGTGTACCATGCTGCCTGGATGCACCGACTTGGACTTTTTCTGTTGAATAGTATTTCAACAACTGCAATGTTCCAAGTGAGCCCAAACCACAGGCCTGAAAAGCTACCACCAACATCAAAAACAGACTTTATCCTTTGTGTAACCAGCTCATAATCAAATTCTTAAGTAACACTTTCATAATAGGGCACATCAAAACAGAGCCCCCACTAACACTGACCAAAGAAATATGTCACAATGTGTTTGGGGCATCTCTGGCTAGATGAATGAAATCCGACTCCAAACTGATGCCATTTTTCTCTCTCAAGAAACACATGCTTAAAGGCATCTGCTTTAAGGGGGAGAAACCAGAGGACCAGTGGTTATTTTCAGCCCATTAACTGCACTGTTAACGAATGGGTCACATTGTTGCTGCACTGTCTCCATGCCCAGAATAATGTGCTTCTAGTCTGCTGCTTTGTGGATGCAAATCAAGCATGCCTTGAGGACACAGACGGTCTATTATAATGCCACTGTTGGGAATAAAGGCTGGGCCAAGTGGCTGCTTAGTGGCCTTTTTCTGGAAGAAAACGCTGTTTGTTTTGTTGTGTTCACCTATAAATTAAAGAGATATGGGCACAGATTGCTGAGCCAGCCCTCCACAGGGGCCAGAAGACAGAGTGGGCTTTAAGTTTTATGCCAGAGATATAATGGGTATTTAACAACCCAAATGAGATGCAAATGGAGATCCTTAAAATAGCAAAAGGAAATGCCCAAAAAGCTATAACAAACACAGTTACTGAATATTAATATATTAAGTGCATATTAAGTGCAAAAAGGAAACAAAATGACCAGAAAGAGAGAGAAAAAGATATACTAGCAATGGTTAATATTTAGACATGCAAATTAAGGTACACATTTAAATCTAAAACTTTGTAATGAACCAAACAGAGAAAAATAATGACATAAATTAATGCAATAAAAAGACTGCACAGCAGAACATATGGTCGTCAACGTTAGAAAAAAGGAGAACACGGGCTAAAAAAAAAAATCCACCTAATTTCCAAAGAGTTTTAATATGACCAAAATGAGACACAAATGAAGCTGAATGATGATAAAGTGATGCTGTAAAACGGCTGCAAGAGCTTTATCCGCCAGCCTTAGTAGTGTAAATAAAACACAAAATCTTTACTGGGTGAAAGTGTGGAGACACATGGCAGCCAGCCACAGGGCGGCATAGCAAGCACCTTCTCTACAAACCACCTTTGAACTCTACGGTCAGTAAAGAGGCAGATAGCAGGTAATTTATCATCATTTAAAAAGGACAGTGAACACAACATGAGCTCCAGCTCCAACTTTTCTACAAAGCTTCATTAAGGACCAACAAGGCCACAACAGAGTAATTTGGAAGACATGGGCTGAGGTTACTGGCTGAACTGGATGCGAGCTTTAAACTGGAGATAGCCACTGGTCAAACTGGCTTCATGTCATCCAATCTGCTACCGGCGGCGTCATCCAACAAAGGGAATTAAAACTATCTTCATAAGCCGCATTGAAGGAGTAGCTCACAACGAGCTGAACCCAAACACAAGCTCACTTATGTTACAGGTTGTTGAGGATATTTTATTTATTATTCCATAACTGCAGCAGCTAGAGGAAAACATTAGCACAATACCATCGGCCATTACCAGAAGCTGATAGCCTTCTCCTGCTGAACAGGGTGGAGACTAGCGGAGCATCTCTCTGTTCAGCTGGATGCGGAGAAGACAAATTAACTTCAGACATCCACGACAGCGTCTCCGAGTTCAGCTTTGGTAACAAATACAAATACATCACAACAATAGCGGAGGGTGAATTGTCACTCCCAGGAGAGCTGTGGCTCTTTTCCCAGTCGACCCAAACGCTGCACACCCTTTCTCCAAAAGAAAGGGATTGTTCAATGGCATACGGAGGCACACAAACACTCATCATTTAAACACCCTGCCACAGAAAAGACTTTATCAAAGAAACATTAACACATGCTTAAGTGGATATACCTAGTGGTTTAGATTTTTTAAGAAGTCAGATAGCTACTTCGTTTTCCTTCCCGAGGTCACAGTCTGGGATGGGCTGCCAACAAATGTCCAAATAAACTGGCATTTACGCTATTTATGACATTTCTCGTTTATGAATTTGTTTCATTAAGACGGAAGAAAACTGTGTTAGAAAATAAAAACGTGGCAGAACAGCAATAAAAATACTTACAGTGAAATGGGATTTACAAAGAGGGTCCTCTCTCTTTTTTTTTTGTTCTCCAATGGGAGTTATTATCCCTGCCAAGCGGGGAAAGAAGGAAAACTCCCAATACGATATCTGTAATTATCTATTTTAAATGGGAATCTATTCAAAACTAGCCATTGTCCTCATGTTTTCACACGCTGCCTCGCCTGCAATCCACAAATCTGCTCCCATTCCCATTCTTCCCTCCCGCAGCTGCCGAGGAGACACGCTGCGCGTCTCCGTCGTTTCCTGTCCAGCCCAGGAGCGGACGCTGCCTTCAGGGACAGTCGGAAATGTTTTATTTTAGAGCTGGCGAGGCATGACCTCGCTAGAATAAAAGACAGATGACCAAGAAAAGAAGAAGAATTAAAAAAAGAATAAAATAAAAAATAAAAAAGGAACGAAAGAAAGAAAAAAAAAACAATGTAACGCCATTCAGTTCCCAGACTTTTCTTTAAATAAAAAAATAAAAAAATAAACAAACTATTTAAAAGAGATAGTGTTGCAAGTATTAGAAAACGAGAAAAGAAAAAGAATATAAAAAAATCTGCATATTCCAGAAAATAAAGGAAAAACTAACTAAACCGATATCGCAATATTATACTAAATAAATAAATAAAAATATAAAAGAGCAAATTAATTCAAGAAACAATAAAGAAGAAGGAAAAAAAACAAAGCTGAAAAATGTTCAGAAAAATACAACAAAGAAGCAAATAACAACACAAAATATAAAAGGAGACCATGTTTCAGAAAAGTCAATAAAATATATAAAAAAACACAACAATAAAACAAACAAAACACATTTCACATGTGTAGAAATAACAAAGTGGCTTTAGAAAATTAACTGTCATGTTTGTTAATAATGTATTTTCTAAATTGTATTTTCTTTTGTTGCACATAACAGGGCCAAATAAACCCCCACAAGAAGAGTTATGATTTATTTTTTACATTCACTAAACTGCAACTGAACACAGCATCAAGCACCAAATTGCTTTTCACTACATTTAGTTCAATATAAATCTGGATGTATTGTTTATCACTTAAATATGTCAAGTGCTCCTAATGTAAAGCAGTCAGATTAGTGCACACTGGAGTTGCTGCTGATGCCCATCTAAAGCCTCCACCTCCCTCAGACAAGAGGCACACACTCCAGATTAGGAGATTATTGTTATCCATATGGACACATGGCATTACTAACCATTCAATCCCCCTCTCTCACTCATTTTTTTATTTGGACTTACTCACAGCCTTTTTTTTAAAAAAAAATGCTTTAATCCCCATTTCACAATCCCAAGTCTGTCACCATGTGTTGCCACATAACAAATATATTTCCCACCTTGTAATGGACTATCACTGGCACTATGTTCTGTAGTAAAAATATGATTTTATTAAACAACTTGTATATCTCACGTTGGAGACTTTATTAGCAGGCTGATGAGAATAAAGTACTTTGTTGCCATCTTGTGGACTTAAAAGTATCATGCACATCGCCCCGCCACTATTTAATTGATCTTTCACTAAAACCACCAGATTGAATCATCTGTATGGGAAAGTAACTGTCTTTCTCACCCTAGGGTTTAACCGTGCTCTGTATTTACATGAGCTTTACACAGTGACTCATACTACTTAGTTACAGTCTTATTCATTTCTCATAAGCTTTTGTTCTCTACCTGTCAGCATTTCCTGCAGTGACACCTTAGCAGTCAACAAATGTCAGTTAATCAAAGGGTTTAGTGACTTTTTCCACATGGTACCCAGACAGGTTTACTGTATTTTTGGTCAATTTTGTGTGGTTTTCATTATATTTTCACTGGTACAACAACCAGTCTTTGTTTGGTTATGTAAGATTTCTAATTGGTGATGAATCGAGGCAACAACAAGTAAAGGGTATCAGATTGTCATGTGTGTTTTTGTGCTGATCATTTTGTTTTAATTTCCTATAAAACTACATAATTACACAATATATCATAAAGCACAAAACTAAAATACTTTTAGTGCAGAAGAGAATTGTACACACACTGTTTAATTATATGCATCTGACAAAGAATAAGAGGATAAATAGCAGAACGGCTCTGCAACAACTCTTTGCTACAACTAAAATCTTTAATTGTCAACACATAGAGGTTACAAACTCAGGAAGAGAGCGGAAACTTCAGGGGAGGAGGCGTTTTCTACCACAGGATGTTTTCTCTCAAGAAGACTGTATTTGAGGTTCAGTCATCATGTAGGAGTGCTTCACTCAGAGGTAGGGTGAGGATATGAGGCATTAAAGCAAAAGGAAAGCATGCACGGAGCCACACTTGATGGTATCAGAGTAGCTGATCAGGTTCTTCTGCAGTGACAGCGAAGAGACTTATGGAGTTTGCTGCTTGAGCTTCAAGCTTTCAGTGATGAGGAAAAATCGCTGCATCGGAGATGAGTCCGTGCAAAAAAGAAAGACCATGATGGGAGTTTGCTGGATGCTCATGATCCTCCTGTGCTGTGTGTCGTCTCATGCTACTCAGTGTCCCCGCACCAATGCCAGCCGTGGTAAGCATAATTTTGACCATAAATGCTTATATATTTAAGATTAACAACCACTAAATGCAAATAATTGTGAGGAAACACAGTTAAAACTGTAAAAAGCTTTAGTATGTGTGAGTACAGCTAGTTAACACCCCAATTATCAGTGCTTTAAAACTCGTAAATGTTATTTATTGGTTCACTTAATCCTTAATATCTCGTAACGCTGTTTAAATGCATGTTTTCTGATGAGATAAGATAAATTTAATTGTTCTGAAGGAAATTTGTCTTGAGCGAAAATGTGCTGGTGCAACTGCAGCACATTAGTTAGACCACAAATTCAAACACACATGTACTATGTGGAGCGAGTGAATGTAAATAACATGTAAAGAACCGCAACCTGACTCAAATATCCCACTTGTACTGCAAATTTCTGTTTTTCATACTGAACGTGTCTGAAAGAGGTAAATGTGCTGATATCAAATAATTTCCATTGTGTGGGCGGAGTTGCACTGAAAAGACTGGTTTCAAAGCCTGAATTTCAGCGAGGAGAATTAAAATAAATAGACGAATCTTTTGCAGCAGCTGTATTTTAATGAAGTTTTTTTTTCCTTTGTCAAGTCATTGGTTAAAAAGATGCATGAAATGTTAGGCTGAAGTAGCTTTAAAATAACTTTGGAAAATTTAATTAATTAAATAAATTCAGAGACATTACTTTAGAAGATGTATGACGCTTCACTGTCACATTTTTCTCCACAGGGCAGCTGAAATCTTACTGTGTACCTGAACAGGGCCATATTTCTGTATTTGTGCCGTGTCCCAATGTGACCTCTGAGGAGAAAACATATAAACTTCTCAAACACCAGACGGTGATTCACAAATGCATGCTATCCAATGGAGAGACAAAAACCTGTGAAGCCCAGAATGGTTCACAGGTGGATGTGCAATTCAAAAATAAGGAGAAATCCCCAGGTTTCACAGCAAATGTCACAGGTCAAGCAATCTATACATGTGAGGCCGAGCTCGATTACCCTCCTCCCTTCATAAAAATACCAAGTGAACAGGTGGTCATTGTCACAGAAGGTAAATACACTAAAAAGAGATTCTAAGATATGAAGCAAATGTATAATTGTGGGTGATTACAGTGAAATCTGCAAAACAATCATGTATGTATTTCTTCCAGGATGTTGCTGCCAGTGTAATAAAACCAACCATAATGACACAAGAGATGTAAAAGAACCAGAAAGAAGACAAAACCAAAAGTTTCTATGGATCTGGATTACAGTGGTTGTACTTCTCAGCACCTACGGCCTGGCAGTCACCATTGTAGCATTTATCATTTGGGTAAGATGGCATATAAACTAATTCACATTTTCCTTATCTGGTTTTACGTCTGACACATTATCATGTCTCGAAATTGGTAAAAAGTCCCTTTTAGGTCCTTATAAGATTCATAATAACATATCATCTAAGACTAATAGCAGCCACACAAACATTACATGAAAATTAACAATTTCCTGGAATTTTTTTTTTTTTTTTTTGCTTTATAAAGATTTAAACCTATTTAATTATGGATTTTTTCTCACTCAAGTATGGAATTTTTCAACTACTTGATCTAAAGCCAGTTCATAAACCCTATATTATCCCCTTTTTAGCAGCTAAACATGGATTTGTTGGCTTCCCATCTGGAACAGTGCTACAAGTTAAGATTTATCTAATTTAAAAGAAAAGAAAATGCCCATAATTAGACTATTTGATTCCTTCTTATTTACATCAGTGCCACAAAGTGAACAAATGTATACTAAAACAGGTTTAGAGAAGAGGATGTATTTACCCTTAAGAGTTCATTTTGAGTCTTATAGCTGCTGTTTATATTCTGTTCTTTATTTACACTTTCCCCCGCCCCCCAAAAAAGTTATTACTATGTCTACATTTACGGAGCTGCTTTTAAATCTTTTACTCTGTATAATGACAAATATAAAGGCTTTTTATTCTATTCTATTCTATATAAGCTGTTTTGTATTTGGAAAAGTTCTGCAGTTTGTAGTTCGTGTCTTACTTTCCTTTTTTATGTAGATGTCGATGTGTAAAATATTTACAAAATGCTTGCCTGACAATTAGTTTGACACACCTTAATTAAAGAATTAACTCCTTACTAGACTATGCTATTTTGGACCAATCAGCTCAGACTGGCCTTCAAGAGGCATAAAACATGTTTTTTTTTCAAAATAACAATAAGCGCTGCAGCAACATACAACATAAAAAGTATTGTAAATAACACAATGTATAATAATATAGCTTTTTTTTATGACTTCAGATCTTAAATTGTATAATTAGTAGCTTTTAAATGCATCATTAAGGTATAAAAAAACTTCCTATAGTTAAAAAAATGTGTTAATGCTCGTCATTATATCAAAAGAATTAAATATTATCTTGCAGATGATACACATACATGATTAGGATTTAATCTCAGCTAACAAAATTAACATTTTTGGACATGTTTAAACATTTTTCTTCTAATAGTTTGAGTATCATTCAATTATAGTGGATGCTTTTGGCAACAATAGTGAAGAGAATATCAGATAATATGAGGATCCCATGCTGTAACAAAAACTTTTTAACGATAAACATGCTTCTTCGTCAAAACCTATGCATACTGCAAGGTCTACACGTTAACCATCACAAGCAGCCATATAAGGCATCACTAGATGGTCTCATTAACTTTAACAAATCTGTCAATAACTGGGAGATTTTTTTTCAATCTACCCATGAGTGTCTAGTTCTTAAATGCTGGCAACAGTAGTTGAAAAACTCCAAACTCTGCAACGTGTCTACTTCAAACTGTTTTTCTCTTATTGTAAATGAACCCATAAATAAAATCTTGTTGCTCATCTCTCCTCCTGTGTCTTGCAGTTCAAACTGAAGAGTGCTGATAGCCAAAACGACTACATCAACACCAAACCAGCAAAGCAACGCAAGAACAAAAACAAGGTTCAGAATCCCATACCGCGATACTTCTGATCGCTCACGCCTGGCTGGATCACAGCTACACTCCTACACGCTGGGAGATTTTAAGTAGAAGCTTATTGTCAACTTTATGTTTGATTTGTTTAGCAAGTTGATTTTGTTACTATAGAAATATTGTCTACACAGCAAAAGCAGCAGTTCCCGTAGAGTAGTGGGTGTATGACACAATAAAATAAGAAAAAAAAAAAAAAAAAGTTTCTGTTTTGCTCACTTCCTTTCTCACTCACTCACAGTCTCTGTCTCAGATTTGTTGTTGGGAACCCCTCTATTTGTGGTTGAAACAGAAGGTGGTGTCTGAATGAGGGGATTTAACCACATTTAAAGGGTTTTTACAACAAGTTGCCTTGTGGATCAACAGTGACCACAACTTTAAAAACAAACAAACAAAAAAAAAAAGCAGCATCAAGCGGCAATCTGCATAAGAGGTTAAACTCTTCTCTTGGGAGTTTGCAGGCTTGCAAGAGATCCTTTTTCTTGGAAATCATCAAAGATCACAAGTTAACATCAGCGTTGATGTCAAGCAGATAAACAAGGAGCAGCAAACACTTTGAACAATAACAAGCTGCATCATTTCCTGTCTCCCTTCCTCTAATTGTTTCTTTCCTATTATGATCTGCAGATGTCTCAGCTTCAAAGGCACTCCACGTTTACCTTGCTCACCTCGCAGTTTCTGTGCAATGCTGGTTTTATTGGTTTCATTCAGAAGCAGCAGCTGCAAGAAGCAGCAGATAAATTAACATGCTGTTTCAGGAGTTAAGACGGCTAATAAAATAAATAAAATGATCACAACATTTCATCCAGAGGCAATCACTTTCATATTTTAATATTTTTTATTGTTTATTTTTAAGAATTACAAACTTTTGAGAAGCAGATCAGAGCTTGAACTTTAGGATTCAAGGTGCTCTGTTTTAGGCTGTGCTTCTGATGTGTGGTGTTCTGGAAAAATCAGTCCCCTGAGCATCTCTCTCCTCCCTTCCTCAGACTCAGATCGTAGATCCCGCTCTGTTACCTGAAGGACAGGATGACAAAAAACCTTGCTGTCACTAAGATTCACTTTATACAAGAACTTAACATGATGTCTAGAACTATGCATGAAAGTAAACTGGAAAAAATACTTTAAACATGTATTAGACAAGAAAACATCATTGTCCCTTCCTAATTTAAGTGTATTATTGATGCATGTTGGTGCCTCACCAGAACAGGGGTGTAACCCAGGATCTTTAGATGACGGATCTTGACAGCAAGGTAACCATAGGGATTGGACGTACCGTAGCAAAAACAAGAGGGGGGTGCATAAATGACAGCAATTCTAGAAAATTTAAAAAGAAAATAATTTGTCAGCCTTGAGGGAAAAAAAAAGTCAAAATGCAAATTCAGGTATAGACATGACTGGATGAAAGAAGGCGGAAAAAAAAAGACTAAAAAACTAACCACAGATCAGTGAGATTGTTATAGCTTAGATTTTGCACGACTTTTTGCTGAATTTTTATTTTGTTTTGATGGCTTGATCTAACCCCTGCTGATTGCTGAAACATGGCAGCTCACTGCTTTCTGGTAAATGAGGTTAAATGCAGAGTTGAATTTCCCAATCAGGAAAACTAAAATAAAAATTATTATTATTATTACCCAGAAATTAAATAGAATTTAAATAAATTATATGTTGATAACACTAGAAGGGTATGTCAGCCTAATGAAGGGCTGAGTCATGTTTTCCAAAACAGAATTCCCAAAAAAAGAAGGATGCATGGAAGGGAAAGAACAATGAAGTCAGCCATACTCTGAATGTAAAGCTTAAAAACGGTCAGAATCCTAAGAAATAAGGAGGATAAAGTGGTTTCTGTTCACTGCTGTGACAAAGCATATAACAAAAATCCACTTCTGTAACAGATAGGACCCAATTCGGATTTTTAAAATAGCACCAATAATAACTTTGTTTCTGGACACTCAATAAAAATTCTAAATTTAAGGAAGTGAAAACTATCAAACTTCCTAAATAAGAAGAATAAAATGTTTTATTTTGTGGCTTTGGTTAACTGCTGTAAAGAAGCAACTACACGCCCAAAATGTGCTTCTCTCACTGAGATGATGCCAAATTCCTATTTTTAATATGACATGAGTAATAACTTTGTTTATGCCTCAATGCGTTGAAAGAATTAATTCCCCAGATTAATCTTTTTACATTAATGTGTTCCTTTTTCTATTCTATTCTAGTCATTTAGTAGACGCTTTTATCCAAAGCGACTTACATTTGAGAGTAAAAACACAAGCAAGAATTCAAACAAGATGGGACGTCATAATTAAGTGGTAGTCTTTTGAAAACTTTAATAAAAATCCCAAATTTATTTGATAAATGTAGGCTATTTTATTTATTTATCTATTTTTTTTTTTTTTTTAACGATCTGGCGACACCCTGAAATGACCTTGGGAGCTCTTGGGAAAGGGTGAACGAGACAATGAAAGTTCAGAGAAAATTGTGTGGAAATTGTGTGAGTGCACATATAACCACTAACAACTTCAAGCTGAACCTATCAAAGTATTCATCTAAAATCAAGCTAAATATATAAAGAGTCCGGTAAGGTTTCTATGCTGAGGGTAAATGAAACATCTCACTCAGAGTGAAAATTTACTCAAACTTTGTTCCCCAAACTTGCGACTGAAGAAGAAACTATAACTCCTACTGAAATACTACAAGGCTTTTCCGCACATTTCTATGACACAAATGTTACTGGTGCAAAAAAGATGTTAGCATTAGTGTTTTTTTCTTGTGAATATCCTGCTGTAGATTTGGTGAGATTCCTGTAATCTGGAAGCCTTCAACACTAAACATGTTTTTATTTTTATTTTTTGATGTGACAGGACAAATTTTCCTACATTTTAAACAAAAACAACCACACAGCTAGAACAACAACTACAGCCAAACAACATGATCTCTTAAGAACTTTTAACTTCAAAAACTGCTGATTATTATGGAAATGGAACAATGTATGTTTGAGGAAATTCACAGTGCGCACAAACTGAAAAATACCCATGTTTCTTTAGCAAAAACAACATGTAGTGGGATTACGCTTGCGCAGCTATCCCATGACTGAAATAATCATGCAGTAACAATGAGTCTAAAAATGTTGATTTTAGAGATTGAAGTGTTTTACATAAAATACTTTTATAAGTTAATCATTTTATGAATCTTTAGATTCATTCAAGATACAGATAAATGTGTTCAGACATTAAGATAAATTCTTATGTGCCAGGCTATAAACTATGTGATATGAAACTTAATCTGGTCTTTACGCCGGTAAGTTAATCTAATAACTTTAGCTGTTGCAATACTGTTGATAATGAGAACCCTAATAAGTTAAACTGCTGTTAAGTTCTCTTAATATTTCAGTATGTCAATACTGTTTGGGGTAATTTGCTAAATGCAAAATGTAAGTATGTAGTAACATATAAATCCAGAATAAAGTTGTTCAAAGCAGCGAGAAAGAAATGAGTACATGAGATGAGAATGAAGATCTTGCATGGAATTAAATGAATGCTGTAGGGATTCCCCTTAAAAAGCTGAATGAAAATGCAAATTAAAAAGGTATATAAGTTGAAGACCGATTTGCATAAAGAATCTGCAAAGTGCAGAAAATTAAACGCATTTAAACTGTACAATTAAACGTGACACCCAGCTACACAGATGCTACTTTTTAAATGTCTAAAACATGTAAAAATGATCTTATTTAGGTGGTAACTCAATTTTCAGACAAAAATCGAAATTTTACAATGAACATTAACATTCACCACTTTTAACAACCTTCTTCACTTAAAATACTCCGAACCACTTTGTCCTTATTATTTTAGATATTAAAACCTTCACACATAGGGGACGTAAAGTGACTTGAGCTACAGTACAAAGAAATGTTTTCCTAGTAAATTAGGCCTACTTGATCAGTACAGGTACATTTTAACCCATAAGAGCCTGATGGGACATATTTGTCACATACAGTTTCTGAGACATTTTGCTTCAATTTATGGTATAAACTTTGCTCAAAATCCTGTTGAACACAATCTGATAACTTGTCTTCTGTCCCCTAATAAATACCCAGAAGCAGAAAACCATATTATAATATTTTTAAACTATCACATGATAATAAATGGTAGAAATCACCCCCCAAAAAATGTTAATTTTTTGTTACATTTTGTTAAAGGGCCAAATAAAGGCCTCATATTTAAAAAATTTGACTTTTCTTACCATTTTTTCATAGGTGGGCCTTAATGGGTTAAGATCCCTTTTAGCTATACATGCCAACACAACAGTGGAAAAGATGGTTTCTCAGTAATATTGTCATGGAACTAATAACTCATTTTCATTTTAACCATTTAAAGGTCACACTAAGAGAAAAGCAAGAAATGTTTCTTTTCTTTTGGATAAAAATAATAAGAACCACTGTTTAACAAAAGGTTGGAATAAGAGTTAATAATAGAGGGACAAAAACAAAATGGCCAAAATCTGAAACAGTGATAAACGTGGCATTACATACCCTAAACAAGTGTTAGAGATGGCTCAAGCAGGTTTATTTTCCACAAATTTTAAATAGAATGAATTATAGTAAATGAAAAATTGGGTCTACAAAACAGTAGAGCAGGTTGTGAAAGGTCATATAAATTTATCTCATTTATAGTTTTCCAAGAATTTTCAACAATTTCTACATAGTTTTAAGACTTTTGTAGGTTTCTCACGGCTGTAGAAGCCCTACAGGCGGTTCAGAACCCTGTCTGAAATGGAGCTGAATTTAAAAGAAGATTTTCAAATTCAGCTGAAATAATGAACTAAAAATACTTTTTTAACCTATAAAGGAAACTGAAAATACACAGCAGTGTTAAATAAATATCGCTCAGTCTTTTTAATGAAACATATTTAACCATGTGATCTCATGTATGACAAGTTTTGGAATCAGACATTTGACATGAGCCGTCGCAGCAGGCATCAATGCCCGACAGTGTCAGAGCAGAAAGCCCCACCTTCTCTCCTCCTGCAATGTCAGCACCAGGCTTTACCAAACATGACACGAGCATACATTAACATAAAAAAGCATTGACTGTAGGTGTGCTAGAGGTTATATCTTGTTATACAATCAATCAACCACAAACCACTGACGGTATCTTCTTACCTTTGACTGCTCTCTGCTGGAGAACACTGTTCCTCTGCACAGCCGCTTCCTTCTGTCAAAGACGTTTGGTTTGGCACAGATTTGGTTATAAGACCATCTAAAAGTAAACAAAAACAAACACTGCAAGTTGGAATCATTAATTCACAATTTAAGATAAAAAAAAAACTTACAAAATGTGTAATCTTCTAACATCTTTGCTCTAAGATCCTGTCTTTACCTATGAGGTAAAAGTTCTCCACCACCACCCTCTCCTGCAGCATTGTTTGAGCCTGATCCCCCAGCACGCTCTGCAGCCCCTGCGAGAGCCATTGATTAACTGATGGGCTGGCAAGAGGGGATGTTCCCAAGACTGATGTAGGGACAGTCAGGGGCCGAGGAAGAGGAGGACGGTCAACACGGAGGCACAAATCCACTGTCTGAAACATCCTCTCCCGGCTCTTGACAAGCTTTGATGCTGAGGAGAAATAGAGGACTCTCGCACAAAACTACCAAAAAGCAAAACAGAGGCAGATCTGTGTATGTGTGGGTTTATTCCACTTACCCAAAAGTTGCTCTACTGTGCTACTTTGCAGGAGCTGCTCCAGTAGCACAGCTGGAAAGTGACCCAACACACAGAGACAGTAGACGGCCTGTAACAACAAAAACCCAGACATCCTCGGCAGATAGGAGCCAAGGGCATGGCTGAGGCAATCCAGAAACCTGAGGCAAAGAGATGTACAGCACACACATCAAACTAAATGAACAAAAGTATAGATTCAGAGATGCTATCATAGGTTGATGGAAAAGTTTTCTTCAAATGTTGCTGTTTCCACATCATGCAGATCTTATTTCCTGTAGCTTTTTCTTTCTGCTTTCACTCTGCAATTACGTGAAAAAGTTAAGTGTGCTACATGGAAACAGTCCTTGCAGATAAAGGTGCAAAATGTTCTTAAAAAACACTACAGGGAAATTGAGCCTTTTATTAAAACAAAAATGTGAACAAATCAAGAAATAAAACAAAGAAATAAAAGTATATTCTGTAAGTAGAATTTTCTCCTTAGCACAAATGAATTATTATTGGTATTTATACAACTTTTCACCATTCATTACATGCTTAAAAACAATTTACATGTTATCATAATTTTCATGACCAAGAATCAGTCCAGCTCTGATGTCTTTACACTGGCTGCCTGTTCATCAGAGGATACACTTTAAAGTTCTGCTGCTGGTCTATAAAGCTCTGAATGGTTTAGGACCAAAATACATCAGTGACCTCTTGACCCATTATGAACCTACCAGACCTCTCAGATCATCTGGATCCAGTTTCTTATCAGTTCCCAGAGTCAAAACCAGACATGGAGAAGTTGCATTCAGCTTCTATGCTCCACATGTCTGGAAAAACTCCTCAGATCAGCTAAAAACACTCAGTTTATTTAAATTCAGGTTAAAGACCCACCTGTTCTCTGCTGCATTTCAATAGTTTTTATTTAGAGTCCAGATCTGCACCTGGTTCATTTAAGCTTGAATTTTTTTAATTGGATCAGGTTTTAATACGTTTTTTTTAACCAATGTTTTTTCTTTTTCCTTTTTCTTTTGTTTTTAATGTTAAATTATGCTTCTTGTATTCTGTAAAGCACTTTGAATCACCGTTGAATTGTGCTATATGTTTATTCCCCCAACAAAGAAATCCTTTTCCATCTACAGGCAGCCTTTTTTTTAACATTACAGCCTTCTCTTTGACACCAACCATCAGTTTTTAACAGAAGGCAAATAAATAAGGAAAAGTCAGCTTAGATTGAGTAAAAAAGTTATATTAGTAAAAAGATTGACATACTGTTGTCTTCTGTGCTGTAGATCATAGTTAAGAAAGGAGTACACCTTGAGGACACACAGGAGGTCTTTAAGTGTCAGGACATCGGGATTGGTGATCACTTTCTCAGCATAGGCCTCCATTAAGGCATCAGGACAGAAGTGGAGGTCCTCAAACACAGACAGGAAGAGGAGCAGCTAAAAACAGAGACAAAGCTTGTTTATAAGACATTGTGGTAAACAATCCTTATATCTAAATTTCACACAAAAAAATAAATAAATAAATAACCTGTTTATTAGTCCAAATCTCCAGTGTGGAAGCGACATAGTCTGAAATCCCAGTGAGCAGAGCTACATCTCTGTAGAGAAGTTCCTTACAGGACTGAAGCACTTTATATAATCTATTAAAAGGGATACCATGAAGGTTTTCTACCAAAGAAGACAGATGTAGAAATAAAAAACATATTAAACAATGTTTAACATATCCATTACAGATAAAAAAAAAAATTAAATCTTTTCTAAAGCTTTTTTCTTGTAAAAGTTTTACCTGTGATTTTTTTACTGCACACCTGCAGTAGTGGTTTGGAGTAGAAGCCCACTGTGGCCATAGTGGAGATCATGTGTTGGGCGTTGGGAAGGCTGAAATGGTCTGTCATTGATAAGACCTTTTTCTGAAATAAACAGTTTATAAAACAGATGACAACAAAGGATGGATTCACATAAAAAAAGATAAGAACATTTGCATTTTTGTTACCTGGGTAACATATGTATACAGCAATATGCATGCAGAATATAGTCAGAACTAATAATCAAACTCACTTCTAGTTTCCATTTAAGCTCCTTCGGGGCATCTTTTCCCAAAATACGGATCATGGTCTGGAGAGTCATTACATTCTTAATTCCAGGAAGATGGGTCTTGACTATCTGCCTAAAAGAGGAAAATGAATAACCGGTGTTAATTTTAGGCATGTGAGTATATAATTATCTTATGTTCCACTTTTAACTTTCTAAATATCTACTAAATGTGTATATATATCAGATACCTCATGCCGTCCTTTAGTGCATCCACGTTGGGACTGTCATCCATTTGTTCTAGACAGGAAGCCAAAATAGACAGACTCTTCTCATCAAAGTCGTTCAGTTTCTCCTGTTGGAGCAAAATGAAAGGCATCAGAGTAATGAGCAAAACAAAAATGCTGCAAGCATTAACACATCTTTGTCTACTAGAGAGCAATCTCTGACTGCCTACCTGGCAGGTTCGAAGGAAAGTCTGAACCACACGGCTACGTTGAGGCACACCCAATCTGACCATGCTCAAGAGAGAGTAAGTGAGGTCATCATTGCGCATGTGATTAACAGAGCTAAGCGCCTTTTGCAGAAGTTTGTCAAATGCTGGATGTTCAAACATCAGCTGCAACTCATAGCGTCGTTGATCATCTGACATCTTCTTAAGGCTGGACCACATTTGGGTCAGACAGTTGCTGATCTGGCGTACTGTAGGAGAGTACTTACAAGTAAGGTCTAAAACATCTGATGGGGAGCCACAGAGTTGCAGGTGGTTCATGAAAGGAGACCTCTGCTGTTTCTGCTCTGAGACTGCCTCATCAAAGTGCATCTGAGCAGGATGTGACAGCTCCGATAGTTCAGAGGAGGTATGCTTTCTGTCCTCCAGTTCATCACTGTGAATCCTATCATGTGATAAGAACCTCACAGCACTGACAAGACTCCTGGAAATCCATTTTTGGCTCTGTCTTGGGCCCAGAATGTGTGCAAACTGTTGCAAACTGGGAAAAGATGGGTTCTTAACTGTTGTCACCAGAAAACCACGCCGTTGCCATGGAGACCTGTGGCTGCAAAAGCGCAGGGACCATTTCATGACTTCTTGTGTCACCCTGACAGACATAATGCGGCTCAATAATGATCGAAGGAAAGGTAAATTGAACGGGCGTGTAAATAAAACACCAATATAGTCCAATTTATGTCAACATAATTGTTTAGCTACAAACTCCAACGTGTTTAGAAAAAAATATTAATCTTCCATTCGCGTTAAGACATTACTTAAATAAACGTCTCCACTTTATATTCTTGTCCAGAAATGCAGTCTAATACACAGAAAAAACATTTAATCAATAATATGACTACAAGGCTAACAAGGTCAAGAGACCGCTTCCGCTTCAGCTATGGAAAGACTAGCTAACCTTCGTTATCTAACATTCATTTTCTTAGAAATGCAGAAACATACAAATAAGTCAATTGAAGCAAGATAATGTACTTGCCACTCAACGTTAAGTCTGAGAGAAAATGTCTTTCTGTGAGGACAGATAAAGCTAAAGATGCTTAAAAATTCCGTTCATGTTAGCTTTCTCACGTGTACGTTTATGGGGTGTGTGCTGCCATATTTTGTCCCCCTGTAAACCTTTGCGTCGCTAATTGTTAAAACAGTAAAACAATAATTGGAATAATAATATGTTCATTGTAAATAAAACAGGTTTAGTTGACAAAATACATAACATATACACAATTCTAAGAAATATCACCATACCTCCCGATATGGTTCCTTTTGCATTTGTTTTCCACACGGACTAAAAAAAAAACCGCACAACGTCAAATGTTTCCTAGCAACCGACGCTTTCCACATAGAATGGCAAAATTTGTGCTAGCTGGTAAAGTTCGATTTTAGTTTTGATTCTCTAACTTTTGATTACATTTTGATTTCCCCAGCTCACATTTTGCGAATTTTACATCTACAGGCAAAGCAGACTGCCCTTATTATGCCAAAGCGGAACTTTTAGCAGACGCTTTGCAGCGATCTCTGCCAAACTTCAAGGCCCACAAGATCTCCATCCTGCCAGGTGAATGGGAGGTAATACAATTTTAAAAACAGTGTTCTCTAATTTCCAAAGTGGCTTCAAATGTTTTTATCAGTTAAGACAGCTTGCCAAAGATAAATCCTATCAGCCTGTTAAAGACCTGGAAAAAGTCATTCATGTCTTCATCACCCATAGACTGGACTATTACTCTAACTCTTTATGTATTGTTCTTGATCATTCGTCTCTGCATCGTCTGCAGTTTGTCCAGAAAGCTGCTGCTTATCTTTTAACAGGTCACACATCCCTCCAGTTTTAGCAGGTTTACACTGGCTGCTTGTCTGTTTTCACATTGATTTTAAGATTATTTTATTTACTTTTAAAGTTTTAAATGGATTGGCACCCAGTTATTTATGCAATCTGCCCAATTCCACCCCGTTATGTATGCAATATGCAATCTGCATACATAACCGTGGGATTGGGCTTTTGCGGTTCAGTTTGAGTGCCATCAAGTTTTTATATTTTTTTGTTTTTATCATGGTGTCTCTGTTTTCAGTTTTATTTTTATTGTACTTTGCTCCTGTGTTTAATTTAGTTGTGTCTTATCTTGTTACATCTACTTATGAAGCATAGAAATAAATTTGGCATTGACATTTACTTATTATAGCACTTATTTCTATTTGTATTCCCATTTGCTATGTTTATTTAATGTTTTAATGTATTCTTTTTCATATTTTCGTCTTTTTATCTGAAGCTACTGTAATTTCATACTATTGCCTCTGACAGGAATGGCTGGATGCCACCTGCAAAAGAAATGGCTGGAAACATGAGAGCTCTCCTTTGGTTTGGAGGGAGCTGGTGGAGCAAGGGGGCAAAGGGATGCTCTTAGGGGGCTTTAGTGACTTCTTAGAGCACTGCACGGTAGGAACTGACCATTGTCTTGCTGAAAATCACTTCTGGACACAAAAGAATGGTTCTAACTAGTGATTGTTCAGGACTACTACGGCATCACATCAGACATGCCAACAGAAATGATGCTGAAAATTGCAGCAGAGAACCTGGAGACCCAGATGAGCCTTACTGAGGAAGAGATGCATCAACTCAGTCTTATTCAACCCCTTCACATATGGATCACAGGGTAGGTTAATCTGGAAAAAACTAAAATGTCTTAAGTGCTAAGAATTTCAGTTTATAGATTTGGTTTTTCTTACCAGTGCTCTCAGCCTAACATCCCACATCTTGATCCCCTGTCTTTTGTCTGCTGAGATGTTCCCCAAAGTTGCTGCAATCAGCCTCCACCTCTTGGAGCTAAAGGGGGATGGAGAGGAACTGGAGGAGCTGAAAAGGGAGACTGAGGATCAGGCACTTGCAATGCTCCATAAGGTATATTGCTTTCAGAAAGTTTTAATGGCTTAATCGTGTCAGAAAGATCATCTAACAACATCCCCAGGTGACTGTTCACACTGGTCTGGACCAAGCTTTCCAAGAAGCAGATGTCATCCTCCTGCTGGATGATTTTACCACAAACAGAGAAAATGAAAGTGACGAGGAACAGACACAGAGAGTGAGGAGGGAAATCTCAGAGCGGTACAGACAGTACGCACAACTCATCGATACACGAGCCAACAAGCAGGTGAAGGTGATTGTGTCTGGAAACTCTTTCATCAACCTGAGATGTTTGCTCCTTGTGGATGGCACAAGCTCAATTGACAGCCACCAGTTTGTTGCCCTGGCAACACAGCTGGAGAATGAAGCCAGGGCTATAATTGCTGATAAGATGAAAGTGAGATCATCAGGTATTTTTTTTTTTTTTTTTTTTTTTTTTACATTTTAATTTCATTTTGACACCAGAATCAGATTTATCATTTCTGTGTCTTCTTCTGCCATAGACGTCACAGACATCATCGTGTGGGGAAACATCAGCAGCATTTTCTACATTGACCTCCAGAGGGCGAGGGTTTTCAACTATGATGGGGCAATCAAAGGACCGGCTTTCTTTTCCCAACCAGTCCACACGATTTTTCAGGACAGGTTTGTTTCAATGGGAATACTAAGATTTCAATAATTAAACATATGTTAGAGTGCACATGGAGCTCAGTACTTCTCACTGAAAGCAGCATGCTAAATAAACATGACAGTTTGATCTTCTGGCCTACCTTCAAATTACAAAACTGCCCACCGAACAGTTCTCTGCTGTGATTTCAGCCTGTGCAAACACTGATTGCACAATACATCTGGCCTTACAATCTGTGCTGCGATATACCAAAAAAGGTTTTCTTCTTTTCGCAGGAAGTGGCTGGAAACAGAATTTCAACACCTGGTGTGTCGCCGGCGTGCAGCAGTGGCTTCAATGACAGGCCGAGCAGCTGCTGCATCATCCGCCAATGGCATTCTCAGAGTCTTGAAGGCGTGGAATGGTGCTTGTAGTCCAGATGAGGTCCTGTCTATGGGAATACTTTGTCCAGGTTAGAGAATGATTTCAAATAAGAAATCTGTGTCCAGCTAATTTGTGTTAATATATATTTCTTTTACTTCTAGGCGTTTATAATCTCCCAGATGACATCATCCTGTCAGTTCCAGTTACAGTCAGAGATGGGAAATGGTCTCCACTGCTTAATGTGAATGTTGGAGACGAGCTAAAGGAAAGACTTAAGATTTGTGCAAACGAACTGCAACAGGTTTGTCATAACTCTAGATTTGATTTGGCAAAACTTAAAACTTTAATTACCTGACTTATTAACAATAGTTTTTTTTTTTTAAATGGCAGGAAAAAGAACTTGGATGAGAAAAGCTGCATGACTGAAGAGGTTGACAGATATCAGAAAAGGTTTAATAAAAAAAAAAAAAAAACTTAAAATGATCAAAGGTCAGGAAATTTCTTTGCCCACATATTTTTTGTTTCAGTTTGTTCTTTTATTCTTTACTTTCACAAGTGGAGTTGCAGTTCTAATCACCAGTTTAATGACAACACATCTTTTCTGCTTTGTGAAACTCTTCCATCACAGTTTTATGTTCAGACGTAAAAGATCAAACTGAGTACTTTGTGGAAAAAGGAGAAATTAGAAAATATATTCCTTTTTTAAAATTATACAGTTTGTTAAGTTTTTATATATATAGCTCAAGAAGCAGTATTTAAGCATAAAATACGACAACTTTACACAAACTAGTCTCTTAATGTCGTTTTCTACATCTGATGTTATCACCCGCCACCCATCTCCATTAATAGCTGGGCTGGCTTCAAAACATCACATTTTTTATTCCCGGCATGGGTGCTGAAATATCAAACCAACTGAATCTAATGGGCTCTTTTATCCTGAAGCATCCAAAATGAGTTTTTGTTAAGTTATTTTTTTTCCATTTCACAAATTGTGCAGTACTTTGTCAGCTGACAAGGAGAACTTGAACAAAGTGGTTTTTACATGCAGAAAATACACTTTCCTTTTTTCTTTTCTTTGCATTTCTACACTATACACAACTGGGGAAAAAAGGAAAGGTTAGTACAAATACAGTGCACTAAGACATGTCAGGAAATTGATACATACTCTGAAACGTTATATTCACTTTGTACAACCCACCCCTGAGACTTGGATGCTGAGTGGTTTACAAAAGCAAAATAGGCCTTTCCGTACAATCAAATGCAGATTATTATTATTTTTTTTTAGTAAATTCTTGTACTTGCATTGGCCAAATACAGAATGTTTAATGAAAGTAATAATTCATAAAAAAAAAAAAAAAAAAAAAAAAAAAAACAGAAAAAAGCAATTTTTTTTAATCTGACCTCCAATTTTGATGCATGCTTGAGGCACCACATGCATGAGCAAAGGAGGTTTCCTTTGTATTTATATCCCAATAATGACTGTAGATGTAAAAATTGTACACGGGCCAAACTATTGTTTTTAAAACATAATTTTAGATCAAGAGAAAATTCCGTCACATATGGACTGATTACACATGGATGTATGAATTCTATTCACAGATGTCAATAAAAATGTGGCATCCATCACAGAGAGGAAACACAGGGACTTCTCTTCTATCTTGCCTTGCATGAGGTCACTTATGTGTATATGTTAACCAGTTACCAACATCCATGAATGTCAAAGATTACATTTTCAAGCAACAAGTGACTTAATGTTTCAAAACTGTAAAACTCAGAGGTACAGTTAGGGATTCATCTTTTCCTTTTCCAGCTTTAGGAATATATAACCACAACCTTACACCCAGATGTACATGGTGTGATTAAAACAATTATAGGTAACTAAAGGGATAAAATGTACTTTCGATCTCCCCCTAAGATTTTCTTTTTTTTATAAAGTTTTATTGGCTGGGCATTAAATTAAATAATTTATATTATATATATTAATAGTTATATTGTATTTCCAACATTTCAACTTTTCATAAACCCTCTAAATAGACATCTGCTTTTTGATGAAAACATAGCGTTCGGGTTAAGCTGGTAGCTAAGGCATCAGAACATAAAGGCATCATTATTGTAACCAGGACGCTGCATTTAAACAGGTTTGTCAAGCCTGTATTTTAAATTCTATGCAACCATAAACAATAATGGTGTCTCCATAACTGTTGACCCAAGACAAGGAACAAGTCGAGTACCAAAGCTTAGCAGAATTTAGAAATGTGAGGCTATGAAAGCAGAACGCAGCAAGTATCTCAACCATCAGCCACACAATCGCCAACCAACAGTATTAAATGCCAGACTCCTTGATTAATGTCTTGTATATAGGGGTATGTATATAATGTAGTTTTTTTTTTTTACGTACAAATAAAAACAAAAAACAGTTGAATGTGGGAGTAAGGGGATGAGCTATGACTGAGGATGTTGAGGAGATGGAGGTGTGTCTGGAACTCCTCCCCCCACTTGTCTGTCCAGCACCTCATCCAACTGCTCTAGTTCACTTTGGTCCAAAAGCTCAAAGTCCTCTTCCTCTGTGGGAACTAGCGTGTCATCTGGAAACTCCTCGCCAGCTCCGCTTTCAGTTGTAACCTCTTCCTCCAGATCCTCATCAGGTTCTAGCGCCTCAACTGTAGAAACTGTAGTGTTAGCAGTGGTGTTGGGGGATTGAGTTGGGGTCTCCAGAGCACTCGGTGGGGATTCAGTGGGAAGGAACTCAGCCAAGGAGGGCTCCTCGCTGGCTTCACTAGAGCGCAGCAAGGCTGACAGTGTGTTCTGAACAACGGTAGAGATGGCCGTGCTCACTATCTCCTGACTCAATGCCTCCAAGGACCGCTGTGCACTCTGGGTTACTGCAGCTCCCTTCTCTCCCTCCTGCCTGTGTGCTTCTTCCCGTATGCCTGGAGCAGGTAACGTGCCCTCCTCACCTCCGGGTGGTCGTCCATGTCCGTTGAAGTGCGTGTTCACAAAGTGAAGAGGTGAGGCCAGGTGTTGGATAAGGAGGCTGGCAGGACTCAGCGGCTCCCCCTCTGACTGAGCTCCAGCCTGGGCTCCGTCTCCTTGGCCTGGAACTCGCAGAGGAAAATGAAGCAGATTGTGCTCAATGGTTGGAAACTCTTCAACCGAGGGGAACTCAGGGAGGTCACGCAGATAGGACTCCTCTGGATCACTGTGTAAACTCTGCTGGTCCAAATCTGAAACAGAAAACAGATGATGAAAAGAAGCACAAGTCAACGTCCTCTAGCTGTGATCAAGCAAATATAATACTTACCCTCAGAGACGTCAGTGAGTTGAGGAGTAGTGGCTCTAGACACAGAGAAACCTCCACTCTCCAATATGGATACCTCTTCATCCGACAACTCGGAGTCTGTGATGGCCATAGCCAGAGCCGTAGTTTTCACATCCACCTGGTGATAACACACACATCAATCACTTTTTCCAATAACAATAAAAAAACAAAACTATCCAAGTTATTTTTAAAGCTACAGTGTGTAATAATTACTGAGATTTAGAGATAAAAATGAACATAGTGAGTTGTGAATGGACGGTGGCTGTCAGTGACCAAAATTCTTCCAAACATAAACATGTTTTCATCTGTGAGTGAATCCAGTGGCCTCAGGTGCAGCGATAACTGGACTACAGGTAACCAGGTGTTGTGTACAGGTGTCCTGTCTTTTTGTATGGGGCTGGGTTAAAAAACAAAAACAATATATCGATTTTAATATATTCAAATGACAAAAATACAATAATAATTCATAAAACTTGGAGATCCATTTTTTTTATGTCATTTCCAGTAACATGGCCCTACTCTTGCGTGACTTACCAAGTTTCAGTGAGATCTCAGCATATATACACACACACAAATTGTTTCCTGTATTGCCTCTACCCAAAATCAGCTTCTCTTGCCGAGATGATGTCACATTCAGATGTTTTCATTCACCAGTGTGGATTACATTCATCTATAAAGTCTTACATTAGCAACTAACGCTAAGACCGCAGGCACTCGGATTAGCAGCTAATGCTAACGGGTGCCGCCATTCCACAATAGCAAGTGATGTCACCACACACATATGTACTTTGAAATAAATCGGACCTGGTCATTTAAATCCACATTTCCTGTAGAACAGGTTTACACACAGACACGTGCGTGCACACACAGGTTTCCATCAGAGGACAGAGTGCACATGTCGGAAAACATGGCAACCAGCTAAAAAATCAGACAAAAATATGAAAATTTTCTAAATTTGCTCGGGCAGGTGAAGCATCTTGCTCTAGTGAGGAGGAGACTGAGTATTTCTCCTGCTCCTGTGTTATGCCAGTAGCGTCACAGTCGTCATGGCAATGCACACAACTGAACAAGCTGAATCTACCATCATTGAAGGAATTTCTGAGTCGTATTACGGGTTTAAATGGATCCAATATTCTTTGTAAGATCAGATTATTACAGCAATCTGATTTCTCCCAGATAACTGATTTTGATTGTCAAGTTAAAGCACTTAGTGTTTATAAAAAATATATATATATATCTGAGAATGTCTATAATATTCAAGAAAATAGGTGGTGTTACATAATTAGCTGTAAATGAATCAAAGTCAATCGAATCTAATCAAAATCAAATTGAAATAAGCTGTTCAAAGGGTTCTCACTACACACACAGTTGTTTGTCCATTCAGAGGCACAGTAGTAAGAATGGTAGCACAAATATAGCAGCTGCCATGCTTGTGGAACCACATCAAGTAGAAAATAAATGGCTGATTTTAAGAGAATAAAAACAGAGATTTGCTTCAGTAAAGAAATCTGATAGCAAGAGAAACCTTGGTATCCTACTTTATTGCACTATGCTTTATGTTTGCATACTATAGCACATGCCAAGAGTATGCTGATATACACATGTAATAGTTAATTCATAGTTTCCATGTCTGTGTGATGCAAACTGTGTCATCTTTACCTGTCTGTAAAGACCCAACCACTATCCCCACTTCTATCAGATAGCTTTGCGTCTTCTTGTTATCAAGATATTTTCTTTTACTTATCCATGTGAATAACCCTAGGACCAAGTATTTGACATTACAGACTTTGTCATTTACTGAACTGACCTACAAGCTTATACATCTGAGTTGTACTAAAGGAATGTGGTCGTACATGAAAGACAATCCTTGAAGTTGTGAGGCACAACACAGTTTCACTGCATTAACACCACTTTCAAAGAGGTCAGAGCTGACCTCAGGACTCCATACATCTAGTACATTAGAGCCACTGTGCTGCTTCCTATGGGCATTTTACTGTTTTAAACAAAAAAATATGCCCACAAAACCCATTTTGCATGCACTTTGATTTGATTTCTCAGATGTGTTATCTTACCGTTGGAGCAAAACAAGATAATTCCTCCTCCACTTCACTTTCACTCTCTGTTTCTGCCCTTGGCTCATCCCCTTCCTCCATCTCCTTCTTTACCTCTGTTAAAACATCACACACTCTCAACATGCTAGAAAGAGGAAATGTATAATCAAGTCTTATATTAAGGCCACAAATATTAAAAAGGCGCCTCAGTAAAACTCACTCCTTTTGTCATGTTTGCGGTGCTCTGTTTCTCCCTTCATGCTGTAGTCCAGTTTCATCAGGATTGGCTCCAAGCCGGTGTACATCCTCTGGATGAGTTCATGGTACACCACCAAAGGCCACAGCAGCACACTCAAAACTGAAAAAATGATTACTTTATAAAACTGGTTTTCCTTTAGATTTTTTAAAATCATAATGCTTTAAATGGACCAGATGGAGGAAGCCCTACATTTTCACATACAAAGAGCCACTGTCTGCAAAATATTAAAATACAATCCAACATAGAATTTAGTGTAATCACACCACTGATTGCTATCTTTAGTCATAACCACACACATTCAACCAGACAGTCAGTTAGGCAAGAAATGACTCACCTATAATATAAGAGATCATGATTCCTGGTACATAATGGCCAACTACAGCAAGTACAAAACAGCCGCTGCACATCATTACACAGAACTGGGGAACAGACATAAGAGATTTTTAAACCAAAATGTTCTCATTTCAGTTTAAAATAAATATAAAAAATCATTAGTCTGCACACCTTGCCATGGTTTTGCTGTTTGTACTGCAGCATCTCCTGCAAGTACAGGCAGCAGGTCAGGTAGCTCTCTGCAAGGTGGTGGCTGAGCTCAGGAATACTAAGCAGACGCTGCTTCGAACTCAATGTTTCACTGTGTCCAAACCAGAATGCCCACAAAAACAAACATAGGAAGACTAAATTAGCACTTGTCAAGAAAATAAATCTGTAAATGTTGGATGTTATGTTTGGAGAGTGGTAACACTCCTTGTTCACATAACAATAGATGTAACAAAAATGATGTTAAGAAACTCTGACAAAGATTTAAATCTGTTAAGACTTAAAACAATGCTTGTGTCAAAGAGAAAAATGTCCTAAACTTGTTGCATACACACCTTTCTCCGGGGTGAATCTCTACATGTTCAACTGCAGGAAAGAAAACAATCAGAACCAGATCATCAGCAAAAGTTGAGTTTCACAAGATCAAAATGCGATTTTAAAGATGACCACATAAAATCAAAATGAATTGTTATAAATTATGTTTTTGACATGACCACTATACATACACACGTTTGATATGAATCTAATACTGCATGATTGATCAAATAAATATAAAACCAAGCCCCCAAACACTGGTTGTCTGAGGGGAAAGCCTCAACATTATTTAGCCAGAGTTATGCTTACAAAAATGCTACATAGATTATCAATGAAAGGCCTGGACTCACCAGTAATAATGGGCAACTTGGGCTTCCATCTTTCCAGTAGCATTAGTCCCAGCAGGGACACACTCAGCAGGAATAGGGGCCGCAGGGAGGTGGAAGACAGAAGCCTGTGGAGAAACAAAACATACCAACATACATTTAATATTGGAGCACGCTGTCATGTTAATTGTCATGTACTTCTGTCAGATGCTGTTGTTTAATATGAGACAAGAGAAAGTGAGTCTGCCTCTGACAGCTGGTGAACGAGGCCGGAGACATTCAGCTTGACATGAGTATGTGCTTGAATTACGCTGGTAACAGGTGTAACAACTTAAAATAACTTTGTTTGTCTAATTTGCGCAACAATGTTATCCACTGATACAAACAACGTCTATTTCCGTGCAGACAAATTAATTTAAAGTGGCTGGCAGGATACGTTAGCATTAGGCTAAAGACGTGGGATTAGCTAACTTATCTTGACATTCATTCGTAATATCCTCGCTGACATTAGCCAGTGGGTTAATGGTGTACTTCATAGCAGCCTTATCAAGAGAATGTGATTAAAACACAAACTCGATGAGGTACCAGAATAATGTGTTTAGCGTCAGGGCGACGGAGATGCTGTAGAGCGGCCTCTCCCAGACCAGCAGCCTCTGCACCCACAGCAGCAGGGGTTCGTACTGCGATAACCAAGCCTGAAGACGCTCCCGCAAACGCTCGAGCTCTGGGTTCCCGTCCACGCAGGCCTGCTCCGACGTCCCCGCGGGGAAGAGTTCCTCCAGGCCGACCGAAGAGGAGGTTACTGAGGGGCGTCTTCTGGCCTCCTCTCCGCTCGCCATGTTTCCCCGACTTTGTTATGTTGTTTTGGAGATCACGGGGTATATGGAAAGATCGGTGTAAAGTAGTACACTCTTAAATAACATTGACTTTCCGGTTTAGATTTTCAGAATAAGTTTATTTGTTTTATGTAATGTTTGTAATGTTAAGGCTAATTAAACAAAAATAACACAAAACAAAAATAAGAAACAAAAAATCGATATACAGGCCCCAACCAGCAAAGGCACAAGTCTATACAGTAATTAAAAAATAATAATAATAATAATCATAATAATAAAATAGAAATAACTTTAACAGGTGGGAAAATAATTTAAAACTTTGTTTTACATGCTATGCAGAGTATGCATAAAAATCGGTTCATATACATTTGTTTGAATTTTTTGTTTTGTTTGTGTTTGTGGTCACCTTGTCAAAAGAACACCATGTTATGCAATGCATACCTAAACATTGAACAACATAACTGCATCAAAAAAATTGAAAGGGTCAAATTAAGTTAGCATGTAATGGCTAAAGTGCACTTTATATATATATATATATATATATATATATATATATATATATATATATATATATATATTTCTTAAGTTTTAATCTGAAGACAATATTTACTTCCGTTTTTGTTCTTAAATATTTAAGCTAGTTAAAATCGCAATGGTAGCAGTCCAGATGGGCGGATGGACGATAAGACCGTCATAGATAAGAAAGAAAAAAAAAGGAAAAAAAAACGTGGTCACGTGTTTCCTTGTTTACCATGTCGGGAGGACAGGGTTAAAGAAAACCTGTAAGTCTACCACCATGTGGTTACAGGTCCTGCTGAGAGTTGAGAAGTGTTAAAACGATGTTACATAAAGGTGAACACACGCTCGAGCGCGCACAGACACACGCACACTAGACCTGCAAAATCTCTGCAGCTTCTGTCAGTTTTAAAAGAATTATTATTATTATTAGTTTTAAATACAACATATGTTCTATATGCTATAAAAACATACAGTTTCATGATGTACTTTGAAAAAAATAAGCAGTTAATTTATTGCAGAAATATAGTATATTGTAAACATTAATCAGTTTGGACAAACTGAGTCATTAGGGATATTTTTAGTGTTTTTTTTTTGGCAGGGGGTTTGTTCTGAAGATATATTAGGGCATCAAATTACGCTGTCCAATAATATTTGACAAAGTCATTGATTGTGGAAGACATTTAAATAGAAACTGCATCACAGCCGGGAAATTTCTTGTCCTCTTATCATCTCTCTTGTCAATTTCTGAAAGACACAAATACCAGTCCATTGAAATCTTATTAAAATTAATCAATGTGTCAGTTAAGCAAATTAGATTTTTTATGTGAAAGAACATTTGCATGAAAGGAGGTGGTTTTGTACTGTTTTCTACTTAAAATCTCTTGATGTTAACCAGGCAACTGGGTCGGGATTATAAAGGGTGGCTGGGATGTTAAAGAGGCTCATTAGCCTACCTGTCACGATTCACTGCCAGGACTCAAGCATACACAGACAAGTAACGGAGGAGAGGGGAAACCTCTGTCTTCTGGCGTTATGACACAAGGGCATCGATACCTGCAGGGGTTAAGACCATGGCCTGCAGCAGGTCTGACAGAGAGACGATGCCCTTTACTACATCAGCCTTGTCCACCAAGACCAGCCGATGGACCTGGCAGAAGGAAGAAAATAAATGATCTCCTTTTATTCTGAATTAATTAGAAATCTGATAAAGAGCAGAAAAAACACCTACCTCAGCTTTGACTATTCGGTCTATAATAGTTTCCAAAGTTTCATCAGCATGACACTTGATCACACCCTCGACATAACATGAGCGCCTGTGAATGGCTTCCCGCATCGACATGTCCAGATTGTTATAAATCTTCTGGGCTGCAAGATTCTACCAAACACAGATTGTTTCTCAGAAAATTAACAAACTTTGCAGGTGTTGTGACAAATAGAGTCTTAGATGGGAAACCTCTACAATACTCACAATGACATCAAATCTTGAGTAGAGTGCCACCACTCTGCCTAAAAAAAATGATTTGTTAAACTCTGAATTAGATTACAATGGTGAAAAAAAAACAAAAAACAAAACATGTACGAACAAATGTTTACTGTAAAAATTATACCTTGTTCATCCACCACAGGGAGTGCTGAGACCCGCCTTTCTACAAATATTGAGAGAGCATCATAAAGTGTTGCTGTTTGCTGAACTGTGGCAATGTTTCTGAAAGTTCCTATCCCAAGTTCCTGGATCTGCCTCTGGAGGAATACGGGCCTGGGAAGCTTTTTACCCTGAAAGTATCCAAACACGCTACAGTTACATAAGATTATACATGCATAAGGCTATTTTAGGAAATATCAGCTTAAAGCTATCTCACAAATAGATGGAGGAACTTGAGGATTCTTTTGTGGGTCAGAATGTGCAAGACATTTCCAGACTCTGGATCGATGATAGGCAGCCTGTGGATTTTGTGTCTGAGTAAGGAATAGATGGCATCAAAGAGGCTACAGCAGGAGAAGAGATAGCAGAGGAATTTACTGCTTTACAGGAAAGACAGGCAGACTTCACACTAATTGATGTGTCCACTCACCTGGCGTCTGGAGAAATACTAACAAGTAAATGATTCGGATACTTTAAGTAGACATCTAAACAGAAGAACAGGGAGAGCTCAAATGGAAATTCATTGAGATGTGTGCACAGAGAAAATGCCAGTTATCTGTGCTGATTATTTACTTTGAGGTGAATCACCTCTCCATGTCTCAATCCTGTGGCTCTCCAGCCCATACATTTGGACCTTTGGTGGGAAAACACAACATATGAGTCACTAGTTATAAAAGCAAAAATGATCAGCTCATATAAGGCAGCTTATAAATTCAGCTCTACATATTTATCAACTTTGGTTTTCATCGCCATCTATATCTAGTTCCTACTTTCTGTAGGAACTCTGTCCAACAATCCATATAATCTCTAAGATTGAGGTTTTCACAGAAAAATTTCTAAGTGGGCTTAACGGCCCACAAGGGGTCAAAAGAGTCAGCAAGCCCTCACTGAAATATGCATCCCCCCAAAAAAGACACAAAGCAATCAAAATTTTCACAGAAACAAAATGGGATGGAAAAAAAAGGAAGTTGCAAAACATCCCAAAATATCACTCAACTACAGAAAAACAAGACTACAAAATGAAGCTGAATAAAATTAGGTCAACTGACCGACTGTGACACATAAATTACTAAACACAACCAGAACGACTCACAAACCATCTAAATATGCCACAAAATTACATAAAAAAGACACAGAAATATTTACAAAGATGCAAGAGGACAAAATGTGTCCCAAAACCATCCAAGTTAAAAGAAAATGACCACTACAATATGTAAAAATCAATCATATAAGACAAAAAACACCCATGAAGGGATAGAAAACATCCTGAAATAGATGTTAAATATCCTAAAAGAAACAAACATGGAGTATAAAAGGGCAAAGTCGTCTATAATAATAAAAAAATAAAATGAGATTAAACAATCAATATCGGACACAAATGAACGGTTACAAAATGATGCAAACTGCCTGGTATGAGTCATGAAATTAACATAAAGGAAATTAAAATAGTACAAATGAGTCACAAAGTGAGCCGACTGAACAGAATTGGATCATATATAATGCAAACAAAATAAGCAAAAAAAGTAAATAAAAAAAGCCTTTTAAAGATTAAAAATGAAAACGTAAAATAATGTTACTTACAGTATGTGTAAAATATATTACAAAATCATACACAAATGATCATTGTGATAAATTTGTGTTTCACGATGCTTCTTAGTCATTGCAAAAACAAGTTGGGAGCATTTCCCACACACGTCGAGCCATCTGTTGTACATAATCCATCAATCCTGCTTTTCTAAAACAGTAAAATAATAAGTCACATGGCTTTAAACCGTTATGCTCACCATGGGAGACTTGTAATAGCAATGGAGGATGTTGATGAAATCTGTTATAGTCAGCATTCCTGTAAAAGAAAAAAAATTATATCCCCATTCTTATTAACTGACAGCTAGGAATATATTAATAAAGATAATCCCACATCTTACCCACAAACTTTTGCAATTTACTGTCCCACAGAGGTGCAGCCCTTAAGCCATTTGCAACCAGTGCAAAAAAGGCCTTTTTTACCTAAAGAGGTGAATAAAATCACAGTCACGTAAAAATCTCACAATATTTACAAATGTTTTTGTCCTTTTGAAAAAGAAAAAAAAAGTTCATTTTTAATTTCATGACAGCAAAACATAAAAAAAACTGGGGCAGGATATAATAATAATAATAATAATAATAATAATAATAATAATAATAATAATAATAATAATAATAATAATAATAACAACAATAGAGTCCTTCCATACTTCGTATGGCTTGGACCCTAATAATAATAATAATAATAATAATAATAATAATAATAATAATAATAATAATAATAATAATGTCTTATATATCAATGTCAGCATTCATGATATTATGTACCTAATTCAAATAGTATGTTTTTCCTTTTTACTTGATTTCAGATAGTAAATAGTCCAGAGTCTCATGTTGTGTATTATTTGTTTCATAATACACCAAATGTGTGCAAAGTGGGACATGTCTGGACTGCAGTGAGACCAGTTTTGGCACCTGGACGTTTTTACACATTGTAAGACATGTAAGATGTGGGTTAGCATTGGTTTGCTGAAAAGAGTCTTCTATGAAAAGAAGCCATTTGCCTTTCTGAGATACTCTTCTTACATCCAGTCATGATCCTAGAGAACTAACCTGACAACTGAGCGCTATAAAAAGAAAAAAAAAAAAATGAAGTATCTAAATAAATAATAAAAAGTTCCTTATTCAAATGCTGCTAGCATTTTTTAAGTGAATGTTGAGTTGAAATTATTGCAAACCAGTTCATTTTATTTTAATTTTACTCAGTTGTAGTATTGTTTTTGTTGTCTATAAAAAACAAAAGCCTGTATGTTTCTGTTGGAAATCAGTGATCTTACTTGTAATGTAGTATCAAATATGACCAGTTTGCAGCTGGTTGGAATGACATCATAGCAACAGTGACTTTTCATGAAATTCAAGTAGACTGTGGCATCAATCTCTAGAAGAAATTAAAACAAATGATCAATAGCCTCTCTTACAGGGAGTAGACATAGGCATGGAGATACATATATATATGCCAAATGCACACAAACAGGACATATCTACACATTTAAATCTAAGAAATGTGCACATTTAGACGATCCAGCCGCAAATATATACCAGTTAGCATACCTTGCTTCTGTATTTCCTGCTTCTCTTCTGACACCTACAAACACACCAAGTCAAACATTCACCACGACATTTTCAAGTTACAGGACTACTTATTTCCTAAGTTTCAATTACAGCTTTAACTTCATATGCACTCATTTCTATAGTCTTCTGGCATTAACATTTCACCTGTGAAAGAGGCTCCATAATTCCATGGGAAAAGTTGGTTTTACAGCAGCAAATGCTGGTGACTGGTTTGTTACCCTTTGCTACAAAGCAGCTGGGTCTATATTAGGAGCTCTAGAATGGTATGTGTTGGGCCGGGGTTTAAGGAGGGGTGGAGTAAAAGAAGCTGGCAAAGGCTCAAGGGGAGGAACCTTCTGTGTTCTTTCAAAACCCTTCCTTGACTGTATAGCCATCATGATTGCGCCTTCACCGATGTTTAAATGCATAAAGTGAAAAGCTGGGACAGATGTGCTTCAAAGAGACAGAAGACCAAACTGTTCAAAGAAAAGCATTTATTAATTCTAGGTATTTCAACACCTTTTACCATATTTGCATTTTACACCATGTACAAAATTATACTTCTTTGTGCTCCAAAGTGTATCAAATTCAAATGCTCAGAGCTATTAGTCAAAGGTTCAATAACAAAAGTAAATGTCCATGTTTAACTGGGCACATAAAAATTATTTTTCAAAATCTTCCTCTGGTGTTTTTAAAGAGATGGGGAAAAAGTAGTAAGCCTTAATGAAAAGATGTGATGAAAACAGAGCCAAAAGTGCAAATACCAGATCAAATCAAAGAAAGAACACTGCAGTTAACCTTTAACGTGTCATACACAAAACCAAAAACCAGCTTTAAACTGCATAAAAACCCACATAGCTTATTCTTTAAACACCTTCAGCATGGTGGAAAAACTTCAATTTGGCTTTAACCCTGTCACAAAAAAGTGGCTGTAAGATCATGTGGCATCCAATAGACGCAGAAAATCTGGTGAACTATGACTAGAGAATATGCTAAATATTTTAAAATAATGTTATTATTTCTGTGAGGCTAGTGACTGTTGCATTGAGATACGGAGACTACTTTTACTTTACTGTACTTCCCGTTCAATCTCTTGGATAAAGTGGAAAGTTAACTAGGACAGGTTTTGTAATATAAAGAAAAAAAATGGCGTACAAAATTCAGTGCTTGCAGCATGAGTTTGACCAAAATCTAACGTGCTTGAAGATAACAAGCTTGTAAAGAGTAAATAGGGAGGGAAAGCATAGAATAAATGAGCTTTGTCCTTCCTTACAGAGCCAGATTATTTAAAGAAAAAAAAATATGGTGAAGCCCTCAACTTATAGATATGCTGTGCAACCCGCACACACACACGCACAATCATGAACCTGCCAAATAGTTAACAGCTTATACATTATGGCTGCAATGTAACAACTCAAAAGACATTATTGACAAAGACCCTTCACCCCTCATCTGACACATTTAAACTATGATAAATGTGAAGAGCAGAGCAGTTTTGTTGCCACTAAAGAAAACATTAAATTTTCTCCATATTTCTTGTGGTGCCTGCAGAAAAAACAAGAAGTGGGAGTGTCACTTGCACTCTCGTATTCGACTTACTCTGCAGTACTGAACTATAAATGAATTTTCACCCTGTGCTGTATCAGCACAAACCTTCCTGTAAAGTGCACCTGTATTCTACATCTGCAAAAATAAACAAACACATAACTTGGAAAGGTTAACGAGTCATGAAAATAATGCTGGTTCGATTTCCAAAGTCGATCACTGCAGGTTGACAGGCTATGATATCGCTAACCAGGCATGAGAAGTGCTTGGATTTTGTCAACAGGCAACATGCATGGCGAATGGCAGGGGTGCAGCTGCACAGGAGGAAGAACCCCCAAATTGAAATCCAGATGTGGTTCGGCAGCTCCATGCAGGCTAGAGGACAGCCACGGTAGCGGTTGACGGTTGTCCAAAGGACTAGGGCTGAAGACTGCTGTGGTGTTTCCAAGCTCACACTGAACATGAGAGGGGGTTGGGTAACAGCCAGGACAGATGAAAGAGGCAGCAGACCAGGACCGAGGAGCTTCCATTTCAGCCTTCCTTTGTGGATGCATATGACCCACTGAGGCAAGAAAGGAACCCCAAAGACACATAACAGATTTGTGTGCAGACAACAAAGGTGGACTTTGTCTGTGGTGTTGGCCGCTTTTAAGTGCACCAGTCTGACGGTTCAGACTTTTGTTAGCCAAGACACAACAAGGGAGGTGGCGGGTTGGAGCAGGAGCTTCTGGACTTAGGTTGGAAGTCTGGAGATGGGTGAAGCTGACTTCATTGGGTGGAGACAACAGGGACTGGCCGCTTCTGCAGAGACTGAGCTGGTGCAGGACAGCACTGGTAGCAATAAGGCCAGCTATACTGGTTAGATAAACCAGGCTGAGCACACAAGAAACCTGCAGATAAAATGAGATTAAATCTTTCATTACAAAAAAAAAAAAGTCAAAACACTTTTTACTTTATGCCCCTTTCACCAATTAGATTTTTTACCCACTTTGGAGGGATGTAAATTACAGAAAACAGAAACATGACCAACATTATACACATAAACCTGAAGGGAAATTTAGTCTCTTAACTCACCTTTGTAAAGTGCTGATAAAGGGTAGTAAGGGCTTGACTCCATGCAGACTGCTCCAGCAGCACACAGAGGTCAGTGTAGGTAAACCAGCCACGTTTCATCCCCTGCCGTTCCGCAATGCTAAAAATACAGCGATCAGAATCAGAAAAAACGGTCTCAACAGAAAAGTAATCAAGAGTAGGGCTGCAACTAATGACTATTCTGATGGTCAATTAGTCATCGACTACTAGAACGACTAGTCGACTAATCCGATTATGTATCTCATATTATTAATGGCTCTTATTTCACTTTCAGCTTTTAAATCTCGCATGAGGTGGTTATGTAAGTTCGACATGCCTCCTCTTTAAATGTTTGAGCATTGCAGACGTACTTCCATGGTATGCAAGGTCAGCTTTACAAATCTCACATGTATTTAATTTATTTTTTAAGTTTAACGTGAAGTTATTTCAGACTTTTGACGTCCTCTACTGCCGTTTTGTTCCCTGGTCGGCCGCCATATTTTCCCCCTGGCGGACTTTATTGTGCATGTGAAGACGATGTCTCAATCTGTATTTTTTTTTTTTTTTTTGCCGACAATAGTCAACGGGTAAATTCATTGTCGACAATTGTCAATCGTTGCATTCCTAATCAAGATTAAATACAATATTTTTTACATACTCCATTTTACAACATCGAATCACAAGTCAAAATAATATATATATATATATATATATATATATATAAAATTTATGTAATTTAAGAACAGAGTATTTTGCATTTCATAACATGCACCAGGCTGATAACAAACCTGGTTTCCAGCTGGCTTAATATATCAAAGAAGTCATTGGGCTCTGTGAAAAGGGTCCATTCCTGGAAAATACAACACAAGGCTTGAGACCAAGAACTTGAAACAAATGCAAATGCAGGCATATTCACATCCACAAGCATGCACACAGTGCCACTCACAATGGCGTTCAAGAAATTCATTTCCAGGTTATTGACAGTTTGGACGTCCAGTTTCCCAGCTGCTCCCCATTCATCATTAAACACCTCTTCTTCCTCACCTTCATCATACAGGTACTTGCTGGCAACCATCTAAACCAAATTGAGAAATCTGAGGGTTAACTAATGCATTATGAGAAACAAAGTTTAAAAAACAGCAGTGTAGTTCCCATTAGTGTCAGATACATACTATTAATAACACTGTAATATATATAGAATGACCTATGAACCCCAAACACATACCATCGAGATCAGGAAAAGGTCAGAAGAGGAGATCTTTTGCAGGTATTCGGGGTTTCTATGTCGGAGCCTTTCAATGTAAACCAAAGCCAGCATCATGGCACATGGTGAGATGCAAGCCTCCCTAAACAATGATGGGGAGGGGGGTCTGGTTTTAGAGATAACACTGACAGTGCCAGAATGGAAGAGCTACTTATTTAAGATTACAGGGTCATTACACAGTACAAACCTGGCAACATGAGCAGCATATTTCTTCTGGAGCTTTCTTATTGGGCTTGGGGCAGACTTCTGGAAGATTTCGACAGCGATATCTGGAACCAATGGGGATACATTTTTTTTTAATATAAAGAAATTCATTTCCAGGTTATTGGAAAAGGTTTTTTTTAAGTTAGAAATTGGGATCAAAATAATCTAACTTAACTGCTTTTTTCCTGGCACACTATTGAATAGAATAACTCACGTGAACCAAAATACTTAATAGTTAACATTCAAAGTAATTGTTATTGAGGTTTAATAACTTAAGGGGAAAAATATTAGCTCAACAAATATAATAAACGGACCTAAACTTGACATTAACCAGCTCCAGGGACGACTGTTAGTTTAGTCTTGACACTGTAATTAACTCACCTGTGACAGGACAAGACAGGGCATCTAAAGAAACATCTTTGTCCAGGCCATAGTACAGTCTCTTTCTTACTCGCTCAGTCAATTTTTGATGTCCAGGAAGAAACTGAAAACGACAACAGTATGCTAGCATTAGCTTAGTTGTGGTTAGTTTGCGGAACTGAATAGGCCAAGTTGGCCTGAAAAATCAACACTTGACGAAACGAGAAGTTCGTTAAACTAACCAAAGTGTTCAGCATAATTATCTTATCACTGGAACAGTTTATGGGGTCAACATATTTTATAACCGTAGAAGTAACAGTTTTTAAACAACACTAGGCCCTTTGTGCAACAAAACGAGCTTCCAAAATAAGCTAAACTACTTGTAGGAACTAGCGATACTTTACTAGCAATGCGTTATTAGCAATAATACGAATTAAAAACAAATTCAAAGCTTTGACATGCATATATGACAGAGTGAGATAATTTGGCTATATGCTCCCTTTTGTTCATATTTTGGACCTCAAACTAGCTTTGCTGTAAGGTTGGCTAGCTAGTTAATGCGCTTAGCATGTGCTAGCTTAGTTTGTTGACCTCGCGCGATTTTAGCTCACAAACGTACCGTGAACTCCTGGAAGTCCGAAAACTGAAATGTTTTTTCGTTAAATAACGTGTCGAAATCCATATCTACTGTAGATTAAACATTAGTCTACAGTATATTAGAGACGTCTGCCTGGCCTGGACCGCGCCCGCCTGTTTAGGTGAAGTTCCGCAAACACGCCCTTAACAGGGGACAGCCAGCCAGTGACGACCGAAACCTCCAGCTGTTTGCCTCCGTTTCGGGACGGATAAACGTGCAGAGGGCGCACGCTGTGCTGTTACACAAACATAAATTTATAAATAAAACTCTTACAATAATTTTTATTAAATAATCTTAGAAGATAAAACGATTTATTTTTATTTGAAGTACACTGACAATCTTGAGATTTTGATTGGACTGAAACGTGAAAAAACTTTGTTTACACTGTAATTACATGACAAAACTCCAATTTACATAGTTGGATATTAATGAACAGCTTTTGTTAGGTAGAGAAAACAGAGCTAATGAAAACCAAATATACAGAATATGACTATAGTGTAAAATTATATATTACTTAAAAGTATATTTACTGCATGGACAATTAAGTTCAATAGCATATACTTTGAGTCCAGACAATTTTATTGTCAAATAAGCAGATGTTGTCAGCTAATAGTCAAGTCTATGGTTTGACAATTATGGGTGGATATGAATCATACAACTTCGGACTCCTTAAAATGTCAAAAACAGCATTTATGACTTATTATCTACAAGCTTCTGACAATTTACGACCTGGTCAGTTATTCAAGGCTTTCCCTTAATGTGTGTACAAATGTTCATGCATCTGTTAAAACAGTATAACTTTAAAATAACAGCACTGCTAAAGTTTAAACAAAAATATAAACAGAAAAATCCCTGACATGATGAAAATTAAAAAGATAAGACAAAAAAAAGAATAAATAAAATGAAATAAAAAATAAAAATGACATTTTTCTTTTGAATTCCCTTACAACTCAGATAATTTAAAGCTCCGCCAGGAGAAAAAAACTGCTTTGTTTTTTTTTACACACAACACACACACACAAAAAAAAACCTGACCAAAGTTGAATATTAAAACAAATATAAAAAATAAACTGCTATAAGTCCTTCTATTTGTACATTTCGGGTTCTGAGCAATGCATTTCAAAACATGTTAATTTTCTTTTGTATATTTTAAGTTTTTAAATGTCATCTATCTATTCTCTTGTATAAACATGTTGGGTACATATATCTTGTTGGGTATGTATATATTGGGTACAATGAGAGTGATTAGTTAGTGTTTCTGCCTTTTGGAGTTTTATTTAAGGCACCTTCCGTTATCTCCTTGACCTAGAATTGCACATTTATTTGTAAAATCCTAAAATTAAATAACATTTTCCCACCTTCCCCAGCATTCAGTCACCTAAATAAAGTATTCTCTTATTAAAAAGATGATTTAACAAAAGTTGCTAAATACATTCAATGCCCATGGGGGGCTGAAGAAGTTGATGGTGGCTGCAGTTTCTCAGACTTGCGATCTTTAGCTTCTGTGTCCGACGAGGAATCTGAGTCCTGGGCCTGTTGCTGATTCATCCACATGTTGGCATACAAGCCTCCTTTGAGCAGCAACTCCTCGTGCCTTGGATGGAGAGATGGTTGTTAGTTACAGTGAAGAGAACAAGAGGATGTGCTGCATGTCGTTTGAGGATACACATACCGTCCTCGCTCAGCAATACGCCCGTCACTGATAACCAGAATCTGGTCTGCTCCAATGATGGTGGACAACCTTTTATGGTTTAAAAATAAACAAATAAATAAAAAAGTATACATCAGTAGCAAAAAAAAAAAGCAAAAAAAAGCACATGGATCTCTTACCTATGGGCTACAACAATTGTTGTACGATTGGCACAGACTTTAGCCAGGGAGGACTGGATGTTGCGCTCTGTCTGAGTGTCCAGTGCAGATGTGGCCTACAGAAACACACGGTTAAAAAATTTCTAATAACAGTAAATAACAGCAGAAAACGTAGCCTCTTCCATATTTCCATGTTTCTGATAAACCAGTCCATTTTATTAAAATCTGTATAACTCATTCTGGAAATGAAATCTGAAATTTTATATATAAAAAAAGTGAAAATATTTGAGAAAATAGAGTCAGGGTAGATGAGACATGACATTCTGAGTATGTCCCTACGAGCATTCATATACCTCATCTAGAAGGATGATTTGAGGTGCTTTGAGGATAGTTCTGGCGATGGCCACCCTCTGTTTCTCTCCGCCGCTCAACTTCAGACCCCTTTCACCAACCTGTGTATCATAACCTACCAGATATAAAGACATGTAAATGGCACATTCGTTCTTTGTGTAAGCATAAGTGTTTTAAAGCTTAAGTCAGAGTGAATAGCAGGGAGTGATGTACACGTTACCGTCAGGGAAGGCCATGATTTTATCATGGATATCTGCAGCTATAGCAGCCTCCGCCACCTCCTGGTCACTAGCAGAGATGCGACCGTAGCGAATGTTTTCCCTGATGTTGTCATTGAAAAGCACGGTATCCTGGGGAACCACGCCGATATGAGCCCGTAAAGATGTTTGCTTTACCTGAAGAAAGTCAAAGTAATACAGAAATAAAGACTTAATGACTTGTGTTTTTGATGACTTCAGAGACATATGAATTAATGTACAGTACATTTTAGTGCATGTCATACTGTATAACATTATCATTCTGTTATTATTCTCTCCATAGAGGGAAGCATTTTAACCTTACTAAAATAAATTGTAACCATCATTTTCTTCATAAGGATTATGCCAAAGCAGTCCACTTAAGGCTTTGTTTTAATCTAATCATGTTATTTCAAACATATTTTTATATGTAGAGTTTTTTATGATTTTTTACAAAATGTTCTATTTAATTAGGAATTTTGTAGTATTCCCCATATAGTTGCTCAGTACCAAACACTAACTTTTGAGATGTCCTGGCCATCAATACGAATGCAGCCTCCCTGAACATTATAGAAACGGAAAAGGAGTCGAATAATGGTGCTTTTCCCAGATCCAGATGGCCCCACCTTGGGAAGAATAGTAAAAAACAATTATAATAAACCATAATTGAGAACACTTCTAATAAGAAGAAAAGTCTGACTTGTATTTGACATACCAGTGCAACTGTCTGTCCTGGAAGAACAGTGAAGGAAACATCTCTCAGAATCTCCTTGCTGTAAAAGAAGGTATAATAACAAGTTATGAAGAGATCTTCCCAAATTTTCACCTAAACCGTTAAAGCAAACTTAAACAAACCCATTTAGGTAGCTGAAGTAAACATTTTCAAACTCCACTTTTCCCAGTTTATATAGCAGATTCCCAGCATTTACTTCATCTTTCACCTGCATAAGGGGACACATATTGAATATTGTTAAAAAAAAAAGCAGATAAAACGGCACCAAAACCACAGCGACAAATACTCCTCAGTCTCAAATGTACCTCTTCCTCTTCCTCAAACAGAATGAACATACTTTCCATGTCAATGAAAGATTTTTGGATCATTCTGCAGAAACAAAAAGAAGAGATCGACATTGAGAAAGAACATATGGGCTAACAGCAACTCAGGCAAAATGTACAAGCAGCAGAACAACCAATAAACTGGTAAACGATCTTAGATTTGCTGTTTTCTGACTACATAAAACTTAAACTCACTGTAATAGTCCTACATGTCTAATCTTAAAAAATAAAAGGATAACACAGGCATGGCAGCAGGTGGCGATGTTGCACCATTTAGGAGGATTAAACATAATTTTCACTTTCAAAAGACAAAATTACTTTATATTTTGAAAATTATGTGACATGTGATTCTTGTTAAAAACAATGTGTTATGCAACAAAATGTTTACCATAAATAAGAAGCTTTCAGCCACAAGGGCTTTGCTTTGGTTTGGAAAGTAGAGTGGTGAAGGTGGCCAGTAAAATAACAGGCCTCCACAAACCTTACCACCTGCTGCTCATATACAGCAGGTAGCGAGGAAAGCCAGAGGCACTGTGGGAAACCAGAACCACTCTACATAAAGAATTCATACTACTTTCCACAGGCCGTAGATACAGAAACCACACAAGTGAAGAGTAAAAACTCCTTTCTTCCCTGTGCAATGGCATTTTAATATGCTTAGTTATTTTATTTATTTTTGGTGATTTTATTGTAGAATCCTATTTGGAGTACCGTTTTTACTATATTCTATATAATCAGCTAATGCAGCACCCTCCCACGGAGCTGAGAAGAAGTGAACATGCCTGTCTTCTCCTCTAACTATCCAGAAAACTGCTGCCACCCCATCACCTCTAAGGGATCTTTTTTGCATAACTGTAAACATCTTAGTCTACTAGATATAGAGCCAGAGTTAAAACATTAGAGTGGTGCTGTATGATAAAACGGTGACAATCAAAGCTTTTCTGCCCCCTCTTACCTATAGTAAGTTCCAAACCAGTTGAGAGGAGTGTAAAGTTGGATGATGTACGTGCCAAAGAGAACATAATCTCCAACCTAAGATTAGAGGATAGTTTTCATTGTCATGCTGAGTAATTAAAAAAAAAAAAAAAACAGTTTTTTCTCACATGTAGTAAAAAAAAACAAAGACAAGTTAAGCTTACATTAAACTATAACTACAAACCAACTTTGAGCTATAACATCTGTGTGTCAGCACCTGAAACTTTCCTTCAGTGACAAAGTATGCGCATAGCAGAGAGCCGGCCAGCAGCCCAGATCCAATGATGATGTTCTGAGTTTGATTGAGGAAGGCCAGGGATGCCTGAGTTTTCCACTCTGAAACCTACAACGAAAACAACATTAAATGCATGTTTCAAGATTTCACTAATAGGTACAATATGTAATCTTTCCACCAATTAAATGAGAATGATATGAGAATTAAAAGCAGAAGGTAGTTCTTTAACTTCTCATTGGTAACATTAACAACTGCATCCAATCTTGTAAATTCAAACAATAACTTCCTGTTCCTGACTTTATATACCCTGATACAATTTTTCCACTTTATGACCAGCTTTTACCTCCACTGACTAAAAAAATATCGTTTTATACACAAAAATAAAGGGAACATTAAAATAACACATCCTAGATCTTTACATAGTTGAATGTGCTGACAACAAAATCACAAAAATTATTAATTGAAATCAAATTTATTAACTCGTGGAGGTCTGGATTTAGAGTCACACTCAAAATTAAAGTGGAAAAACACACAACAGGCTGATCCAGCTTTGATGTAATGTCCTTAAAACAAGTCAAAATGAGGCTCAGTAGTGTGTGTGGCCTCCACGTGCCTGTATGACCTCCCTACAACGCCTGGGCATGCTCCTGATGAGGTGGCGGATGGTCTCCTGAGGGATCTCCTCCCAGACCTGGACTAAAGCATCCGCCAATTCCTGGACAGTCTGTGGTGTAACGTGGCGTTGGTGGATGGAGACATGATGTCCCAGATGTGCTCAGTTGGATTCAGGTCCGGGGAACGGGCAGGCCAGTCCATACTATCAATGCCTTCGTCTTGCAGGAACTGCTGACACACTCCAGCCACATGAGGTCTAGCCTTGTCTTGCATTAGAAGGAACCCAGGGCCAACCGCACCAGTATATGGTCTCACAAGGGGTCTGAGGATCTCATCTCGGTAGCTAATGGCAGTCAGGCTACCTCTGGCGAGCACATGGAGGGCGGTGCGGCCCCCCCAAAGAAATGCCACCCCACACCATTACTGACTCACTGCCAAACTGGTCATGCTGGAGGATGTTGCAGGCAGCAGAAGGTATTCCACGGTGTCTCCAGACTCTGTCACATGTGCTCAGTGTGAACCTGCTTTCATCCGTGAAGAGCACAGGGCGCCAGTGAAGTTGCCAATCTTGGTGATCTCTGGCAAATACCAAACGTCCTGCATGGTGTTGGGCTGTAAACACAACCCCCACCTGTGGACGTCAGGCCCTCATACCACCCTCATGGAGTCTGTTTCTGACCGTTTGAGCAGACACATGCACATTTGTGGCCTGCTTGAGGTCATGTTGCAGGGCTCTGGCACAGCTCCTCCTGTTCCTCCTTGCACAAAGCGGAGGTAGCGGTCCTGCTGCTGGGTTGTTGCCATCCTATGACCTCCTCCACGTCTCCTGATGAACTGGCCTGTCTCCTGGTAGCGCCTCCATGCTCTGGACACTACGCTGGCAGACACAGCAAACCTTCTTGCCACAGCTCGCATTGATGTGCCATCCTGGATGAGCTGCACTACCTGAGCCACTTGTGTAGGTTGTAGACGCCGTCTCATGCTACCACTAGAGTTAAAGCACCACCAGCACTCAAAAGTTACCAAAACATCAGCCAGAAAACAGGAACTGAGAAGTGGTCTGTGGTCACCACCTGCAGAACCACTCCTTTATTGGGGGTGTCTTGCTAACTGCCTATAATTTCCACCTGTTGTCTAGTCCATTTGTACAACAACTTGTGAAATTGATTGTCAATCCGTGTTGCTTCCTAAGTGGACAGTTTGATTTCACAGAAGTGTCATTGACTTGGAGTTACATTGTGTTGTTTAAGTGTTTCCTTTATTTTTTTTAGCAGTGTATAAACTTGGTGCTGTTGTTGTAGCATCAAAATAACAAAAAATCAGAAAACCGAGGGTTTAAGTAAAGTTATTCTGCATGTTATTCTGTCTTCAGTTTGGCCCACAAAGTTTGAAACTTGATAAGAATCTTGATGGCAGTCATAACTAGACACCTGTCTATTTTGATAATTCTGAACAAGCTTGTTCTGAATCCTGTCAGACAACCAGTTTTCTGTAGTCTACTGGAGAAGAACCACTCTTTGTTTGCCTAGCATTTGCACCTCTTGTATTAAACTGTGCATAAATAAATACCTCTGACTTACCTGATATTTCAAGATGGCACCTTCAAAACGGCTGACCTCATAGCTCTCAGCATTATAGTATTTTACCTATTGTATGAGAGAAAAAAGTAGTGAACTTTGACATGTGTTTTAAGGTTAACCTTGACCCTCAATAGCCCTGAAAATATTCCGTCCTTTTTTGCTTTACTTTGTCTTGTAATTCGAATGCAATTCTGAAAGTTCTTGATGAACCAAAAGGAAAAAAATGTTTGTACCGTCTCAAAATTTAACAAGGAATCCACAGCCTTGGACTTGGCGTTGTTGTCCTGTTGATTCATGTCTCGTCTGTACTTGGTTCTCCATTCGGTGATGATGATGGTCAGAGCTGAGGGGCATCGACAACAATGAGGACACTTCTTATGATATATTCAATAGATTCTGACTGAATTTGGTCCACTTACTGAGGTAGAGGGCCATGCAAATGAAGACGATGAGGCCGAACCAGGCGTTGAAATTGGTGATGAAGTAGATAATGGAAATGACAATATCAGCAACAGTTGGAAAGATGCTGAACACAATGTAGCTGCAAAAACAAACAAACAAACAAACAAAAAGAAATGGTTGAATCAATTTTTTTCTTTTTTTTTTTTTATACTGGAATTCGTCAAAACTCAAACCCTGGTACTGCTAATATATGTAGAGTTTAAGTTGATACAGTATTTAGTCAGGGTGGAATCTAAAGTTTTACATTTCTTAAAAGTCCCTTGACAACATGCTCGCATCAGTGGGGTCCTACCTGAGCAAGCTGTCGATGGAGCTGGTGCCACGGTCAATGCTTCGCAGCACGTCACCGGTTTTGCGACTCAGATGCCAGCGCAGAGAGAGGGAGTGCAAGTGGGCAAACAGACGAACCTGAACCACCCGACTGGTGTACTGTTGTACCCGGATCCAGAGGAAAGATCGCATATTACTGATGAACCCAGAGGCACCTGGGAAGAAAGGATGGAATTTTTTTTAAGCGTTAAACAAGGTCTTTTACATATTTGTGTATAGAAAATAAAGAAGTAGGTTTTACCTGCCCCTCCGCCCTGCAGGAACTTAAGGCCCACATATATACACACTGTAGTGGCCAGGGTGTGCCAACTGCTGCCATCAGTCAGTTTGTTCACTGTGGGAGATATCCAGGTAAATAAGGGGGAAAAATCTCACAAAGGAAAGTATTTAGAAGCATTTTTATGTGGTCCTTCAATCTTTCAACCTGTGGCTGAAATGACATAATTTCCTAACCTTTTTCTATATAGAGAGGCTCAGGCTTGTATTAATAAGGTCATAGCAGGAAAAGACTTATTAAATTAGAATCTGAAGGGCAAAGAGGACGCCTCACATACCGATATTTTTGTAGTAAATGGGTACAAAGACATTTATAGCCCTCTCAACTCCCAGTAGTCCCAAACAAAAGAGGACCAGTAGCTGGAGAAAGATGTTGCCCCGAGGCCACGTATAGGGAAGAAGCAGTCGGAGTTTCTTCCTGAAACCCTGCCAGGTGGACTGGTTCTCGTCCGTTCTTCCCAACAGGCTCTGAGATACAGATACAAACACACCTTTAACATTTCACCGTATTTAAAATGCATTTTAAAAACAACAATGCTGACCAAAGTAATGCACAGTAAAACAGAATAAAAGGCAGACAGGCCAAGAGTAAAATATAACACAAGAAAAACATTAGTAAACACAGATTTCACTTTCAGAAAAAAGTTTGGAAGTTTTTTAAAATGCAACAAAAACCAAAATAATTTTCACTAAAAACTTTATAGTAGGAAATAAAGAATTTAATGTCAGCAACAAAGTAAAAAAGAAAAAGTAGAAGTATGTTAACCGCTGTGTTACATCACCTGACCTTTTAACACTCCATACATGTTCAGTGTGAGACAGTTTCTGTCATCGTTCTAATGAATTAAACACAAACTTCCGAAAAAAATTCCTCACTTTGATTACAACATCCAATATAAACTCCTACATTCACAAAAACCACTGATGTTACATCTTTCGCTGATAACAACCTGAATGGTTTAGCTCAGGGATCCTCAATCCTGGTCTTCGAGGGCCGGGGTCCTGCAAGCTTTAGAAGTTTCATTGCTGCAACACACCTCACTCACATCAAAGGGTAAATAGCAGACTGTGCAGATCTTGAGATCAAGTCTGCACAAGTCGGAGTCAAATGTGTTGCAGCAGGGAAACTTCTTAAGTCTTTAGCACAACATCTCTCGAGGACCAAGCCTGAGGATCCCTGGAGCTCATCTTTGAGCTTAGTAATAGAGCTTCAGGTCATATTTCTGGAAGCTGTGGCAGACTGTGATGAGTGAAACAGATTTTCCCATGTATGGTGGCATGACGATTTCTTATGCAGTACCATCCTTGGCATTTGTGTATTGAGATTTCCCTAAATTCCCTGTACATGTTTACAATATGATGTACAACATGCTGAGATCTAAGTTCTTTGCAATTTTTAATTAAAAGCATATATTTTTTAACTGATCAATGATTTACTGACAGAGTTTGGCAAAATGTAGTGAGCCATCACTTAGAAAGACTAAGCCTATGGTGGACGCTCTTTTTTATACCCAATCCTGTCACCCTTACCCATCACTAATTAATCTCTTGATTGTAAGTTGTATTTTTTCAGTGCTGTTAATTGTAAATCCTCTCAACATTTCTTTCTTGTCTCTCCCAATTTTTAAGTATATTGCTGGCAGCAAGTACTACATTTAATTATCTTTAAATACAGTTTAATTTTTCAGTGAAGACAATGAAAATGATTTCCTTTGTGTTTGTTAAAAGCTTCAAAGAAATTGACAAATTACAGATTTAACTTTTTGTAGCATTTCTGAAAACTTTACAAAAATTAGCTTTACGCACAAAGCAGCATTAAAAAGAGAAAAACAGTAAACCAAAGGGCATATTTCAAATGTGAAGTGTAGATATCACCTTTGATACCGAGACACTTTTTTGGAGGAAAACTCAGTATAATCAGATGGTATTTTACACAGAGATAGAAAACTATTAAGCCATCAGTACCTGACCACTGTTCTCCACATCCCGCTCATCTTCATTTATCAGAAGCATGTAAGGTCTACGTGGCAACCCTGGAGCCTTCAGACCGATGAAGAAGAGCAGTCCAGTGCCGCTGTAGCGAATCAGCCACAGTGCAAAGTGCACCTGAGGGGTTCATTAACATAAAAAGCTGATCAAGGTGGAAATCACATCACAGTAAATTGCATGCAACGGTGAGGAGATGCTGATTTAATGCTCACATTATCTGTACATTATTATTAAATTACAGTCAAAATGAGGGACTAAACTGAGTGAAAACTTGATAAGAGTGTGCTGGATATGTTGTAAAATACATAGTTTAATCAAGAGACTAGTAAATATACTACAAAAGCTCCTTAAAAGACCTAAAAAAGAAAAAACGTCAAGTCATGCTTAGAGCTGTGAAACTACAAAGTGGAGCTTCCTGTGCTGACTCAGGGTGGGCGGAGCAAGATTTTTCTCATGTTTTGATTGGTGAACAGCTTAGCGTTTTGGGACATGAAACTCAGCCACTGCAATGATTCAGCAAAAACTTATAGCAGTCTTGTGTTTGTGTTGCATGGGTGGATACTACTACCTTTACATTTTCTGGTGGTTGCATAGTTTAGAGGGGAGTTGCTCCAGATACACATAAATACTTTGGATACTTAAGTAACTTTTGGCCAATTATGCTGAAAGATGTATAATTATAATAACTAAGAACAATTAAATTAACATTGAAAATTTTAAGTTAACTAACCTTGTTCTTGAATAGATAGTAAAGGAATTGAACTGCATAGCTACAAACTTGCACAGTGGTTTACAGTGAAAAATTATTAGTGCACATTGCACAATAGCTTGACTCAGGCTAGAAATTAGTCAATTATTAAGTCTATTTTCATTTGGTTTAATCACAAAACTGTAATTCTGTCTTTCCTCACCTGCTTTTGAGTGTTCTCCAGGCCCCAAAACCAATGAGGACTGTACCAGGAGACAAAAGCTAGGTTTTCAGCCGAGAAAGCCACGGCCCAAAACACCAGCAGGACAGTGCTGTGTCCTCGTGTCCGGTCCATCAACAGTACCCTCCATCTCTCTAACCTCAGTGTGACTAAAGCCCAGGCCCATGCCACTGTGGAAAAGCAGCCATAGAGCACCCCATACCCTGGAAGCCCTCCTGCACTGGCAGCCTGCCACACCATTCCACCAACATACTGGAACATGAGAAGGATGGAGATGACCAGCTGGAAACCGTAGAGGCGGGAGTGTGGGATGAACTTGGGTTCCATTGTTGTGCCATACTTCTGGTAGAATATGCAGTGGACTGTTCCGAGGAAGAAGGATATGGTGAGAAGGATGGTGGGGACCAGTGTGAAGAAGAAGCAGGGGGAGATGCCTTCATCCACCCAGGTGTGTGAGATGGAGGCATTTGCTTCACAGTAGCTCCACATGAACACCATGGCTGCAACTGGAAGAGAAATGACTCTATTCAAGATATGGCAGAACCAAAGAAATAAGTTTAAGAGCAAAACAGATGCAGAAAAAGGCGGCAGAAATGAAGAAAAATAACAAAAAAGAGCTTTATGAGGGAAAAATCTCTTACATTATACAAACACGACTGGATGACTCACTATACTATATTTGCCTGTTAAATTAGTAAGTGATGATCTCATCTGCCAAACATAATCAAAATATGTGGCATAAAAACATTTGAGTCAAAGCGGTTAGTTGCCCAAATGCAATTAATGTCTAAGCTTAAGAGATAACATGAAGAATATAGTATTGTTAGCACGTACAGTAGCTAGTTTATAATATTATCATACCTGTCAGGCAGACAGCTTGCTGTCAGCTTCCAACAATGTATACACTCCACTTGTCAGCAAGACAGGTTACTCCAGAAAGGCTAAGAGTCCGCTTTCTGTTAGCTGCTAGCCGGCTTGTTATCGGTAGGACGCCGCTTTAATTCGAACGACGGCTTGTAACGTAACTTGCAGCTGAAGGCGTAGGAGCTAAATATCTACTTGTCTGTCATCGCTACCGTCAACTGCATGTATTGTAGTTCTAAACCGGTTGCCCTTGTAGTGTGTGTGCAACAAAACACCCATCCATGACTCGGCAATTGACGCTTACGCAACATGGTCTGGCAGCGTGCGTACGCGCCCCCCAGAGGATGAAAAGGAAACTGACGAGGAAGATGAGGTAGCAAAAAAAGGGTTTGGTTAATTATTTCCTTGCTATAACAATGCTTCTTCGCAATACATTTTCTACTCCTGGAAAACCTGTTTGTTTCCCTTTAAAATTAAGATTTGTAAGTAAAATGCATTTGGGGGATAAGCAGCAGACTTGGAAACTTTGAATGTGGCATGGTTGTTGGTGCCAGATAGGCTGGTCAGAGCATTTCAGAAACTGCTAATCTACTGAGATTTTATAGTCTGCCTCTAGGGTTTACAGAGAATGGTCTGAAAAAATTTAAATAAAATAAAGTAATAAAGTAAAATAAAAAGACAGTTGTCTGGTCAAAAATGCCAACACCTCCAATCTTGAAGCAGATGGGCTATAGCAGCAGAAAACCACACCAGGTGCCACTCCTGTGAGCCAAAAACAAGAAACTGAGGCTACAATTTACACAGACTCACCAAAATCAGACAATATATGATTCAAAATAGTTGTCTGGTCTCGTGAGTCTCCATTTCAGCCACAACATTCAGATACTAGGGTCAAAATTGGATGTAAACAACATGAAAGGATGGATCCATCCTACCTGACAGTTCAGGCTGGTGGTGGTATGATCAGAGTTAAGAAAGTTTGCAGCATATTAGTATTAGAAGAAAAATCAACAAAATCTCCATGACATTAATGCAAGTGGTGAGGAAAAACTAAGAGGCTGATGTGTGCAAAACAAAGAAAATAAAACTAGAATTAACGACTCTGGGATAACTTGTGTAAGCTCCCACAAACATATGTGCTCGCACATGATGCAGATTGAGTTAGAGAGTCTACTAATGGCTAGAGAGCCATTTAGAGCCTACACAAAGCACATAAAGAGCTGCTAATATCCTTCATCTTCCTGAATCTTTTGTGAGAGTGGAGAAGACCCTCATGTTAGTCCACTCTCTATCCTCCAGGAAGCAACAGCCTGCCCATCTCAAACCTCATCTCTTTTCATTTTTTGTGGGGACCTCCACTTACAGCCTCATTTGAAGCACAAGTATGTAATTAATTGGATGGAGTTGTATCGTTTGTTACTGTCTGTTATTACCTGCTCAGCTTTATTGAAACCTTTTTCAGTGACTCACCTTTCTACATTCTTTCTAATACAGATAACATTTCCCATTCAGTCTTTTTTTTAACACACAGTTAAAACTAGAGAGATGTTTGCTTTACCTAAAGAAACCCAACAAAGACAGAGAAATAACTAAAGTGTGTATAAACACAGTTACAAACAAAAATATTAAAGGCAAGATTTCATGACTTGTTCTTCTGTTACTTTTGGTAATTGACATACAAATGTTAATAATTTATGCTTCATGTACTAAATTTCTAATACGTTGTATATGCACTGTACTGATAACTGTGATTTAGATGTTTTTGGCCTCTGAGTAAATTAGAAAGTAGAGAATTAAAACATGACTGAAGTCTAGTATTGTATTGAAGGAAGCAGGGAGAAGTAAAAGGATGTACTTCTGAACCAAAGCAAACCACATAATTTATCAAACATGGCAAAGATAGCGTGCACATCTATGGTGGCCAATGTATCATTGGTGTCAAGGTAAATTGATAATGTGATGACTCATCGAAGTTGCAGGAAGGGAAAGGAGCCGCGTTTACAACCCAGATTCAGTTATTCATTGTTAAACTGATAGATAGCACAACACAGTATGACTTGTAAAATGTGTTTCTGCTTAGATATAAACAATAATAGTTTCATTTCAAATGACATGCAGAGGCAGCTGATGTAATTACCAATAATTGTTTGTGTATCTGCTGAAATCTTCGTTTCTGTGTGCTACAATGTGACAAAGAGAAGATTCTGTACAGCATGAAAAAGTAGCAAAAACCAATTAAAATATAACAAGTTTAAACATTAAACAGTGTGAATAGTACATAAAAATATAATATATGGTTTGAACAATGGGCAGCAGCAAATAATGGTGCACACAAGAGTTCAAGTTCAGGAGTTCATGAGTCTTTATTTGTCATTATACAAGTGCAAGAAAATAAAGTCATATATGAATTATGCAAAAAAAGAAAAAGTTGGTTAATTAGTTGCTGACCACCGAGGCAATTAGTTGCATTAGCTGTAATTGTAAGAATTGTAAGAAAGACATTATAAATTAAATTTATATGTACCCAAGTTTCCATTGCCCGAACGTGGGTCACCAGGGTCTCCTTCTGGAGCCAGGCTTGGAGGTGGGGCACAGAGGCGAGCGCTCGGTGGCCGGGCCTTTGCCCATGGGACTCGGTTGGCCAGCAGCAGCTGTGGCCGCGAGGTCTTTGGTGCCTGTGGTAGCGATAACCCCTGAACTCGTTGGTGGACACCAGCAGTAAGGGATGCCGTCAAGCTGAAGAAGGAGGCCTATCAGGCCTTTTTGGTCTGTGGGACTCCAGAGGCAGCTGATGGGTATCGGCAGGCTAAGCAGAATGCAGCTTCAGCGGTCGCTAAGGCAGAAACTCGGTCATGGGAGGAGTTTGGAGAGGCCATGGAGAATGACTTCCGGACGGCTTCAAGGAGATTCTGGTCCACCATCCGGCGGCTCAGGAGGGGAAAGCAGTGCTCCACCAACATTGTGTACAGTGGAGATGGAGGGCTGCTGACCTCAACTCAGGATGTTGTGAGGTGGTGGAGGGAATACTTCTAAGACCTTCTCAATCCCACCAACACTTCTTCTGATGAGGAAGCAGAGTCTGGGCACCATGGTGTTGGCTCTCTGAGATCGCTGAGGTGGTTAAAAAGCTCCTCAGTGGCAGGGCCCCGGGGGTGGATGAGGTCCGCCCAGAGCTCCTTAAGGCTCTGGATACTGTAGGGCTGTCTTGGCTGACACGCCTCTGCAGCATCGCGTGGACATCGGGGACAGTTCCAATGGACTGACGGACTGGGGTGGTGTTCCCCCTCTTCAAAAAGGGGGACCAGAGGGTGTGCTCCAACTACAGGGGGATCACACTCCTCAGCCTCCCTGGTAAGGTTTATTCAGGGGTGCTTGAGAGGAGGGTCCATCAGATAGTCGAACCTCGGATTGAGGAGGAGCAGTGTGGTTTTTGTCCCGGTCGTGGAACAGAGGACCAGCTCTACACTCTCTTCAGGGTCTTGGAGGGGGCATGGGAGTTTGCTCAACCAGTCTACATGTGCTTTGTGGACTTGGAGAAGGCATTCAACCGTGTCCCCCAGGGACTCTTGTGGGGGGTACTCCGGGAGTATGGAGTGCCGGACCCCCTTGTACGAGCTGTCCGGTCCCTGTACGACCGGTGTCAGAGCTTGGTCCGCATCGCCGGCTGTAAATCAGAATCGTTTCCTGTGAGGGTTGGTCTCCGCCAAGGCTGCCCTTTGTCACCGATTCTGTTCATAACTTTTATGGACAGAATTTCTAGGCGCAGCCGAGGTGTTGAGGGGACTCGGTTTGGAGGCCTCAGGATTGGGTCTCTGCTCTTTGCGGATGATGTGGTTCTGTTGGCTTCATCGGGCCGTGATCTTCAGCTCTCACTGGAGCAATCCGCAGCCAAGTGTGAAGCGGCTGGGATGAGAATCGGCACCTCCAAATTCAAGACCGTGGTCCTCAGCCGGAAAAGGGTGGAGAGGGGTCTTTTTCATGAGTGAGGGAAGGATGGAGCGAGAGATCAACAGGCGAATCGGTGCGGTGTCTGCAGTATTGCGGACTCTGCATCGGTCTGTCGTCGTGAAGAGGGAGCTGAGCCAAAAGGCAAAGCTCTCAATTTACTGGTTGATCTACGTTCCTACCCTCACCTATGGTTACGAGCTGTGGGTAGTGACTGAAAAACAAGATCGCAAATACAAACGGCCTAAATAAGTTTTCTCTGCAGGGCAGCCGGGCTCTCTCTTAGAGATAGGGTGAGAAGCTCGGTGATCTGGGAGGGGCTCAGTCTGGGAAGTCTGGGTTTCCCAGCTTAGGCAGCTGCCTCCGTGGCCCGACTCCAGATAAGTGGCAGATATTGGATGGATGGATGGAAGGATATATATATATTTATATATATATATATATATATATATATATATATATATATATATATATATATATATATATATATATGTGTGTGTGTGTGTGTGTGTGTGTGTGTGTGTGTAACATTGCACATCTTAATGATGCTCATTAATCTACTTTTGAGTTTGTGCCATTTTTATTATTTAGTATATTGACCAAGTACACATCCCTTGATTTAGAACTAAAATACTTTTCTTAATTGCTTAATTTTCAAGGCTGCTGTAGAAGTGTACAGAAAAATAACACAAATTAGGTTACCGCCCTGAATAAAGCAATTTGACTGTATATCTAATTCATTTACTTTACATTTTCTAACATTTTTCAGGAGTTGCTCTGGTGCCAAACACTTAACTTTTGAAATATCCTGGCCATTAATGCAAATGCAGCCTTGCTGTCTGTTAAATGAATGGCAAAGCAGGTAAATGATGGCACTCTTCCCATATCCTGACAGCCCCACTTTGGAGATGTTAACAGAAAATTAACACAGAAGCTATTTGCAAGGAGAAAGGGAAGCATCTCTTTCTTTTTTTTCTGTTAAAAGAGAAGATTCTTTGCATTTGAATGTTTAAAACAGCAACACAGAAACAAATATTTTTCAGTTTCAAACTGACTTTTGTCTACTCTATAAAAATGTAAGCATGCTTTCCAGGTTTATGAAAGACGTCTGGATCAAATATCATTTTGAAGGGATAGCAACATCTCCATTTAAACTGTACATCAAAGCAGCTATTTATAGGCTTAATATGTTTCTTTTAGAACAGCTTTTGTACTGAGTACCGAGGTCCCTAACAGTGTAAAATGAAGTTTAAAAAATGGCCAATATGTGTTATTTTTTTCGTTATCACTGTGGGAAAATCCACCAAGAAACTTAGAACAAAAGGTAATACTAACTAACAATACTAAAATATAGCAGAGCATTGTGTAACATTTTCTAGGAGTTGTACCCAAATATTTCATTGTGTTGCTCATTCCACAGAAGGACAATTATTACAAGTTATACCTCATTGTAAAGGAGACTAATCAGGCCAACAATGTACAAATGAACATTTTTATTCCTCACTTTTCACAGAGGTACCAAGCAAAAAGCTTGATTCGATGATGAGTTAAGTCAGTGATACCTGTGTTTTCCACTGTATTTTTAAAAAGATAACACTATGCAAGTGTAAACAATATTTACTCCCATGATTTGCCACTACTGGACTATAAATAGGCTACATTTCTTCATGGTTCATAGTCTGGTTATCTCAGACTTTAAGACTCAGCTTAAAACTTTGCACCAGGCTTTTGTGTAAGCAATTAACATGACATTTAGACTATATAATCAGCTAATATGGATAACTTTTATCAACACTACATTCTCTTCTACAACTCGAGGGCTGTGTGTAATTTGTCCACTGGGCTAGCTTGCAATATTGGAAACCGATCAGTAGATGGCACTAAATACAAATGTATAACAGGAGGAAACTGGTGGATACAAGAAACTCCAGTGAATAAGTCTTGGTAACATCTTCATGACCAAAGATGCAGGTGGTGAGAAAACACTGCTCCTGGACATGTCATATAATAACAGTGTGTCACCCCATTATTAATAACAGAGTGCCATCTGAAAGCTACTTTAAAGCTGCTGACTGAGTGACATTATTGTCGGGTAGCAACTGGATGTCTCTTCCACTTGAAGGGATAATTTACTACTCCAAGTCTCAAAAAAACACATCAGATTGCGGTGATAAAGGGGTTTTAAGTTATAAGCGCCTCTCCATTCAAACTGTAAATTTAGGGTTTTGTAAAAAGAAGGGAAGTGACTCAAAAGCCAGCTATCGGGTCCATATTTTCATCCTTTATCCATCCTTTTCCCTGAGGATGAATAAATTACCCTTCAAAAAGAAAGTGTATTTGTGTGTCTGTGTATGAATCTGCCTGCGATGGAAGAAAAAAATGTGAAGCATATCCTGATGTGTGGAAAAGAAAGTCCAAAAAGATTGAATGAAAGAGGTTGTGATGTCTTGTGTGAGCCCACACTCACACACACACACACACACACACACACACATACACACACAGGACAGAGGCAGGGATAGAAAAAAGGGCTAAATCTTATCATTTAGAGCCTTCACAATGAGAATAAAGAGCTGCTAATCAGCTTCATCTCCCCGGTCCTTTTGTGTGAGTGGAAATAGACCTTCTGTCCATCGGCTGCCTGTCACCCTTCTCTTTTGTCCCCCAGTAGATGTGACTGCTTGCCCACCACAAACCTCATCTCTCTCTCCTTTATTCTAGAGACCTCCACATACACTCTTAATCTGAGCCCTATAAGTCCTTTAGGTGTGCTTTTCTTGTGTCCAATCCTACCTTTTCTCTCGTTTTCCTTTGTTTGCTGGCTGCCAGATGGATGGATGGTAGCAGTCGGGTATAAGATGGATGTATATGCCAATCTAATCCGTTGATTTAGTGAAAAAAGAATATTGGTGGCTCTGGGAGTGCTACATCCAATCTTATTAGCATTGAAGGTGATCAATAAAGCTTTCGATTCTGCTGAATGTAGTATTCACTGCTTGTATGCTGCAAGATGACCTTTGCTACCTTTGATACTCACAAATCACCCATTAACTTTTGTGTGTCTGGAACATAAACGGAGTGTGTAATCTTCTCTTACAATATACTTGATTCAGTCTGGCAAGCATCTGAGCAACACACTGAATTTCCAATTCCAACTGATATGGATGCAGAGTTGCAGCATTTCTTTGTATTTTTCAGTAGGAATTTGAAATCAAGCGACTGACACAGATTCTCTGTGACTCTGTCATTTAAACGCTTTGATAACTCAAAGCGTTTTAAAAGGCTTACCAGCTTCCCAAACTAAGTTAACAACCTGTTTGCAAAGCTCTCCATTAGGAAGGACTTCCAACACGGCACTCTGTGGTGAGCTTGACATCAACACGAGGTCGAGTTTGAACTGTCCGGCCCCTCGCAGCCCGCCGAGCGCAGCTCAATCACCTTTCCCCGCTGAGAAGAGAGCAGCACAGGGGATGAAATCTCCTGTCAAACTGTTCTTGACAAACACAAAGGGGCTCTCTCCACTGAGACTGAACTGAACCCTCGCTACAGCCTAAGACAGACAGAAAAGCAGAAAAAGAGGTCGAGGGGGCCTCAAAAGCCAAGAGTGAAAAGTGGTAGAGAAGAACAAGAAAGAAGGAAAAAGATAGAGTGTGTGTTAAAGATAACACGGAGTAAAGAAATCAGACTGAGGATTCTATCACAGATACGGAGGAAGAGACAGGGAGGTATTGTTAGAGTTGCAGGACTAACCTGTCTACACACTGCAGGCACAATGGATTAGAAAACTACCAGTACCCTTCTGAGCATCAACACACAATCACACATGGAACAATGAAACTATTCTGCTTTGACCAACATGGGCTCTCTCACATCATGGTGTTATCTGTTGCTTCCTGAGACTAATATGATGCAGGTGGAAAAAAAAATGTAATAAAATGTCTTATTGTGTATCCAATGCACTCAGACCTCAAGGCACACATGCACCACTGCACAAGCCTTTATGAGGAACAGTGGAAACAATACAAGGAATCTACAACAGAGTGTATCCGTCCTGAATAAAACCTGTGCTTCAAACCTAGAGGCATCTTTAAAATGAGAAAATGTGTCACTAAAAGAAGTCTAAAGATGACTTATGCTACATAGAATTAGTGAGAAATACATAATGATCTATTAAATGAGTACATTATTAAGACTAAAACTAGATGACTGATTTTGTATTGTCAGTCTTTCTGAAACACTAATTAAATAGTCTTTTATTGCACTGATTTGTAGGGTTTGGAGAGTTAAAGCCCCAAGTGGCTGAAACCAGGTCCTGGTGCCCTCCATCGTCCCTGTTGCAAATATCCTGAGGTTGATGTGTTTGACCTAAAAATACTTTAATCCAACTTCTGCCAAATCCACAACCCCAGAGAGAGCTGGAAAGGCAATAACGTGACCACAGCTACGGCTGGACATCACAAGATATTTGATGAAACAGAGAAAACTGAGACCTCACATTCAGTGAGTTTGAAAACAGCTGCGGTATGACCTAATTTGGGCTCGTTGTACTGATTTAATTAAATCCAGAAAAAATCTGCAGCTGACTAAAGAAACTGAAACTGAGAAAGTTATTGAAATAGAAGGCTGTGAGAATCTTGAAACATTTTCTATAACAGCTTGATTGATATCGGATAGGTATCATAAATATTTCATATTAATATGTTATAATAAGTACCATTTTAACAGTACTGTTTCAATTAAGCTCAAAACTTTTCCGTAATGTCATACAGATGAACCAAATCTTGTGTGTGACAAATCCTTTAGCAGATGCATTACTCAGAGAATGGTAAGGTACTTTTATTTGTCTCATTTTCTAAACATTAAACTCCCCAAATTTTTACAAAATGAGCTAATAAGTAAAGAAGATTGGGCCAAAAGCTGCTGAACATAACAGACAAGAGTACCCTTTACATATATAGTGATCAAACAACAATGTTCAAGCAGAAGCTTCTTCAACAAAGAATAGCACAGGAGGTCATTCTTTCCCACATAAATAACTACACAATGACTGTATTGTTGATTCTTTTTGCTGCAAACATAACATATTATCCAGTTATTATAAATAACATTTAATATTTTTCAGGTAAAAGGCTGTCACATGGTATATCTTCACAAAAAATGAAATGTTAGTGCAGATTCTTATGACAGAACTCTTAACATCTGGTTAAATTGTGTAAATCCAAAGCCAACTATTGACACTTTTGCAGCATCCACAGCTTTCAAGCGCCAGCCACAATACTACCTCCACCATGGGAGTAGTCCAACCGCTTGCTGAGGAGGTGCCACTTAGAGGGACCAAGGGACCAAAAGACATGATAACTTGTTTGCCGCTCAGCCCAGTGCCTCTCGAGGTCTCTTTGCCTCTAAACATGCCACTGCCACAGAAAAATGAAAAGAAGAACCAGGACACAACTGTAGGAGATCCTTCTCTGAACAATGAAATAGCCGATCCCATCTCAGCTTCCACTGCCTCCACTGCCAGTCTCATAAATGGGTTGAACAGTAGTCAAAGATAATAACCAGATTTGAGAAACTTTGAGGTTATTTGAGGATTTTTTTCTAAGCCGTTCAATGCCCAAATTTTTGGTTATTTGGATGACAAACATGAGAACAATAATTGGGAAATACTTATTAAAAAGGAACGCCCTGATTTGACCTTAGTTTAGTGAGCAGTAACAAAGCACTCCTAGTATGTTAAGCCCCTTTCCATGAGACACAAATGCACACTTAGCGTGATTTATCCCTATCCCGTTTGAATAATAGAATATAAAGTGAGAAGTATTTAATGAACTAGAAGTGCCTTTATGATCCCCCTTTCAAGAAGGATTAGGAAGAAGAGGAGGCACCTTCCTGCATGAGTAGCTCTGCAGTCGGGCTGACTTCCACATGGGTTGCTGGGGATGCTGCCAGGGAGCAGAATGTCAGTTCTAAAAGAGCATCTCTTTTCTTTGGGCTGGAGGGTGACGGATAATGCTTTTGTGCATTAGTGAGAGGGGAAAGCCATCCATCACAGCAATGCGAATGTGTTCACCTGTGTGTGTGTGTGTGTATACGGTATCTGCATGTGCTGATTGCATGCAGGTAGTGTTGCACTCCTGCAGGCTCTAGCAGGGTTATACGAGTGGAAATGGGGAGGAAGGTGGAGTGGGAGGGGACCCTTGTGGGAAGCTGCAAGTCAGGCAGAGCATCTGGAGATAAAAACTCTCACTGGTGTCAAGCAGGGGAGGGATATTTATTCATTTAGGGGTCATGGGAATACTGGAAGCAGCTCTTTGTTGATGAAGAACTGTTGATTTCAAACATTGCTGGTGATGTTATGTGGTTTTCTGTCAAACTCCAGCTGTTGTCTTGCAACAGAGCTGTGTGGTGGGAGGGAACAATAAAGTAACAAAGAACATGTCTACATAAGGGTTTTTAATAGAGCGCAAAAGTTTGAAAACTCCAGCTGAAAGTGAACATGGATAAGACATATCTGTAATTCCAAAAGGTATAAAGTTGAAAATAAAAAACTAAAAAATAAATAGTGATAGTAATAAATAAATGTGTGATCAGTTTTTTCCTGTATTTTACATAAATTATTATTAATACAGAAATAGACTACAAATTACATGTCCTATGTAAAATGGTGTGAAAAACCTGTGACTGTGATAATATATAAATATTCAGTTTTTTTTTTTTAAAAGGAAATCAGATTTTCTCATTATATAATAATTATATATTATAGTTGGCGAGAGGAATGGTACACCCTGGACAGGTCGGTAGTCCATCGCAGGGCCAGTACAGATAGACAAACCACCATCACACTCACATTCACTCCTAGGGAGGATTTAGAGTAACCAGTTAACCTGACATGCATGTTTTTTGGATTGTGGGAGGAAGCCCACTGATACATGGGGAGAACGTGCAAACAGAAAATTTAATACTGTTAATACTCCGTTATTTTACTGTGAATTTATTTAAATTGTTTTTAAAGTATTCATACATAGTTTTGGACTGATGTTAAAAATAAAAATGTTGAAATAATACATCTATCTATCTATCTATCTATCTATCTATCTATCTATCTATCTATCTATCTATCTATCTATCTATCTATCTATCTATCTATCTATCTATCTATCTATCTATCTATCTATCTATCTATCTATCTATCTATCTATCTATCAGTGTTTACTCACATTTGGATGTATTATATTTAAATTATTGTAACTATCAGGTCAGATTTTGGCACAATACTGGCCTGTTAGCAAGATATTTCTATTTACTCACTTTCTTTTCCTTTCTCTTTCCATTTCTACTAAATTGAATGTTTTTACCATACAATATAATTTAATATGATAATGTACAAAATACTGAACAGTCCCCAAAGGTAAGTTTTTCTCGGCCTTCACAACAACAACCTTCACAACAACAACCTTTTTAGGGTTGTTGTTGTGAAGGCCAACAACACAGAATCACTTAGTTAACATAATAATACAAAGTAATTCACTTAGCCAAAGAAAACCAAATCTAACCAGCAACCAGTGGAAGTAAATGGAAGTAATGCAATAGCATTGCTTACTAGAAAAATCCCATCCCAGCATGCATTACGGCATGGCACACTGTTTTACAAACACAGAGAGAAATGGGAACTTTTATTTTTCCTGAGACATTTTTTGACAATGTCACCATCCAAAACTGCATCATTTTTATGCAAGGAAAATATCAAGTTAAAAAAAAAACTCCACTATTTTGAACACGAATAGCTGGAAAGTATAGGTGAAATACAATGCAGAAGTGCATTGATATGCGCATAATTTGCAGAACCATAGTGCATTTTCTCTTCCATATAAACCTGACAGGTGGTTCACTCAATACTGAGGCACACAAGTACAGAGAACTTGTCGTTCTTGGCAAGGTGCTGCTAGAAAGCGATACTAAAGTCTGACCTGCTGAACCTGCTCTGTTTGGCATGTTATGCTCTCTAGAGCTAACATGCAACACACTTGCTAATGCTGCTCCTGCAGCCACTCTGGTTACCATATCTAAAGGTGAAGGAGACCTCTAAGTAAAAGAGAAGTTTGTGTGGCACAAGAGCTAAACATGCATTTGTTTTTAGTATACCCGAGGGGATTTTTTCATTGGCACAATGCCTTCCTTAGTCCCATACCCTAACCTTACTCAACAAAAAATAACACATAACCCTAACCATGAACTAATTCTAAACCTGATCCTAAAATCAAGTTTAAACCCTTAAAAATCACTTTGGTCCTCATTCATACAGCAAATCCCTACATCTGATTAGCCTACCTATCCACGCGCTCCTGTTGTTTTTCCTCTCTGAGTGTGTTCAGGCGGGAGGCAGGTGGTGTGCACTCCCCAGGTTTCATCCTCTGAGGGTTATTATTGTTACAAATAATCCCATGATGACACCAAGTTCAAACTGTGTCAAACATAAAGACGGGGTATTGATCTGATATTTGCAGGAGTCTTTGTTGGCGGATTTGGCTGCTTGTTTGTTGTTCTTTCCAGTGTATATATGGAAACAGCCGAACTGTCTGTGTGTGGGCCTGGTCATGGGAGGAAGGGCTTTTGTATGGCTTGCTTATTCTACTACAATATGTTTACTCGACTCCATGCTTGTTCCCCAGTGGCCTGATGTTTTATGTCTCAAAGGGACCAAACTGCAGTTTGAGAGTGACTGATAAGCAAATTGAGCAGGCCTCCCTGCTCAGTTTGGATATATGCACAAAGATTGTGCATATTGTTGTATTTTCTCCTTTTTACTGACTTTTCTGTGTATCTCTAAATCACAGCGTGAATATTTCTGGGCATGAGTTCTTAAACTTGTGTGAGTGCAGCGTTTTAAAGGCCTGTGCAGCTGAGAGATTCACACTGTGAAATAATAATACAGGTGAAAAACAATGAAAGGCAGAAAGGAATGTGCAAAGGTAAATCTCCAAAAATGCCTACTGCAACTGTCCCATGAATCTACCAATCATTCGGTAAGAGCATGTGCCTGTGTGTATGTGTGTACGTGCACAGGCAGATAGAGAAGAAGGGGGAGGGATTGCTAAGTTGGTGGTTTGAATGATGTTTAGTCGGAGCTCAGTACAGATGAATGAGGCTGAAAATCCGCTTTCCTCCTGGGTGCAGTTACTCAGAGCACTGTGTTACAGAACTATCACAGAGAGAAGGATGTCACCACATTACAGTGTCACACACACACACACACACACACACACACACACACACACACACACACACACACACACACACACACACACACACACACACACACTATTTCCTCCTCCTACAAGGAATAAAATGTAACCATCAGCAGCAACCCACTCAGAGGATTGAGGGTATACACAGAGCAGAGCTCCATCCCACATTAACCAAACAGAGAGCTCTCCTCCTGAGGCTTCACATCGAAACTGCCCTCACTGACACTAATCTTCCCTCTACCTCATCACTTTTTCTCTGAGCTCACACTGCTTATGATCAAATCATGAAAACAGGGGAACGAAAGAAAGAAGGAAAACACCAAAACGACACAGTCACCGAGCAACAGCTGCAATTTCATACCATAATGGAAGTCAGTGTTTTGAACAAATCAAAGACGGTTGTTTCCCTATTTTTGCTTAGAACCTCCCTATTCAAAGTAAAAAGTGCCAAACCTAAATTTTAAAATCTTTATATCATGCTTTACTGTTTTTACTGTCCTCCAATAATATCCAACTTCATCAAAGGGGGAATGTGGCGGCTGTTCTTTCAAGGCTGCTTGGTATAAACACACATTACTCTTGGAGCTAATTTGATGCATATGAGCAGATTTATGAGCCGAAGAGACTTGAGAGATTCTGGATTTTCAAAGGGGAGGAAAGTCAGTTGTTTTTGAGCAGATGGATCTTAAAGTATAACTGGGTTTTGAGGGGCAGTTACATTTCACATTATAAACATTCAGCTGATTTTCGGTCTTCTTGCCCATCGTTCTGCCCCTTTAATTAGCACAGCTGTATTTGCTTGTCTCTGACATCTGCTCCAGCTGCCTTCTTGAAAGCCTGATCATTCCTAATTGATCACCCCTTTTCAAAACAGTCACTTTTATTTAAAAAAAAAATCTGTTATTGACAAGCTTGTACAAATAATAGTCTTTACAAGTCAGGCTTGCTGAAATCATCTGACAGGTTTGAAGTGGAGAATTATCTGAGGTTGCCGGCATCGAACAGACTATTACAGAGGCTAGAAGACGTTTCGGCGAAGAACGCTCAAAGCCTGACAGTCTGTCAAGCGTTATTGTTCCACTAACAGCTTTCCTTTACTTAACTTGTGACTGACAAGTATATTTTTAGCTGTTGTTTCCTCTGGTTCAAGAGTTCACAGTGATTAAGGACTCACAGAAGTTTTTTTGATCTGTTTAAAGAACTAAGCTGTGTAAAAAGTTTCTTTTTTATTTATTTCAAGAGCACTAATAAAATGATTTCTCTTCCCACCTAAAATAAATTTAATGAGCAAGGACATGCCTCAACAATATAAGTTTAGTGATGTAATGAAAGGTGTGGATGACGTTATGGAAAGATCTGAGGCTTTGGTCAGTGGAGGTGTCTAATGTTTCAAGGGAGGAGAAGACTCAGTGTGGAGGATCTCAGTGGATCATCAGGATGTCATGATAACATGTCGGGTGGAGGAAACTCAAGAAGGGAGCCTGAGGATGTCAGTGAGCATGGCTTTGTAGGATCATCCCAGATGGTACCTAAAAAATGAAATGTTTTAGGAAGGAAAATTAATTAATGACAGAAAGAGGAATGGGAGAGGTTAGAGAGGCTGTAAAGGACTGAAGGAGGGGAGATGAAGAAACGAGGGAAACGGAGAAATTAATAGGATGGAAAAACCGATGAGGGAGGTAAGGAAAGAAGGCTTAATTGATAATGGATGAGAACAGAGGTGGGTGTGTGGGTGGGATCCAGACAATGAGACAAACAGAGTTCAGGAGATGAACCGGAGGATATGAAAGCTCACCAGCTGGTTAGAGGTGTGGTTGAGACTTGACCCTGCTCCCAAATCTAAGTTAACATCTGGCACAGAATTATCATTATCTTTAGAAATAAATGATAATTTCATGATTTCAAAGCTTAACAAGCTGTTTCTGATCACCATCTAGATGCTTAAAATATCAGTTTTTTGCTGACTGCACCAGAGGTAGCAAAGCAACACCACAGCATAACAGGACCTCCACCGTGTTTTACTGTACGGTAGATACAGTAAGTGTCCAAAGCTGCTGATTGTATCACTGATATTTTAAACACATGACAGGAAGGAAATACAACTCATAGCATCAGTCTATCATATATAAGTAAATATTCTCAAGTATTTCCTTAAACAAGCTCTTGTCTTATAAAGAGGAAGGAGAGGAAGGTGGATAATATCACCAAGAGTTAAAAATCCAAACTACTTAATGAGGGTTAAAAATATGAATGTAATTATACTTCAGGTCTGTTCAGTCTGTATGAACAAACAATTCTTTCTTTAGGCGGAGATTCTCTAAATGATAATTACCTGGATTTTCTTAGCAGTGACTATAAACAAGCAACAGAGTTTGATCTGTGGGCTGAAATTTCACATTAACCTTGGTTAAAACTACTAAACCACCAAACAAAACACTGCATTCCCCAAGAGCCCTACTTTGGTTGTTTATAGAACATAATCCAAGACAAAGTTTTAGTAAATATTGGCCTGTTCTTGCCTCTCTCTCTCTCAACAGATGTCCTTTTTAGCTTTTGCCCACGAGGCTTCATTTAGTCTATTGTGCAACATATGGTAAACTCTAAAATCACCCCATACTGCTCTTAATGATTTTGAAGCTCTAAGATATTAACTTCCTCTCACAATGTGCACCAACCTTTTGTTGGTTCCCTCTTAGGGGTGTGTCCTGGAAGCAACTCACCAGTTTTATGACTTTCTGATAACGCCACAAACAGCTGAGACAAGGTCTTTGGTAAGTGCCAAAGATTTGACAAATCTCTTGTCCTTATTTTTGTGAGGAAATAAAAAGGAAATCAGCCATCCTTTAGGCAGAAAAACCTACTGATTTTTGGCTTATTTAAGTCATGCGAACATTGCAAATTAAGCACAGGTGAGTGATAATGTTTTTATCTATGTTTTCTTTTATTTGAGGAGCTAATTTAAAGTAATCAGGATAGTAATAAAACTATTATTTTATTTTAGAAATGCCACTAATCTTTTTAAACAAGAGATAAATGTATTGATTTTTTAAACATAAAGGGAAATAGAGTTTTTAAGGCAAAAACAAAGAACAGTTTATACAATTTTTATGAGCTTGGAAGTCAATAGTTGGCAGGAATTTCTTTCAACACAGTCTAAACCCTCAGAGACAAGCTTTCTTGTCCTTTCTTCAAGTCAGCATTTCTTAATCCTGGTCCTCAGGAGCCATTGTCCTGCATGTCTTAGATCAGAGGTTTTCAACTACATTTCCCCCTGGACCAAATTTCTTGGAAGGCTTTGGTCAGTGGATAGCACATTCCCCTCTTCTGTTACACTTTTATAGGATGTACAATTAACACAAAAGGGCCAATACATTTTTATTCAAACCACAGTCACTCAAAATCACAGTAACATTACCTGCTGGCTTTTAGTGCTAAAAAGAAAAGTAAACATAAGCAGTTTATGGTTTAAAAACCCATTTTTTTTCTTGTAGTCAAGCTTTCTAAGACAAATCAAGAACACACACGAGTCATTTTTGTGTCTAAGTGCAAAAAGAACTTTGATGGTAGTTTTCAGTAAGTGTTTTTTTTATTTTTTGACTGGTAGGCATCTCACCCTAGTGGATATTTGTTGTCAAAATTGGTGTGGATCATCTTAAAGGGCCTCTGCACATTATATTCTTTATTCATTGAGCAGATGCTGAGATTGCCCTCAGCATTTCTGATTAATTCTTATGAGGTGGTGCTCATGTCTCAGCATAATACAATACATGATGTATCTTCATATTTTCTATAAACAGCTCTTAATCTGAAGCAATTTATTCAGCAATACAATAATTAAGGAACCATATTTGAGTAAAATTTAGATCTATTGCAAAACTGTCACTCAAACTCAACCTCAGCCACTCCAGACAGATGGCTATGACCCTCTGAGGCCTCCTACCATGCCTGATAACAAGGTTCCTGGGCTATATGGGGCAACCATGTCTGTAAACACACCAGCCTCAAGTGGAGTGAACAGGTGGCTTGCCACATAGGGCCACTGGTCATGTTGTGTGACCATAATAAAAGTTCAGTTATGAGGAAATGCTTGAGTGTTTTAATAGCTTGACGGAGTATGACACACTCAGATGTGCTGATGGAGAAAATAACAGAGCTGAGATGCCTCTGGGAAATCAAATCTGCTGAGCAAAAACAGCTCAAGGCGTTACAGCAGCTTTAGTAATATCCAAGTAAGAAAGCACAACTGAAGCCATCCGTGGTGTGTGTGGTCAGCAGCCCCTAAAACTGTCGTGAATCATACTCTGTATCTTTTTATCAAGTTAATTTCCTCTCCCATGCGTCACAATGACAAGACTGCCAGCCTAGTTTTGAGCTCTGAATGGAGCCTCCCGTCATTTCCTCCTTGTATTTGTTTTCAGAAGCACTGTCTACTGGAGGAGGGAAGATGATAATGTCACAGAGGAAGGAAAGTGATGGTCTGCCTGGTGTTTATACAAGACTTTAGCATTTGTTGTTATTGGGTCTGCCATCATTGGCAGGCATGCTGCCACAGAGCCCCCTGTATATCCTCCACCTCCCCTCAATGACCCATATAGGTGCTTTGAATCCCTGGCAGGCCCGACAAGAATATCTGGGCCCCCTGCCCAGGAAGACCATTGAGATGTGGGTATGTGGTGGTGGTGGTGTGTGCATGATCTAAAACTGTAAGAGTGCTGTCAGTCTCTTTATGTGCATGTGCATATGCATCACGGCTGGTTTGTGTCAGAACTTTGGATGCACTTGAAAGAGATGGAGGATTTAGTCTCCTGGTGGTTCTCTTCTTCAGACTCACCGAAGGTGCAGGGGAGGAGATGTAGAGGATTTTTGAATTTATGATTTCTGAATCACTCCTGGGAAGGAGGAATTCTGTTCTATTAATATCCTACATGGCTAAATTGAAAGCTATATTGAAGGACAAAATTTGAAACCAATTTCCTTTGTCAACCAGGCATCGCTGTGCTTGGACACAGTGAGAGGCCTGTATGCAGGAATATAAAGTTACTCCCCTAACTGTCCTGACTAATGTTCTGTCCTCTATTCCAACCCGATTACATAATGCCCAGATTAATTAGTTGTGTGTTTCAGTCACTTCCTGTAGTGTGACCCTCAAATGGGCACTCTGTGCAATCTGGCCTATCGACTTACAGGGCGCCAGAGCTTTTTTTCTTTGAAGGCTTCAGAGGCAAAGAACTCTGTGATCTGACGGCTAAAGGAAAGGGCCCCATGCAGTGTGCCGTTACAGACTGATAAAAGCTCTGAAAAACATTTGGATAACACACACACTTGCAGGGAAAAAAATTAGGAATAATTTGGTTGTGAAAACAAGAGGCGGTATGGAACAATGACAATCTGGCCCCTTTGGTAATTTCCTGTCGGCGTTCATTTGTGTGATGTGGTTGTGACTGTTCTGCCGGGATCAATCAAACCTGTGAGCAGATGGCATCGCGCTCCTCCAGCAAACTGGGGATTGTCTGTGTTTTTTCAGAGATGGTAATTGGCCTGCTATGCCATGGACCGGAGCTTGCTAACAGCCGCTGCCATCACCACTGTGCAGCAGCAACAGCTTTTTCTATTGCTCATAATGTGCTACAGGCTTCATTTCATATACTTAACATGGCTGTTAAGTAATAAACTAAAGTTACTGTGAGGAGAAAAACATTTAAGGAACTCTCTCCTCTATTTTTAATATTCCAACAAGTCCCCCAACTTTTCCCTTGTATATATTTGGACCACAAGACCCAGAAGATTTAAAGAAATCACAATCTGGATCAAAAAGTTTGTGCTGTACTTGCTAGCAGGGTTTTCATTTAGGTGATGGAAGCTTATGTGGGTAAATGGAACCGTGTGTGGGAGACCAAGCAAGCTGTATAAAAGAGAAACAGAGTAATTGCATGTGTACTGTATGAGTGTGTGTGTGTGTGTGTGTGTGTGCTGAGATTCAGGGCACTTCAAAGCTTTGATGTTGGAGCTCCTAAATGAGGGCCACCAGAGGTCCAGACTAATGGGACATCATGGGGAGATTAGAGGCCAAGTGGAGCAGGCTAACAACACAGAATTATGCATGTGTGTGTTATACAGAAAGGCAGCCAGAACATGAGTTTATGTGTGTTGGATTACCCGTGTGTATTCTTTCTGTAATTAAAAGTGAAAGTCTGGCACCAAATCTCAGACGGAGCTGGTAGGTAATTGGACCGGAAGTCTCCAGTTGTGTCCACAAGTATTACAGGAATGTCAGGGATTCTAAAATCATGGTTTTAGTCAACTATTTTTGGGCATTTGCAAAAAACTCTTTGTCACTGCTTTCCTTAGTATGGTATAAATCCTTTATTAAATAATCATAACAATAATTATAATAATAACAATCATAAAAAGAGCATTTCTGTACAAAGACCCCTTTGAAACAACAACAACAGCAGTCTTAGCAGTGCGAAATGGGGGTGGGGTGGGGGGGTGGGTACTGTCTATTTGAGTTGTTTTGGTCTTCCCAGACAGAAAGGGGCGCTGTGACTGTCACAGTCTGTGTCAAATTTTTGTGTCTGATACTACCTCCAAAGGCAAGCTGGATCCCCGAGGCTCCAAGGCACTTTGAAGAGAGTCAGTGGGGTCCATAGATGTGGGCCTCAGAGGAAAGAAGACAGCGAGTGTGTTGAGGGTGAAAGGGATGAGATGCTTCGTGCGTTTGTGTTGTGAATCCACAGGATTTCATGTCTAACCTGGAGTGGTTTTCTGAGTGTGTGTGTCCAAAGTTTGTGTTTCCGAGAATGAGGCGATGTGTACTCATGTTCTGTATATACATCAGTATATACAAGTGAAGTGTTTAGATGTTCATGTGCGTGGGAGGGAACTCTGACATCTTTCCACTCGCTCTCTCTTACTCATGGCTTATGAGTCCATTCAGAGCACACCAGGTCCTTTCTGACTGGTTCAAAACATAAAAAAAAAATAAAAAATAAACAGCAACAACAACAAAAAAGCTTGCCTTGCTGTTGCGAAAGTTGACATTAAAAATGTAAAGAAAAAAAAAAAGATCTCAAAATAGGCCACAATTAGCCAATACATTGAGGTGGAGTAGTATGATGTGTGTGTTTGGAAAGGAAAGGGGAGAGGGTGGTGTAGGTCCTTTAAATCATGGCTTTTGAGGTCCACGTGTAAAACGTCTTGACGTTCCTTTTTCAACATTTTCAACAATTAGCTTTTTTTTTTAAGGCTTGCTGTGTGTCCAGGCACACAGTCAGTCGATTAAGAGAGAGAACATCCCCTGTGAGAGAGGCAGGGGATTTTAGTGCTTTGTCAGTCACAGTCTCTCTTCTTCTCTCTTAGCTTCCCCTCCTTCAGTGGTTCAGTCTCTTCTGTAACCAGCAATCCATAGGTTGCACCACCAAAAACTCCTTGACCTTTTATCATTTACCGCAATGTAAACATGACCTTCTTTTTGACAGGAACCAGCAACAACGGTCTCCGACAACTACATCTAACAATAACTTCTCTCCATCATTAAAAGAATGTGTTAAAATGCCCCCTCCCCACCTCCACACACACATATATGCTTTCTTCACCTCTTTTTTTTCCAACTTATCTTTCATCACAAACTGGCAGCAGGTCAGAAAGAAATATTAAACAGAAAGAGGGTGATTGAGCAGAGACTTGAGGGATGTCAGTGACTAAAAAAACCACAGACCAACAGGAACTAAGGGTATGACTGAGGGTTATAGGTAGCAGAGTCTATGACGGAGCAAAAGAGCCAAGGGGCCACACAAAGGAGCTAAGTTCTAGGCCACTGTGTTCACATGTGATCAAAAAAATACGCTTTCTAAGCACGTTCCTAACCTACCACCTTTCCAACACAATGTGTCCATCTCTGTGTAGTTTACAGTATCCAGTTTCAAAACTAGACAAATCTATGATGCATTTATAAACAGTTCTCTTTTTGAAGCAGGAAACTGTAATTGATATGTGTTGATATTTCCTTTTTGAGGCCTAACATCCCTGTCACGGAGGAGTCCACTGTGGTAACCCAAATTTCTTGTTCCTTGGTTCACATTACCGCAAGAATCTCCAATACTGGACAGTGCCACGGCTTGCAAACAAGTTACTGTGATTTGCACCACTGAAGAAGTTAACTGACACTAGAGGGAAGCAGTGGGAATGAAAAAATAGCGAGAGGTTTTCATGAAATGGTTGTTATCTTTTGCATGTTGCCTGTCTCTCATGCCTCGGTGCAGCAGCGCTGTTGGTTGAGTTTCACTTTGTGCTTGAGGCCGTCATAAAGTTCGAAGTTGTAGTTCTCCAAAGTGGTGGAGGAGCGCGATGAGAGGCCGCTGTAGGAGCAGGTGCAGTACAAGAGGAGGCCGGCGCACACCGCACCGAGCAGGACGCCCAAGGAGCTCATGACGATGATCGTGACCAGGATTGGGTCCAAGGTGTACAACCATGAGTTGTCCTTATCCGAGACGTGTGTCACCGGAGGCTCAGATGGAGATGGTGTGTTCCACTCATGGAATTGCAAACCTGGATGTAGACAAGAAAAGTTCATTTGATGGCATACAAATCATGGATGTCTACAACAGCATGGAAGTGAATTACGTAAAAAACAAGTCACAAAAAACAAACAAACAAAAAAAAGTGAAGCAGAGTACTTTAAGGAAACAAAATAATCTAGAAGAAATATGCAAGAAAGTAGATGCATATAAAAAAAGGTAAGAAAAAGATCAAAATCCTAAAATTCAGAAGCAAAAATATGCTAAAAATCTGCCACTTCTTTCCATCTTACCTCCGCCTTGTGGGTCTCTGCCACTGAAAAGTCGCCCATCTCCAAATTCATTGGGTCTTTTAACTGTTAAAGAGAAGCAAGGCACATGCTGAGTTTTAGCTGCAAGCCAATTTACACATAATTACACATAAACACAAAAAATGCACGAAAGGATATTAAGTTGTTAGATGGCTTTATTCTCCCACCATGCTAGTCAAGGCAGAGGCATGTGATGCCATTTGTGAGGGAGATTTCACGAAGACCACTAAGCTAAATTTACTGAAATGTGGTGGAAAAGTACTGCATCAAAGGAAGAACATGTCTAACGTTTGTTAAAATGTTTATAAAACTACAACTCCAACTAAAAATTACACTTAAATGCCATTTATATGGAAAAAAATGAACCATTTGTTCAATATTAATTGATAAATAATCATTTAATGTCCTATGTTAGTTTTATTTACAATTACTTGTTTTATGGTGTACAATTTCAAGACCCAAAAACACATACACACACTTTTAATAATAGAAAAATATCACTTTATTAATAGAGAAAGATCATTAAGGTACATTCCAGTCAACACACAGTCATCACGTAAAACACTGATGGTATAAGACTGCTCATTCTGTGTACATACAAATGCAAAAGAAACAAAACAACATCACTGTTGAAGTCATCTCTGTCAAGTTTAAGTGTTATATTTGATGACTTTAAGGACAATAAGTAATGGCAACACATGTCCTGATGCTTTCTGTGAACTAAAAACATTTGTGTGTGAGTGGATAAGAAGACAAGTGTGGGAATAATGGCTGCAGCACTTAAGGTGAGCCCAGCATCAAGTATACTTCATCTTTACACAAGTTTTCTTTTTACTTTGTGTCTCTATGTTGGAGTGTGTGTCGGCTGCTCTTGGCAAGCATTCAGGAGTGGGAGTAACTGCTTGGCAAGGCACATGTCTAGATCTGGTAGTCTTTGATAGCCAATGGCATTATTAATACGGTTTCCAGGGCAACGGAAGTTGGCAGCGGACTGGGTGATACAGCCACTGTAGATGGAAGGGAAAAGTGCTTACTGCAGCCTTAATAAATGTTATCTGTCCATTAACTAATTACAACTATTAGAAGCTTGGTGCGTAATGGTGTCAAGATGGATAAAGTAGGGTGTCCAATCTCTCGCCTCCCCGAGTTGATTTAAAAGCAAAAAGTGAGAGTGTGCCAAAAACACACAGTTTTTTTCTACTCTGGAGAGAAAAGTGCAGCTTTGTAATTGTGTCAACAAATTGAGGTGCATTCTGCTGAGCTGTGGGGTAGCAGGTGATGGATTTTTGCAGCTGTGACAACCAGAAATAAATGTTCCGTTAAGCCAAACAATGACAACCTCCATTTCATTCAAACCAGCTGAGCTTGTGTCAAATTTTACCACCTCTGTATGAACTAATGGGAGAGAAATTGCTACCGATTTGTCTTTCTCAGGCATATTTTTACAAAAATATTCCAATAAAATACGCCATAGACCCCAGATGTTTAAAATATGAGTAAAACGTGCTTCAGTTTTGTCTTAATTTACTGCCACTGATCTTGGTTTCATAACATCTTGGATCACTCTCAAGGGTGCAAATATACAGCCACACTTCACTTATGGTGTCCAGCTGGTCCAGTGGCATTGTGGGATTTGTAGGAGTATATAAATCAAGGAAGAAGTGGTGATGGCAGACAGCTGTGCCTATTTACAACCCTAAAAACAACAAGCACACATTCAGACTGAAAACACGACAAGGCTTGGCTCGGCATGGCTTTCATCAGGGCAGCTCAAAGACAAGGGGAACAACTGGAGTGGGTGGTATGAAGCATAAATGGGGGGTGGAACAACGTGCTTTATTACAGCAGAGAATCAAGATGAGACACTAAACACTGAAGACGGCTGCATCCATCACTGACTGATGCCTTTATCAGGAGAGGATGAGACGTTCAATCAAATGAGCTGGTTATCTCCATTTGTGATGCAGGGCTTTAAGTATGATGGATTTGCATTCCTTTGTTTTTAAATGTGCACATGCTCTATTGAAAAGGACAATGAAGACTTTTTTCTTCCAATCTGTTACCCTCAGTATTGGCACAACTCACATTGCAGCTATCCTGTGCTGTTATTAGAGACACCACAAACATTATTTTCTGAGGCTTGCCAGATCATTTTCACAGCTACAGCACACTAAATGCCTCCGAGCCTAACAGTTTTCTCCTCTCGTTCTCAGAGCTGCAGAGCTCCTTGTGTCTCTGGGGTCTTGTTTTAGCCTTGTGGTTTGGCAGCTCTGGCTGGCTCTTGCAGCAGAACCAGCTCGACCATCCTCTTTTCCCCCCCTTCCTCCTCCTCAGCCCACACATGTCTTTGTATATGTCCAAGCTGGGGTCATTCCAGGAGGTTATGAGGAGCCAGGCGGCACTCAATGATCCGAATCAAGCTGTTCAGAAAAAATAACTTACTTAGACTTCATTCCTCTCATCAGGAGCAGCGTAGTATGAAATGTCAAGAGCAAACTCCTTAATGGAACGGAGAAGAAAACGTCAACCGAAGCCACATTCGTTAGATACACAGAGAGAGAAACCACAGTGTTTCTTTGCACATTCTCACTTAGTGTCATCATCACCATCGCAGCTGTAAACTAAAAGGAGGGCTCCCCGAAGGGTAGTAGTCAATCCTGTGCCATCATGACTCACACTGCCCCCAACATCAGAATTTGGCATCCATGTCTGCCAAGTAGGTGCAATAGCAAAGTGCTTCCTTTTAGCAGAGGGTACGGTGTCGGTCCCGGCTGTCCAACCTCACCGTCAGGACTGGCTCCACCCCTGGGGTGGCCATACTGGTGGACCAGTTAGAATACTGGAAGCACTGCGAGGAGCTGTGATAGGCCACAGACAGCTGGCTCTTCTTCGTGGCCAGGTGTTGTCGACAGCAACAGAGAGCTCTGACCAAGATGGCTACTGCCAGGAGAAGGAGGGCGCCTCCGGCGGCCATAATGTAATACCAGTGGATGGGTAAGGGAGGCACAGGAACGCCTCCCCCTGGTGGAGAGATACAAAGTAATTGGCCAGTGGGAAAAGAGAGGAGTGGCACTTTTTTGTATTTAATTAGCTCATTTCTATCCCTGTTGTTCTTTATCAAATGGTCAGCAGGCGTGCACCTAATGAGCATGCATCAGCATGCCAGTTGCAAAAAGATGTGAAATAAATCTCCAAGGCCACCCAAAAAAAAAAAAAAAAAGATTTAAAGCATCCATTTCTGTAGCTCTGGTTGCAGTTTGAGAAAAAGTTTTCACACCAAGATCATCCAGAGATTTGGTTTGAAATCACTCCAATAGCTGATCCAATCAAATGCTTTGCAATTAAATCTTTTCAAAGCTCCAATGAAGTTGCTTGGTGTGAAAGTAAAGCCAAAACAATTAGTTATACAAGCACTCACACACATTGAATTAAGGAGCTTCCTGTTCCTGTTTCATTTTGGCAACAGGATGTCACAAACAGCCTTCTGATTCAGTCTCAGAGCCATGCAAGAATCAGACGGACACCACATGGGAATCCAATGTTCCAGAGCTCTCTCTGAGCCAATATTGGATTGCAATTTTTTTATCTAGCTGGCTGAAATCGGGAGAGTGCATAATTCATGTTGTTCTCTTGTCCTGATTTTTCACTTTTCCTTTTTCTCTCATACATCAGCCTTCTGGCCAGTCCTCTCCTCCTCAAGCCAAATGCTGTCTCCTTGGAGATTCTCTCCACAGATCCCTTACACTGCTATCCTTGATGTGAACTCATTTTCAAATTTTTTCTTCAAGAAGCACTTACACTAAAGTATGCTAAAAAAAAAAAAACCTACAGACAATTAAAAATAAATAAATAAACCATTAAAATCCAAACATGATGTGAGGAGCTGTATGTGGAACATCACATTGAATTAAGGATGCTGAAGCAGATCTCAATATATCCTGATTTTTGGACCATGTCACATAATTACACAGAGAAATGGTGCGTGTTCCTGCTACTTCACACTGCACACACTCATTAGACAGAGCCGAGTTAGCAAGAGGAGAGTGAGACACCCATGCTCAGTCACTTTATCTGATTGCTTTTCACTGGGGACACCGCTGTGTGTGGTGATATTAACCCGTGTGCTTGTGCATGTTTGTCAAATGTGTGTGTGTGGAGGCAAAGAAGTAGGAAAGCCAAAGAAATACACACACATCCCATCACAGTGAAACCGCCAAGCTCTTATCTTATTGGAAGGCATTATGAGATGCCAAAACACTAACATCAATCTTGTAGAGTCCCACTAGGATGCTCTAAATATTTTTCATGAGGCAAACAGTTATTTAAATCCCTTCTGGCTGTGTCAGGCAGCCTAGCAGTGAGAATATGGAGCTCTTTTCAAATAGCTCACTCCATGTGGTGTGCAGGAGATAGCTTGTATTGCACAATAGGGTTTGAGCCTAATCTTTAGATTCTTTTTAAACTAAAAGTGCACCAACTAATTAGTGAAATAACCCAACGTGGACCTTGGTTAGCTTCCTTTTTTTGCACATTATCTGTTGCATTGTTTGGTGATGTCTACATGCTACAGATGATAAAAATGAATGCAGTTTTATTAGTGTAATCAGCTCCTGTAGTCTCAGTGAGTGGTACAGGTTTGTCTTTTTGATTTCTAGTTGAGACATCCAAGCAAAATCCCCAGGCTAGTGCATACCAATGGGCAGGAGGCAAGACCAAACAGGAAGTGATATCATATCAAAGTCAAACTCACCTGGATTTTCAGGAGAAAATGCTGCGATGGGTTCTGCGAGGACAGGGAGACAGATTCAGGCAGAGACAGACAGGAACAGGGAGACAGATTAGGGAGAACTGTTAGATAACTTTAAATATGACTGAAAAGTCAGACAAATGTCACACAAATGTCACGAGACTATCAAACTCCTCCTGAGGGAATTTAATTCCTCAGATAACTCACGTGAATTATGGCATTTACGGGGCTCCTCTGCAAGAATGTGATTTCATACACTGTGTGAGGTTGCAGTTTGAGAACGGCTGAGACATCCAAGGAAAAGCTATGTGTGTGTGTCTGTGTGTGTTCGCAAAGTTCACACAAGTTGTTTATCGGTGGAGTCCAGTGAAACTGGAGGAGGCTAGGGGTTCTGGCTAGCTGTAAAGGCGCAAAGCAGAACCTTCACTTTGATTCCCTGGAATGCAAATAAAGAACTGGTGTGTGTCTCAGAGTGTGTTAGACAGTGTACAGAATGTGTGTGTGTGGCGAGAGGAGGGTTGAAAGAGAAAGAAAAAGGGAAACCAACTTGGGAACTGGAGCCTTTTGGCGGGAAAGCCAACGCACTGAGAAAAACTCAACTGTGCAGAGTGATAAGAAACATTCCAGCATGCTTTGGGAGTGGCGAAGGAGGAGAAGGATGGGAGGAAGGAGGAAACACAGCAGCATGGAGGAAGAAGAGGGCTGGGCTGTCATCTTTGCCTTCCAAGCTGCTGCGCTGCTTAGACTCTCTCAGGACTCTCGTGACACACACACAAAACAAAGAAATGACTGACAGAGCTCGCAAACACAAACACATAAGGACTAGCCGCACACACACTTCCCCTGAATTATACTGCTGTCCAGCTCCAAAGCTCACTGGACGTCAGTCAGAAGTGAAAACAGCAAGTTCTTGGCTCTGAACCTGCAGCTCGGTCTCTGATCTGTTTAAGACCCTCTCAAAAGCCTCTGCTCTGGCCAGATTAAGGCAGCTAGGCCGGTGCTCGGTTCATGCCAGGCACCGGGGAGCTTGCTTGGGAAATAGCCTGTCTAGTAATTCCCTTTGACGGCTCAGGAAAAACTCTGTTTACAAACACGACACTGGAGTAAGCACATGAGAGTTTGAAAGTGAAGAGAGGAAGAGAAGAAGAGAAATCTAATGAAACATAGATTAGCATCGGCGAAGCCCACAAGGCATTTATGTCCTAGTTTTCCTATTCTCTTTTTTTTTTTGGTGGAGGAGTAAATGCTGTCCCTACCTCTTCCTTCTCCTTTTATTTCTGCTTTTAGTGGGCTTTTCGAAGGAAACTGTCTCTGAAACTGGGATGGCAAGGATAGGAGTGTGAAGAGGGGGTTTATAATACCTCATATGCACCACTGTTTAAGGACCTTAAGGCTTCAAGTGGAGGAGGTGGAAGGAGTAGAGAGGGTAAGACATATTGATGGAGGAGATGGATGTGTTGACAGAGGATGATGGTGATGAGAGTGCATGTTTGAGTATTTTAAGATTCTAGGAAACTGGAGCAAGAAAAAAGAAAATGTATGCAACTTACGTGTACACTCTGTCAGGGGGGTGCTCAAGCTCATGTGAATGTTGTCTATCCAGATGTGTCCTCTGGTGCCGTGCACAAAGAAACCCTCCATCACAACCTAACACGGTCAAAACAGAAGAGGAAGAGGAGGAGGAATAGGAGGGAAAAGTTGCACAAGTAAGTGAGAGGAAGAGGAAGACGGAGACAGGATGAAGTCAAGTGGGAGCAGAAGGGGTGGGTGGGTTGGAGGTAAATTGAGAACAGGGACAAGTAGGAGGAGAAAAAGGATAAAAAGTTAATATGCTCCCTGTGATTTCAAAGTTGCACTCAGCATATGCAATCATCCTCTAGTTCTCTGCAAGAGTCTTTGGCTTACTTTTTTATGAGAATGATAACTGTTTGTGATGTCTCTGACAAATGCAGAGCAAACCCCCAAACAATCACACAGCCAGTAGAGACCAATATGGCGTGCTTTATCTCCTGTTGAGGCCAAATCTGGGCTAATTTAGCAAAGAAGTTAAAAAATAATGCCTTTCTAGGCTGTCTTTTTCCTCTGACAGACATATTAAAGACACACTTCTTTTCTGTGGAGGTGATAAATGTGAAATAAAAGGTCAGACCCAGATACCTTTTTTTTTTAAATATCAGCAAGAATGTAGTTATATTGTTTTATTAATACCTGAAAGTCTTTAGGAGAGCGTGGAAGGATGGTTCGACCCTCCTTCCACACGGTGCTTTGGTCCTCTTTCAGCGTCCACAAGACGGTCTCCTCATTGTGGAAGTCTCGCAGCAGGACCCTCAGGTGGCCCTGAGCCTCACCCCATAGCTGGTACGAGAAGAGGAGGCACAGGGGTCCAGTGTCGGCGGCCACTATGGGGCTCACGAGCCGAGCTCGCTGCTGCTCTGTCTTCAGGCTTGCGTCCACATACAGATAGCTGTTGAGCTCTGCAGGGGAATGAGATATAGTGAAATCAGGTAAGGTTAGTGTTTAAATGAACAAATTGGGATAAAAGGCAGAGAAAATACGTGTGACACATTCGAGGATTTAACAACAATATGAATCCAAGCTGTTTTTCATTATTTAAATCATTCAAAAGATGAGCAGAGCTTTGTTTCAACCTTGAGTTGAATAGTTTCTACACTCAAATGACTGCGAGATGGTGAAAAAAGTCAGATTTAATGGGTTGTCACTTTAGCCCTGAAGGCATTAAAAAAAATCTGACAGGCTGAGCAGATATTTTATGTCCATTTTAGGACATGAAAGGATGCTCTGTAACATCTTTTCCCCTTTATTCTGCACTCACACTCACTAATGTGCATGATTGTACAGTCACTGTGTTGTTGTGTAGGTTTTTTGTAGCCCTATTACTGGTGCTGTTATTTGTGTTATTATTAATTTTATTCTTAGTTTTTCTTCTAATAGGTGCTCCTGATGATTGCTTTGTTTTCATACAAAGCCGTTAATTGTTTTTTACAGGTGTAGCATATATCTTTGTTTTGATTTTGCAGTTGCCTTTTTTATCTGTCTCCTTTTTCTTCTCTTCTCTCTCTCTCACTCGCTCCCTCTTCCCTTGTTTTCTGGGATTAAGATGTAAATTATCAATATCCAAAATAAAGAATCTAGTAAAGTCTCTAGGGGAGCCCCTACTAAAATAAAATAATTGCTGTGTGTTTTCAGTCAGACAATTATCACTATTAATCATGACCATTCACACATAAAGGCAGACTCACACATATTCACATGCAGAATGTGTTTTCACACAGTGTGACATTTCCATCATGAGTCTTAAACAAAAAAGAAACCAATCAGCAGCTGTTAACAGGAATGGGATCCCTGTTGCACAATGGTAATGCCAAACAATAGGGATATGACAAATATAAACACAGAAGAATAGGTCCGGTAAGAGCGTCATTCATACACGGAGTTTTACCATAACCCTAGCCAAGACCCTCGGGCCCTATTTCTCTTCATTCCCTTCCAGGTAAATGACTTCAGCAACGGAAACGTCCCAACAAAATGCACGCCACTCTATTTGTTTACACCAGAGGATGTTTGGTTTGCAAATTGGATGCCGGCATGAATTCCATTGTGAGAGACGAGCGAGCTGACTGTATGCATGAGCTGAGGAGAAAAAGTAGCGGGGGGGTATGACTCAGTGAGGCGTCTGGTGGAGAATTTCTTAAGTGGCTCCTGTGGGAAAATGTCCAGTATCAACAATCTGCACATTAAATCACCTGCTTTATCTTGAACCACTGTATGCATGTGTGTTGTAGGAACTGCGTGCTTTCTGTTGTGCATATTAGACAAAACTTGTAACCAGCTGTCTTTCTGCTCAGCATCGTTTAATAAGGTTATATGTTCCAGTGCAACCAGGTTATTGGGCGACTGGACTGATAACCTTTTGCTGTGTGAGTGTTTGTATGCATGCAGCCTTTTCCAGCAGATCACACAAGCAGTATCTGGGGGGACAAATCCATCGATTTGACAGGCTCCCTCTGCCATACGCACGAGTGTGTGTGACACTTCAGACAGTATGACTGTGACAGTATGTCCCTTGGCCCCTCTCAGCCCTGGAATGAATGTGTGCCACCATGCACTCTTTCATACTCAATATGACTATATATTTCTGGGGGGTGCATCTATTGAGGATGTGTGGATTAAAACCTATTTTAACGCTCTTTTTAAAGCCTCTTCTGTCGTCTTTGCCATGTGTTTAAGCATAGCATCTTGCAGCGAAACCCCCTATTGTTATGCCTCTTGTTTGCCGCACAGCTCATAATCGAGGTTGGCTTGCTACACGCAGCACAGCAGAGCATTATTAATCTATTTCACAGTGTTCACCAGCAGTAGGAAGCAAACAGTGACTCAATCTGTAAAGGCTGGTTATCACGTTTTTACCAGCTGGGTATATCAAACCAAATAATATAACAATCCATGGTGGCTAATTTGGGCTTTATTACAGGTTTCATGACTGAGGTCAAGAGGTGAGAAGTTTGTAGCTGCAAGGAACTCTACAGAGGATTAAATAGTGACTTGAAATAATGATCCTATGCTGGCTGGGATTTCTGACCTTTGACAGCTGCAGGAAAAATCAAAGGCTTAGGTGGCGTGTCAAAATGGCTGGAAATGATACTTCGTACATAAAAGCTGCAACCTGACTAATCTGTGCAACTTTTTCTAATCTGCCTGTGATGAAAGACGTTGCTTTGAAGCCCGTTGTTACAGGCGGCTCTGACCTAAATAGGTCACGCTTCGGGAGCGTTTCCTCCTTTGCTACGAGATCTGATGTCCTGCTAAATACGACCCAGGTGACATCACAAATTTACCAAATTTACGTGAAACCTCTTTTTAATTCTCTCCAGCTGCAAAAATGCCAAATCTTTCACAGAGATTTGTTTAAAAAAATAAATAAATAAGGTTGGGATAACAGCCCTGCCTATGAAAAATTCTAAACAGAGCAATAAAACCCTTTCCAGAGCCCAGCAGGAAATCTTCTCTGTAGCTTTAAATAACATGCCAAAAGCTGCACTTTTGATCTGTGGGTATGTATAAAGTAAAAACGAATAATTATTTCTTCAAGGAATGTCTGAGTAGATGGAAGCCTACACTGCATCATGTGGGATGTGCCTGAGGTAATGGAGGGGCAGGAGAGGACAGCTGGGAATAACCCTCGCCTTTGGAATCTCCTGCTCTGAACTTAATTGGAGCTACTGGGTCTTAACCCCTTCCTGCTGAGACTTTTTGACACACAGTGGCGACTGAGCATCACATGCAAAGCTTTATACATTTGCTTGACACCACTGCCGTGTCTCTTTCTCTCCGATTCCTTCATTTAATTTTTGTCTTCATTCACTTGCTAACAGACAAGTATTGTGGCTAAATTAGAATGGTTTAAATGAGAGTAAAGAATTATTCTAATCGAACTGAAAAAGGACACAGTGAAGACACAGGGAGAATGACTCCATTTAATGGCAGAAAACAATGTTGATAAACTTGGCGCATTCATGCAATTTTCTCCACCCAAATAAAAATCTGCCAGCAGCTGCATACATAAAAGTTCTCAGCTGATGCAGAACCCCATCAGACACCAATTTGAGTTTTTAGGTGCCATGTTTTCTATTTCTATATGTATTGAGCAATAATCTTATCCTCCCTAAAGCAAGCCTGAGTCATTCAGTTAAACAGTCAGTCAATCCAGGGGACTAAATAACAAGAGGGACACACAGAAGACATGAAATGCTAACAAATAGTGTGAGGGGTCTCTTTAGAGACTACGTATTCTGTTGGCTAACCTGATAAATATTCATTGGAAGATCATTTGCATCTTACAAATTAAGCAAACAGAGTTCGTAAATGAGCAGTACGGAAATCAGAATAACTTAAGAAGCAAAAAGCATGTCTGCATCAATCATTCAAACCAGTAACAAGGTGCATTATAAAGTCGCTTGAATTTTCTTGCCTAAATATTGTAGGTCATATGCTTAAAATCCTGAGCTGTTTCATTGGATTTATCAGTTATCTTCCATGTATTTCCAAAAGTATTTACACACTGACACATTTTTGCTTATTACAGTACCTTTATTTCTTTTTATGTAAAATTTCTAAGGAATCTTTTTGTGCTCTTTTAAACATAACCATGTCACAAAACACAAAATTGTGTCAGAATTGATTTCATAACTTGCTCAATTGTTAAGGGATTTCTTATGTGGTCTACTGAAAGAAGCAATTTACGGCAAGTAATGTTTTATATAGAATGTCAGCTGTGTGCAGCCAACATGAATCTTCCAGGAATTTGTAATGAGATAGTCTGGGTTCATTTAAACCAGGCTGCTCAGAAGAGGTGCAAATCATAGGAAGCTAATATTTCTCACTACAGTTTCAGTGACATATAAGCTAAATGTAAATGCTAAATGTCTTCAACTAGTGTTTCAAAAACTAATTTTTCTCAGGTGAGTGACCCTATGGTTTGGTGGAGGTCTGCGCTCTCTTAGTGCTTCTAGTTACTGAGACTCACCGTGGCGGCGGAGGGACCAGACCAATGGGGCGTTGGGGTCATGCGTCCACCCACACAGGTTTTTCTCAAAGTCGCACACACCATCTGATGGAGAAGAGGCAGCTACTGTAAAGTAGTAAAAAGGTCGAGTAGAGAGTTGTTAAAAATCTTAGCCGTATCAGATGAAGAAGCATCAAAAGCGTTCTTGTAAAACGATTACTCCGTGGCTTCTTGTCTCACCCGTCGTCGTGATGGGGACTGTGGTGGTTTCAGTGTCAGAAGGCAGAGTTGGTGTGACAGTGTCTGCTGGGGTGCTGATTTCTGCAGGAACAAAAAAAAAATCATATATGGTCAAATCTGGTTATATGTAACAGTTTCCACATTCTGAATAGAGATTATTTTAGTGAAATTTCCCCCTTGGTGGACACTGATACGTTCACAGAAGGCAGAAAGTACCAGAGAGGAACGAAGTATGATGGCTTTAATTATAACACTCTGTTCTGTTTATTCCATCAAAAAAAAAAAAAAAAAAAATTGGCAGTTTTTTGGTTATTTTAAACTGGAAACGGCTGTTTAGAAACTAATTATGAGCAAATTTGAGCAAATGCCAGAATCTAAAAAAACTATGTCTTGTCTTCTGTCAGAGGCAGGCGGAGGAAGGCCCAGACCATCCCAGAACACCCCAGAGGGCCTCCGTCATGTTGTGTCTGGGAGCTTTGGCGTCAGCATGTGTCTAAGACACATACTAGTGAAAATGTGCAGACACACACACAAAAACACGTGCAGGCACTCTTGCCACGCTAATACACACATACGACGTCTGAAGCTAAGGCTGATGGATGGATGTGTCTTACAAACTCCCCTCGACCTTGGACAGGATGATCACACTCTGAGACCACTCACTGGCTGTCAGGGAGGCTCCAACGCACACATACTCAAACACAAACACACACACTTCATCCACCACTCTGCTGTTTTGTGCACCTTTGAGTTACCGTGCATGCTAGCATCTCCTCACTCTATAACTCCCATGCAGTTGGTAAGAATTTCTCTCCCTCTGCTGTTAGCATTGATTGAAGTACAACTTCAGACAGAGTACAAAAAAGCATAAATATGGCCACTTTTCGCTCATTAAAACCCATCACATGCATAAACAGACACATGTTGAGCAGGCTGCAGTTGGAATGTGACGTGGGAGTGTTATTAGGAGCAGATGGGTCAACCCTGGTGTGTTATGGGAGTTTATACAGAAGTTTGGGTCATGTCTCAACCAAATATTGGAACTCATCAAGCAAACAAAGTGCGAGCCATATTTTTCCTTCAGTATCTGTTTAGTCATTGCTACATATTTACTGGCAGACTTGTGTTTCTCACTTTCATTTAACTGGAAACATACAGCCCTCATTTGACATTAATGTCAAAGTGCGTTCTTAAGCATATCATGCTTTGTATCTTTTGGATTGGTTCAGAGAAAGCAGACAAACAACTCTGAGGTTTCGCTGCCTGATGATCTCATGTGAAACAGCTTAAAAAGAAACACAACCAGCGCACAAACATCTAAGAGGAAATAAAAGTCACACTGATTTACCACGGCAAATGCCTGTTAGTGCCACTACTTCGGCCTCCTCCTGTGAATTTTCCTCTTTCCTCATGACTAAAATTACCATTTACAGCTATGAAAAGCAATAAGGGCAGCAAAACACAATATCATACAAAATTAAACTGCTCACTAGAACTTCCTGTGGAAATGACTGCAACGGTGCCCCAGCTGGAGAAATGGCAGAGATGAAAGGCTCGTCCACAGCTGGCGATGGCTTCTGACATTAACCCAGCGTTAATGTCATGTCCTTTATGCCTGCCATTAACGACCTAATTAGACTCTTATCGCAGTTGGCATACTGGGAAGGTAAGGAAAAGAAAGCAGCCTCTTCTTCAAACCCATCTTCCTTACTTACAAAAAAAATATTTCCATCTCTTGCTCAGCTTGTGTTCTGCATTCTGTCTCTTGTGTTCAAACTTCCTGTTTTATTCGGGTTTAACCTTTGCTCAATTTTGGGATCTGGTGTTAAAATAAACCAGTAGTCTGCAGATTACCTGGGCACGCCAACACAAGTGGTCCCACCTGTACGTAAAACTAAACATGTTAACACAAAACACACAGTCTAGTCCATTAAAATTCTCCCTGGCTCCTGAGTACTCTATGCTTTCAAAGGTCAGGCCCTGTCACAGTGTAAATGTGCTGACCTTTCAGGGTGTGACAGGAGTGTCGAAGGGGACGGGCAGTGGGAATGCAACTGACTTGTGCATTTGTGTGGACAGCGAGAGAATATGTGATAACATATGTGACCTGCCTACCTTGCCCAAAGCCCTGTCCTTGATGTGTGTGAGTACTGAGTTGAGGAAGTGTGCACATGCGGGCCTTGTAATGCAGGAAAAGTCCCTCTGCAGCAAAGCGTTGTCTTACATAATGTGTCTGCCGCTGCAGGTGATGATACAAGTCATCATCATGCGCGGGATGAGACACCAACACTCAGATCTGGACTCATGGGAGCTCTGACTTGGATAATGCAGATGCATACTCCCGTACATGTGGGCATACATGCCAACAGATACACTCTTTTGAAGGTTTTTTTTTCTAACAACACACTCCAAAAAACTCACACTCACACGGGTGATGACGCTCCCTGCATAAAAGACATTGCTCACTCCAAGAGATTCTGACTCAGCGATATGTCAAAGAAGAGAAAAAAAAATCTTCAATTATGTAGAAAGCCTTTCTGTAAATCTCTCCCTGGCAGTCACAGGCACACTGATGAATGGATGCAACACACACACACACACACACACACACACACACACACACACACACACACACACACACACACACACACACACACACACACACAATGCAGAAGAACATGATAGGAATGGCAAGCTTGATTTTCTGCTGGGTGGGGTTAAGGGCTCAGACCAAGATTCACCCATCCACATATGCAGTTTGGACTTCCTGGCAAGTCATCTTAATGAGGAGATGGTACTGCGAGCCTCGTACAAGATACCCAGGCTTAACTAACTCTGGTGTCATGATGCTGGTTATCAACTCAGTAAGTTAGCCCATCTTTTCTGAGTCTGGATATATGTGCTTTAATACAAAAAATTAATTAATAAATAAAAATTAAAAGGTGGTTTTGGAGTTGGATGACTAATCATGTATTTGAAGTTGAGGAAACAAACAAGGTATAATCCTCCACAAATATGAGGAAATCTATAACAGACTGACTGCAATGCACCTGCATCAGTCAAAGCTAAAAAACAGGAAAAAAGTGCTCCAAATTATTATGCATGCAGGATTTCAACAAGATTCAACAGTTAGCTTGTGTTGATTCTCCTCTCTGTTGAGATAACAATCTCTCAGTTGAGATTAATCAAAGAGAAAATACTGAAGGTGGTTGTTCCATATTGTTAAGCAAGTCCAAGTTTCCAAGCAGTTTGGGGAAAAGACAGAAGATAAAATAGTACAATGCCTTGTGAATGGAATAAAAATGCTGGACATTTTTTCAAATCTCAAGTGGGACCATTGTGCTGCTAAAAAACTTTTTGTATGATTCAGAAAGCAAATGGGTTCGTTCACATAGAGGTTCATCGAGAAAAGTCTCTCAGGCAAATGCATCATATTCACAGTGCAGCTCTGATGAGCAGCAACCAGGCATTTCAAGTTGCTGGTAGAATCCCAAGAACCTCTCCATGCAGGATACTCCAGAGGGTGCAGTTGTACATGAAGTGGTATCTCAGCTGCCCTTAACCAATGCTCAGAAAGAGAAACATTCGCGGTGGGCTCAGAAATATATGAAGACTCATTTTCAACCGGTTTTATTTACTGTTGAATGACGTGTTACTCCGGATGGTCCAGATGGATGAAGTTCTGGATGGTTGATGGATGTCCATTGTGTCCCAACAAGGCTGAAATGTCAGCAAGGTGGGGATGGAGTGATGCTGTGGGCTTGAATCATGGGAAGTGAGATGGTAGGACCCTTCAGCTGCCTTTTATCAAAACAACTGTTAGTCATTTCTTGCATTTTCTCTCATTCTATTCTAGCTTTTTCTGTCTTTATTTAAATTTTTTTATTTCTGTTTCAGGTTGGTTTAAATGTACTTTTTAATGCTTCTTTTGCATCCTGCTGTTAAGCTTTAATGTTTTATGTAAAGCCCTTTGAATGATCTTGTACATTAAATGTGCTATACAAATAAACTTGCTTTGCCTTTAGGGGGCCTGAGGGTGTGAAAATGACCTCTGAAAAATCATTTCCAGGCCACAGTATAAAAGGAAAAACTGTAACTTGTGCAAGTAAAATAACTCTCAGCATCCCAAGCTGCAAAAAACACCATTGAATGCTATGGCTGTTATGGGTATAAAGGGAGGAAAAACTCATTGTGTGGACACCATCATCCCCTGATTTCAACCCTATTGAGAACCTGTTGAGCATCGTTAAAAGGAAGATCTATGAGGGTGGGGGACAGTATATCTGACTTTGGGAAGCAATTCTGGTCTCTTCAAAGCAAAAACTATGCATGAAAATCCAAATTCAGTGGATATGAGAGTTGTGGAGGTGATATCAAAGAAGGGGTTCTATGTAAACATAGAACTGGATCTTGAAAATGTTTTTTTATTTTTTTTAGACAAGTTATCTCTTGTGTAAAGCAAAAACTACAACAGATGTATATTTTCAGTTCTTTAAAACCCAACTGAATCTTTTTAATCTGTCATACAGCATAATTTGGAACACTGATTTAATCATTGGTAGTTTTATTCAGTAAGATCCGGATTAGTAGATATCCTAATAAAAGTTATATTGTCCGACGTGGCTCAGTGGGTAGAGTGGTCGTCTTGTAGCCTGAGGGTTGCCGGTTTGATACTTGGCCTGTCGAGCTCATGTTGAAGTGTCCCTGAGCAAGACACCAAACCCCAAATTGCTCCTGATGGGTCGTGGTTGAGTGCTGTGCATGGCAGCTCTTCCGCCATCAGTGTGTGAATGTGTGTGTGAATGGGTGAATGTGATGTATGATGTAAAGTGCTTTGGGTATCATTCCAGGTACTGTAAAGCACTATATAAAATACAGACCTTTTACCATTTTTATATGATAGTGGTAAAATGCTCTTATTATCTTTGTATGGGGTTATTAAAAAAATGACTGTAATCTAAAACACCATTATGGTTTTAGTTTTCTGTCCTTTAAATTTGTTTTTGTTTACATTGCTCTGTTTTGATCAGCATTGTCATATTTTGCACCTCAGGGCTTACATCCACTAAAAAAACATAGAAAAAGACCAAATTACTGTGATAATTGCTTAAAATCTCTCAAAATTTAATAATCAGCTCAGCTACATTAAATGGGGTTTTGAATGCAGCAGAAATACAGTGTGAACCTGAGACACTGAGGTTTAAATGATAGGTGTGTATGTGTGTGGCTCCAAAGACTAAAATGATTCAACCTGGAAAGAGGCTGAGATGATACACCATATTCTTTACAGATCTCTAAAATTTCCATGCCTAAGCTCATAAATATTTCACTTTGGGAGTAGGAAGTCTAAAAAAAAACCATTGTGGCAGAAGCTGTGTCTGTGTGTGAGGCAGCTGTGCAGAAACAGGGGGGGAAACAGAAGGAGTCAGGACCAACAGCAGTCAGCATGGAAAAGAGGTGCGAGCGATGACTAACAGGGGAGGAGGGGAGGGAAGGAAAGGAGAGGAGGCATGGTAACGAAAAAAGAAGAAAAACATTTACAGACCCACGCACTGGGCCTTGGGCTGGGAGAGGAAAGAACTGCAACCATGTGTAGGGGAAAGGGAGATAGACCTTATTCTGCTTCACTGTGGTAGCTGCTGCTGGTATGTCCATTTCATCAGCCTAAATCATATGAATAAGAACAGTGAAGACGTCACCGAAGACAGAGCAGACAGCCTGAATAGTTTGAGTGGAAAGGGAAATGAATGATTTACAGGATGTCAGCAGTGGACCATTATCCCTGCTGAGATTTGATGCTGCGTGAAGAATGTGTGACAACAGCACTGTATGCTGCATTTTTCTCTAGGTCACTTCTCTATTAAAGCTGTTAGATCTCAGCTTCCTAATTTATCATTTTGTTTCCATCTTTGTGCTCAGCATTTTTTATTTAAAGAGCTCGTATGCTGTGGTTTGCACAGGTCACCCGTCCATCAAATTAATGTCAAACACATTGTTTCCTGTGTTTTGTAAAGAGTTCAGGGAGGAAATCTTTTAAAAATTCCCAAAGAGGTGTGGTAAACTCCAATTTTAACAATGATCAGTGTGTATTTCTTTGATGGTTTATGCATCTTTTGATTTTTCTGCAAGCTTCCATTAAAGTGTTTCTACTCACTGCCTGAACAGCTGATAAAGATGACAATAACATAGTATTTATATTTCATTCAGCTAGAGATCAGTGAGCTTCATCAACTCTAAAGCAAAGACACAAACACACATAAATCACTGTAATGAAAAACACAGTCTGCCTTGCATCTCCAGTGGTAGTTCTGCTATAACACACATGTACTTTTCTGTAGGTTGTTTAGTAAATCTGTGCTTGTATAAGTGCTAAACATGTTGAGCTATACGCACCAGTCATCCTGTTCAGGCTCAGAGGGAGTGGCAAACAGTGACAGTCCATGTGTGTGCGAGTGTGTTTGTATATGATCCAGCACAAAAGCACATCTGGGTAACAGACCATGTTGGAAAGTGAACAAACCAGTGCTTTCACTCTCTGGGGAGGCATTCCTGCAAACCGAACCCTGTCCACTCCCTACCCATCATAATGCATATAGAAACTGTGTGAGGCTTATCTTAAATCTACCTACAACAATATTAGAATAGAGTAAAAATCCCCCTTTCTCAGAGAACACTGTGTGTCTCTTTTCACCTCTGGCAGACTCTAATGACTCTCATGCATATCTAATGTGAACCTCGCTTTTCTTTGTGAGGCGCCTCCTAAAGGTCCGTTCAGTTCTGCTCAGATTGCTTGAGCTCATTACATTGCGGGACAAATTATTCAGCTTGCAATGCTGCAGGTGGTTAATGATCACTAAAATAATTCCCTGTCACACAAGCAACTGCTGAATTTCCTACCTGGAAGGTCACATCCCAGTATCTCCACTCTCATCCCGATCCCTGCTGGGGACCACCTCTCTGGAAAGATCCTGACGTACTGGGCCACTGTCTCTTCAAAATGACGAAGCTCTGGGGTGTCACAGTGTGTGTTCCCCTCAAAGATCTTTACAAAAGATTGGAGTATTAGTTATGAATAAGACGGCGATACCCCCCCCCCCCCCCCCCCCCCACACACACACACACAACCTACTCTCTTCTTCACTCACCTTGGGGAGGCTAGTTTTGCTGTCCATTATGAAGTTCCACTCCTTTCCATTCAAGCTGTGCGCCACTTTGAACTTCCTAACAAATGCTCTATTGTCCGTGGTCGCTCCACTTCCTGCATCTCCCCCTCGAGCTCCCTGGGTAATGATTCCTCGAACCATCTTGGGCACGCCTAAGTCCACCTGGAGCAATTAGGTTTAAAAAATTGGATGGTGTTTACTGTGTTTTTAGTGCACAGTGCTTCTTCCTTAAGCTTGCTTGTTTCTGGCAGCTGGAATGTGGAAGCAACAATTTAAAGTTGGATAAATCCAACTAAAAGCTTGTTGTACCTGTAACCACTCCTCTCCAGCCAGGGGATGTGCAGGTGCAGGAAACCAGCCAGAGCGACTTGCCACAAGACGGGCAGTCCCGGGATTCCACACCATGTCCCTGCTGGACGAAGCCGAGATCTGGGCATCGGGGAGCAGGCCAGACAGCATGCCTTGCAGATTTGAACATGGAGCATCTGGAATAGAAAGCAGAAAAAAGGACGGACATTACTCCACTTAGTTTTACCAAGAACTTAAACTGCTGTTACGAACATTCCCACCAGGGAACTGTTAAGCTTTGCCGCAGAATTGCACCACTGGCCACTAAGGTTTAAGAGTTAAGCATTGAAGAAACAGGAGATGGTTGAAATGAGAGACTGAGGAGAGTAAAAAGAAAAAAGGATGTGCAGCTCAGCTCTACAGCTTCATGTTCAATGTGCAATTAGACTGCTATTAGTGAGATAAAAGTGAATGCTAATTCTACTGCTACTTTGCATTCACGTCAGATCTCACGCTGATATTTAAGTGCCTTTTAATGCTGTTCACTTAATTGTTTTACTTATTGTTTTCTTTTTTTCTGCCCACTATGCTGCACATTTATAAGATGCATTCACTGACAGGGAGGCTTCCATGTAGATGTTTCAGAAATGAGACTCATTGAGATATGGATGAGCAAGTGGTGTAGAAAATAACTTGCCAGGGGAGTACGTGAGATGGAGAAATGAGGATTAAGGGGATAAGGAAGGTATAATACAAGATGCTGGGAGGCAGAAGTAAGAGAGCAGAAAGCAGTGGGGAAAAAAGTAAGAGAGGGAGAGCTGGAGCTGATGGCTTAGGGAGACCGGGAGGAGTGCAAAATGTAGAGATGAGACGCTTACAGAGGCAAACAGCAGGAGAGGGAAGGATGGTGGATGAGCATGGAGGGGTTTTGTGAGGCAGTGAGACAGAGGAAGAGAGAAAGAGTAAGGAGGAAAGAAATGGGGGAGATGTTAGTTGTGCTGACGGTTTAAGAGAACACAGATCAAAGTTTCATGCTGTTATGTCACTGCAAATGCAAGTGGTGTAAATAATGAATACCAAGCACAGGAAGTGTAGACATGTGTGTACATTTCAAAAGTTGCACTTGTATTCCAGGTCATCTGCTATATTTAGAAACAGTCTGTGTGGTTGTACCTGTGCTGTAGGAGCTAATAGTTATTTCAATAGCAGCTGTTGAGGCTGAATTGAATCACAGTTCTGATGTAAGAGTGAACAGAGAGCCATGAATGATTGAGGAGTACTTGTTTCTCGATATGGAGGAGCACATGGAGCAAAAAGGAGGCATCAAAAGGTGTTTCTAAAACCATGAGAGGAATAGAAAAAGTTGAGGGAGTTGGAGATGGAAACTGAGCATGGGGTGGAGGAAACACTGGAAGATTAAAATGACACTGGTGCCTCTGGAAGGAAGAACAGAGCTAAAGTTTCCTTTAATTAGCCAGAGGGTCGTGATATTTAAAAGATGGCTGAGGGACTGTGGGAGAGCCTAAATGCATGTATGAGATCCTGTTTTTTAAGGCTTAGAAAGTTAAATGTTGCTAAACTTGATATTTTTTAAGTAAATTATACATTTAGTGAGGTGAACCAACAATGTTTTTTCCTGTCTATATAATGTAAAGCAGGATGAAAATGGCAACGTGACTTGCTTGAAGCAGAAAACGTTGGAGAAATCTAACCTGTAATCTGGCATCCATAAAGCTCAAAGCGGAGTGCAATGCCGTTCTTCCAGCTCTGTGGTCGGATACGAACAAAGCGGGCCAAAACCGGTTGTGGGACACGGTTCAGAACCACCTCAGTTGGGTCGGTGTTGGCATGGAAAATCTGGGTGGGGGGAGAAAAATACAAAAAAAAGACAAGTAATGGTTACTGTGAGAGGGAGATGTACGTTCTCAATGAAACACACATCGCTTGCTTTAGCACCCACCCACTGTGCACAGTTTCACTCTGCTTCACACACACAGTGGCAGGCCGGACAAAGCAGAGACAACCCAAACACGGATCCGATGTCACTGGCCCAGCTGTTGATGTGTTCTGAGGTCAGGGGTTCAGCGCTGGGAGGCTGGGAAAGCCCAGTGAAGGATGGTGTGCTCACCCACACATAAACATGCTGCTAACTGAACATGCTGGTGACTGTAGGAAGCTGCGGGAGACATGACCTGACATGACCAAACGCGATTAGCTGTCAGACGCAGGAAGTCTGTCCAGGTGGGCAGGATGTGAGGGAAATTTACTTCCTGGGGCGTCCACCTTAAAGCGTCAACATTCACCTCTTCTCCTTGAACACTCCCTTCCTTTTATTTTGCTCCTAAAGCGGCAGGTTGAGGCTGCTGGGTCAGAGGATAAATGTAACCAGGGTGGTCAGGTTTCTTCCTGTTTTGGGTGGAAAAGTGACCTGCGATTACCTATGAACCTCAATGTTACCAAAACCATAACTCCCAACTGGTAATTATAAATAACTTCCTCTTTTTCTTCCTTCCCCTCATCATTTCCCCTCAGCTCTTTGTCTTGTTGTCACCACATCATCTGAATCCCTTCATCTCAATCCCTCCTTAAAAGCCGCACAGTTGATATCTTTCCACAGCTCCTCCTTCACCTCCATATGTCTTTCTTCCCTCTTGTTGGTGGCTACTTACCCAAAACCACACAGACACAGGAAACCACAGGAGCCCACACAAACACACACCATCCTACAGACTCAGATAAGCATAGGAAGTGTCTTTTAACTGACTGAGTGACTGTTAAGTGTCATTCAGTCTATCTGTACGTGGTTGACCATGGTGGCTGATAGTGGAGCAACCAGCAAAAGGCACACCATCACAGCTTTAACACACAATGGAAAGATGGCGAGACAACAGCAACAAGGAGGTGAATTAAAGATTAAAGGATTCATTAAAAAAAAAAAAAGGGGGTTGATCATACACAATCTGGGTATGGGATGATCAAACGTAGAAGTAAGCATGCTCACACAGGCTGAAAATGGGCTGTTTTAAGGATGTTTAACCATAACTGGTCTGTATGAGTTTAAAATATGACAATATATCAATGTGAAATTCCCAAAACTCCCAAAATGATGTTCCAGAAATTCTATAACTTGGGGGGAGGTATGAGTGATATGACTTCAAAATTCTACTCAAGGGGTTTTATTTGATTTTGGGCATGGCCTGATTTAATCAAGTGGAGCTGACACTGGTAATACAAAGCAGAGTGAGTGTTTGAGTAGATAAGCGGTGCTATCGCTGCCCTATCTGCTGCTGGATTGAGGATCAGCAGCTGCTCTGTTTACCTAAGAGGCAAAAAACAGTAGGTCTGGGTTCTTATGGGGGTTATGTAAACTCCCACGCATGCTCCTACAAAGACAAGTGTGTGACGAAAGATCTGCCCTCACATTCAACCGACCCATCATTCCCAGCTTTCAGATATAACCGTCTGTGAAACAAAAGAAGATGGAGGGGAGAGGAAAAACAGAAAATGTCTGCAAGGAGGACAGGTGCGTGTAGAAAATGAGTAAAAAGAAAAGGGTGAATGCAAGACACGGGATATAACTTAACGATAGGAGCGGGGGAATGTGGAATGGGAGACTGGGAGTGGTGGCGAGTGGGAACAACGAACAGATTCATCACTGAAACAGGAAGTGCTTCATCCCAGTATTTATCTCATAACAGACAAATTCTGAGGAATTTCCTCAATTTTGATGTGAATTACTGTCAATGCTTAAAGTTTACTGGGGAAAAAAACAAGATGGGACAAGCAGAATTTAAATATCAAAACAAGAAATGTTGCCTGATATATTTTTTAATATTATCACTCAGATAAATACAAATGTGCTTCAAACAATGCTGAAAAGCTAATTCATAGAAACAACAGCATGTTTAGGTTTATATCTGGCAACTTCAGCTTCTAAGAAATATCTTGTTACAATGTGCTAAACCCCCACCCTTACTTAAAACAAGGGTATAAGCTGCTGCATTACAACGCTGCCAGCTGCTTTTTTTCTTCTGTTTTCATCTTTGGATAAAAGCTGGGAATGTGGCCAACATTACTGCCACAAAAAGAATAAGTTGTTCAGTAAGAAGCAGCTCTAAAAGGCTTTTTTGAAATGTCTTTTTGTAGTGGATGTGAAAAGACAGGGAATTAATTTAGGAGAAAGATGGTGGATAGCTGAGAAGTCGCTATCCCCCTCCACTTCCTGTGCTCTATTGTCAGGATACCTGAAAGGTTGCTCATTTGACTCCTGACCCATCGCATCCAAGGTTAAAGGTTAATGACATGAGGAAGCAGATGGTCGGTGATTGACTAACTTGTTGATAATGCGGTTACTTTTTGACCAGCAGCTTGGAGGTAAAATGTCTGGACCACTGCTGTAATCTGCCTGACGACTGGCATTTTCTTTCTTTCGGAGCTCCTCCCTTCATGGAGGTGAATAATTAATGTTGTCATGTTGTGTCTCGTCATGTGGAGAGTCATGAAATTATAACGAAGACCCCATTATGCACACAGCAGCGGTGAGCGATGGTCAGACATGTTTGTGTACCATGGGTATTTAACTATTGATGGCACTTTTGAGAAGGAGGTCACCAAGAAAGGTGCGTTCAAGTAAACATAGCTTCTGTGGGACAAACATGTTGGCCCCACAAGTGTAGTAAAAAAAAAATCCATTGTTTATCTTAAACTAACAAGATTCTCTGGATCTTGTTGAAGCATACACCATTTGTTTGTGGGAAATGAAGCGTGAATAGACGTATACATCACAACTTGATTTATTTCCCATTCCTTTTGTTCTCACTATTCTGTGTTTTTGGCACTGTCCTCTGCTCTGTGCAAGATTATTCATTTTTCTCCTTTCCATTTTGCTCCCTTGATCCCAGTCTCTTTCTCTGTCCATTACACTTCTCACCCCCATCCCTTCCTTCCTTCACTCGGCCCCCTGTTCTTCTGGATGAAGATGTTGACAGTAGGAACTGGTTCCAGCTGGCCACCCTCCACAAATGTGAGTATGTGTCCATTCACAGGTTGACAGCAATCCTCAAACCACCTTTGGTTGATGTCTCCCACTTGGTGCAGATGTTACCAATTTTGACTGACTGTATGTGTGTGTGCATATACAAAATTGTATTGTTTGTTATGCATAAGCGTGAAAACTCGTGTGTTTGTGTAGTTGTGTGGGTTTGTGACAGAGGGATGAAGGAGAAGACAGAAATGCTGTGTGGGTTTTTTTTTTTTTTTTTACCTGTCTCTTACCCAGGTTATTTGATGATTGTGGTGTGTGTGAGTGTGTATGTATACGCGTGACAGATTCAGCACAACCTAACAATACTTTTCAGTAACACATAGCTTGTTTAGCATCCATGCTGTTGGGACTTTCTCTCACAGTCACTGACAGATGACAGTGTGTGTGTTTTCAGTGTTAATTTGTTTGTACACACATGTGTGTCTATGGCACAAAAAAACTATCTAAGTTTGACGTGTGAGATATGTGATTCCTAAGTGTGTTAGCGTCTCATCAAGTAATGAGGTGCATATGTAAAGAGTGTGACTTGAGTTAACAAGTCACATGGGTGTCAGATTGAAAGCGTGTTGCCGTGCAGAGAAAATTAGTGAAGAAAATCATAGATATATGCACATATGTACAAAGCCTTATTGTTTGTGCAACTGCAGAGTGAAATGCGGATGGCACTTTCATTTTTGCTTCTACTGCTCTGTGGGTCCTTGGATTAACATTAAAGATGCAGTGTGTACTAAATTAAAAGAGTAATGACAGAAAATTTGAATATGTTATTAAAATTCTATTTCTACTGGTATCTGGTAATCACTTTACTAAAATGACTGTTATTCTCTTAGAATGAGCCATTTATATCTACTTGCCGTGGGTCCACATGCATGGCAGCTGCTGTATTTGTGCCACTATTTTTTACTATGGTGTCTCTGAATGGACAAACAACTCTGTGTGTGACGGGATAATCTTTTGAGCTTGAAAACTGCAGTATTGGCTTTGTTTGAAAGGTGCTAGAGCACTGTTTGGGATAAGTTTTACTACCAGTTGTCAGTAATTCTTACACACTATACCTTTAAAACAGTCATTTTAAAAAAATAAATATATATGTCTGGGCACACATTATGACAACAAATGCAAAGTGTTCACTCTCGCAAATAAATTCGATGAGGTAAGGACTGCCAAGCTGGTCCTGTTATTCAGTGCTGATTCATATCTGATGCACAGGCACACTCACTGCTCAACCTTTCACAAACACACACACGCACATAAAAGTACATTACTGATGCAAGTACAATTTATAAGCCACATTAGCGAAAATCTCACTGTTAAATGACAATTAGAAGAACCAAATCCCAGTTATTACAAGACCCCCTGATGAGAACTGAGCTTCAACCACTTAAGACTCTTTGGGGGGCTTAGGACAGGCTAACTGGGGGGGTTTGTGCAACATGGCTGGTGGATTAGCAGTCACGGAAGATTCAACCACAACCCACGGGGAACAGCGGAGAACTGGGCTGATGAGGGGAAGGAAGAGAAGAGTGGACTCTCCGGTTTCAGCATCATAACAAAAGACAGTGATGATGTAGCTGCAATTCATCCTAATGTGTGATTATTTAAGAAAAAAGGCCAATTTGACTATATATCAAGATCTGTAACTGGAAAATACAAAGAGGAAGTTTTATCTACTCTAAGAAGCCTTTTCTTTATACATCACAGAGCAAGGACATGCTACAAATCCTTGTGGTTTTTAGGCTTAATTTGAGAGCATAATGTAGCTGTCATCTTTTCTTTATCCTCATGAAAGCCAGATGGTGTGTTTAATCTACATTTTATGGAGACTCTGTAATGTCCCATTGGTAAAAGTAGCACTTCCTTGGTTTTTTTCTTGAGTCAAATGAGTCAAGTGTTAGTTGTAGACTTTTTTCTGCAAATTTGCAATCTGTTATTCATATTTCATCCTCCACTTTTATTTTTTTTTAATTATTTTTATTTATTTATTTATTTTAAGAAAGCACCATAATGCCGCCGATATCCACCCCAAATGCACACTGGTGCATTTGTCTGTTTCCATGTCTGAATGTGTCAGAGTAGGTTTTTTTTTTTTTGCTCAGACAGATTAGAGGACTCAAATTACACAGTACAGACAGACAGGCACACATCATATACATATGCACACGCACGCACATCTCCAGATAGAAAGATCAGCCAGAGGTTATTTAAAGGGGGGGTCTGGGGACTGTGTGCGAGTGCGTATGTGTTGGGACGGCTGCATCTGGGGGCTCTAATAAATTACACAGATGTTGACTTTTAAGTTAAATCCACATTTTTTCTGATAATCTCTAAATCAAATACCCCCCACTGGCCGCACCCAAACCAATCACTGGCACACATAGAAGCCCCCCCCCCCAGTCTGTAGAGTATGGGGATTACAAACCTCCCTCCTCTTTCCACTTTGTTTTTTTTTCTGCTTAAAATCCACAGTGACCTTAAGCCAGAAATGATGGTAAAAGTTGGAATCCCCCCAGAGACAGGTGGTCACATCATTACATGGACCTAAACTACATATAGTACATCCATACATGTGTGTGCACAAACTAACAAGGATGGATACAGTGAGGTGTAATCAGAGCACTAAACGCCACTGATTTCCATAAATAGCGTTACTATGAATCTCTTAAACACAGATTTGCTCAATCCCCTCCTGGCGTGACTCCAAAGGGTTTCACAACCCCAGGTGTGTGTTTATATGTGCGTGTGTGCAAGTCTGAGAGTAATGATGAATTACAAGAGCAGATAAGGGCACATAGAGGACTCCATTGTTCTTGTTTGTCAGGTTCCCCTCCTCTCTCTGCCTCCATCTCCCCCTCTTTCTCTAACTCATGACTAGGGTCATGACTCAGGTTCATAAACAGTCCTGAAAGGGGAACGACTGCTTCAGGAATGTTGCATCAATTGATATGGCTCCTAGATGAACAGCAGCTTTGTTTTTGGTGGATTATTCCATGATAGCATAAATGTGGTATGAAAAGGAGCCTTGTTACTGCATGTTCAAATGCTGCTTAGAAGTTTACATTGATGCTTATATGCGTGACCTAGATCAATTCAAGGCTTGTTTTCAGGATTTACTTGAATGTGGAGGTAAACATAAGAGCCTACCTTGTGGTTCTTGCCATGCCGATACACCATCCAGTCCTCTCCATTGGTGCTGACCTCTAGTTTGAAGGTAGTGACGTAGTAAGACTTAAGGGTCTCCTTGGATATGGCCCCCTGTGTGGCTATCCCGGTCAAGACTTTGAGGAAATGGAGGTCAACCTGAAAAGAAAAACATATCATATTGGTTTTAAATGTCATTTATAGGAAGTGAAAAGAATATATTAGAAATCTGTGATAACTGCAGGATTTGTGGTGTTGATAGCTGATGCAGATACCAGAGACAGACCAGATGCTGCGTCTATCTTTCACACAGACAACAGGAGGAACCCTAGGTGGTAGCTCTTTGTGTGTGTGTATGTGCATCATCATGTGTGTAAGGTGAGGAAGGCTGCAAGCAGAGATCAATGGCATGGTGTTCGGATGCATTCCAGAAGAGCATCTTCATCAATCATGGGCTTCTCGCCGCTCTGCTCGGTGCTTGTATGCATGCAAACGCGTGCACCTGCTTGTTTGAGACAGGAAAGATTGAGAGTGCAGAAGCACTTCCTTATCATCTGTTCACAGTTCCTCCATTTCCTTCGTGTGTGTGTGTCCTGCTGTATGTCTGTACTGTATATGATATGCTCAGTGCGCCTTTTCCTCTATCCCAGTATCACTGAGACAAATTTATTGTCCTCTGCAAGTGAAAGTAGTCCTTAAGGTCACTTCATAGCTGGAATTATAATGGCGTTTTTATCTGAACTGTTTGTGTTGGGTTACACTTGTCTCTTTAAATTGTCCTCAAATGAAATCATTCCTAAGGAGAATTTCATAGCCTAAGTATATTATTTTAAAGAATTTAAAAAGAGCAAAGTAGAAACAAAACAGTAGTTTAAGCCTATAGATAAACACCTGTATATACTCCTTGTTGCTGTCCTCTGAGGGTGTCCAGGCATTGTCGTCATTGTTGAGGCGGGCCTGACGTGGTAACCAGCGGTTATCATAGAAGGTTGTGGAGGCCGTAATTTGATCATCGCTAATCTTTCCCGACTCCATGCCGAGCGCCATGCTACAGTGGAAAGCTACCGGGAAGAGGAAGGAGATGCAGAGAGCAAAGTTAATCATTTATAGCTGCAAGAGGGAAAGAAAAATGGAGGAAATCTTGAAGTTAATGGATGATAAATAAATGAAATTCATCAAAAATATTGGAAGAAAAGCTTTGAGCAGAAGTAAATATAGAGAGAAGAGAAAGAAACAGGTGAGCAGGGATAAATTGAGGTGAAGTTAATTTATATTCTAAAAGAAAATAGTATGAGTCTGCTTCTAAGAATCAGATCTCATAAAGGGAGTAAAATAAACTGAGAGGGGTTAGAAAGAGCATCGAGACTAAAATAGCAATAAAGTAGACAAGGCTGAAAGATCAAGAGGGTGAGAGGAGAGAGAGATGAAGAAAGATAGATAAGTGTCAGCAGAGATGACAGAGGCAAAACTGTTGAAAAAGAAGAAAATGGAGATGGGAATGGAAACTGGAAAAACAAACCTGCGCGCACACAAGCGCACGCTTGTTAACAAACACACGCTTAAAGTTATCTTGCACTCACAGTCAGTGACTTCTTTGTGTGTCATGTTGTAGCGTGCAGAGAAGCCATCTTTGGCCACGGCCATGTCGGTGTGGAAAGAGAGGGACAACAGGCCGGAGGAGGACTGGATCTCTGGAGGGATCTTTGTCCCACAGTAGCGGCCTATCAGCGGAGATGCTGCAGACAAATCAAGATTTTACTACATTATACAAAATCATGAATGTAGAATAAAAAAATGGAATCTAGTCCAACTGGACAGGTTGCCAGTGGCCATGCCGCTTTGATAAGTGTTGTCTAATGACTCACAGCATGGGCCCCCCCTAATCTTTATTCCTCCAATCATTCCCAACTCTCCCTTTACTTTCCTGTCCATCCTTCCATCTGCCATGTGTGTCTCAGCCAGGGCCCAGCAGGGAAGCTAGAATCCCTGCCATACTGCAAGCTGCACTGGGATCAGCTGCAACTACACATACATTCACACACAAACATGCAGGATTAAAATAGTCTCAAGACTGCCCCCACCACCCCTAACACACACCAAATTCTTCACCCTTCCATCTCATCTCCTATCCCTCTTTTGTGCCCGAGGACTCAGTTCACTGGAACTGGGTTACACTTTAATTTGCTCCTAATTCTCAACTTTGAATGGCATAAATTGTTTTCAGCTATCAAAGCAACCAAATTTAAGGTTATAATTGGAATTTTAAATCCACATGGATCCCTTTTTAGCAACTGAAAATGGAATAATTAGAGCAAATCCTAAATTCTCAGCTTAAAAAAAATAGGGGGGGTGAAAGAGAATAAAAGGAACCCAGCAAGCGAGAGGTGAGAAATGAACCGCTCACCACTTCTAATGTGGCTTTCACCAGCACCGTAGCGACCAACATTACCCTATGGCGGTCACTTTCAAAGCCTGTGATAACATCCTCAACTATTTTTTCCTGATCTCAGCTTTTGCAATGCTCGGCTCCTCCTATTGGACTCTAACAGATACTCATCGTGGCTGTCACTCTCACTCGCCTGGGGAGGAAGGAAGTGCTAGGTGATAAGGAGGGAGGGCAGAGGGGGATAGGAAGGGGGCGATGAAGGGTGTTATTATAGAGGGGGAAGACGGCCATGGGAAAGGACTGCTCCTCAGGGGTGTCGAAGCACTTTCAGTTCCCTCCTTGAAATAATGTTTCCTCTATGTAACGTAATGGAATGTAAGGCAAGGCTGCTTACATCAAAGCGAGGGATGGTGGCTAAGGAAATTGAAGGCTGGTATGTAAATTTATGTGAAGGTATGAGAGGGATTGCATGAGTCAGTGTTAGTTCTGCATCTAACGTTTCAAAGTGTATGAATGCATCTTCATAAGCCAAGTTTTTACAGAGTTATGAGATGTGTGCCCTCACCTTGCGGAAGGCCATCCCACACGTCCAACCAGTCGTACTTGCAGTCGCCTTCGCCCACTAGCAGGGGGTCGTTCTCGAGATCAAACGTCAGGAACGTGAGGGTGACATCCATATGGGGCGGAGCGATGATCATATAGGAGCACTCCAGATTGTGAGGGTATTTGTCTGGGAACCCCGGGGACTCGATCATACCAGACAGGCTGGTGAAATTGCGAAAGCAGAATTCCGACCCTAAGAGGATGCAAGGATAAGAGGATATTTCATAAAAATCAGTCACATTAGGAGGAGGATAGAGGCGCAGGTAATCGATCACACTGTGGTATCTCATCTAACTTGCAGACATTGTTTTAGAGAGTCGTTCGTCACTGACAGCCTGCTGGAATATACAGGAGCAGTGGTGGTGAGACACACAAACACACTCAGTTTATGATAACAAAAAGAGGAGAAAATACACAGTGAGATGATGCTAAAGTGGGCGTTGCATCAAATGATATGAGTGGGTTCAAAGCCTTAAAATACTGCTATAAAAGAAAGCGGCTACAATTCAAAACATGTGCTCAAGATTTTAGTAGAAAACAGCTGAAAAACAGTCACACCACCTCTCGCAACATAAAATCTCCAGTGATACAACCCTTAACGCAAGGCTAAAGAGATTGACCCCCTGCTCTTTTGCACACTCAAAACAAATATTCTTTAACACTTTCAAATTCCCTTTTTGTTCTTATTTGCACTCTGGGTGTCTCTCCATCTCTTATACACAGCACAAAACTTGTGTAATGGTTCTAAGTGGGCCCTTTGCGGCAACTCTTCATTACCCATGCAGATTTATGCACCCTGGGCGGCTCACCTTGAGCGGCAGCAGCTGTGTGGCTCAGATCATCTAACTATCAGCCACTGCTCTGTGGCCCACTGGGGAGCCTGAGTCATGGCCAAGTGTTTATGGACCGGCACATCAATGAGGGTGGGACAGAGTTGACAGTCCAGCATGCACACAAAATGAGAGGACTTTGCACAAACACTGTCTCATTCAGAAACCGGGGTTATTTTCTGTCTCACTCTCCCCTCAAATATTTCTATCTTTATATTATAGGCTATAAACAGTTGGCAGTGGCTAGATATATGTCTTTATGTCCTTCTATTTTTGTGCTTACCAGAAGGACAAATAACCTCATGAGATAATGTTGCTAAGAAACAGGATTTTCTTTTTGATCTTGGTTAACTGCAAGTGTCAGAAATGCCTGCACTAGTGACCTTTCTGCACCAACTGATGGTGCTGATATGCATGCATTAAGTGCACTTTCCCAAGAAATTTTTGACTTATCTCCAGATAATATTACTGGGAAAAGATAAATCTCAGTACATTTTCATTTTAAAGATAGGAGAATTTGGAAACAGGTCTTTTCTCGCTGTACTTTTCCCATCACTGACGGTGCTGAGGTCATGTCAAATCCAGGCTCATGGGAAAAGGATCTGGAGAATTTCAAACCTGGGAAAACAGTGTTGCATCCTTCAGCACTGCACTGTATCAGAGCACCGCCAGCCTGCATTTGATAACCAGATTCATATTCATAAAAGCAGTGTTTAAGGAGCACAGACATGTTAACTGAACCCTCTAGCAGCTGAGCATTCCTCCGAGGCACCAGTCCTTATTAACAGACAGCCTTGTAAAAGCAGAGGGGTCGACTGGCTGCTCTGGCCCTTCCCTGTCTACACTTGGTTAATGGTGAAGAACTGACCCCAATCAGCACAGAGACAGAGGAAAAAAACTCAGGAGACACACACTGTGTCTCTTTTCCTTTCCTTTGGGTCCAGATTTTGTTTTTCATCTCATATTTTTCTCTAGTCTTTGATGCAAATATCTTACATTTTCCATTGTGTGACAGATCTAACGTCTGTATCAAGAGTTCCACAGTGTCTCCATCTATTTATCGATTTGCAGCATGCATTTTGTACTGACAATATTGACACAAATATAAAAATCTTCCCCCCAACATGTTAAAAGCAGCATTAAACCTTTTGTGTTGACTCCCACGTGCACACTGCAACATCAAAACACCCATGGATCATCTGCTTTCATGCTAGGAGCCTTGCTGCCTACACAAAAATACGCACACAGAGCAAGGCATGTTGAAATATGATGGTAATTTACAGCAATATTTAGCCGATCCCCTCAATGTCTGACCTCAACTTAGTGTGTTTAGTATTTGTAGCATGAATTCTTGATGTAATCGTCATGTTAATATGATGAAATGGGGAATAAATGACACATATGAATGAGAATAAGTCCTGTGAGTATGTGTCATTAGGTAAGAACTGTGTTTTTTGCTGGTGGCATGTGTGTCTGCAGGTGTAAGACCCAGTAACACACTGCCCTTGTTTCTTACTGTGCTGCACAGTTTGACTCCATCGCCTCTAAACACACCGCTCTGGGTTTAGACTGTGTCTTTTACACTTAGCGTGAATGAACTAGTCGCTTCACACATTCTCACATGCTAGTCCCGCGTGCGTGCATGTGTTTGCGCATTTGCGCGTTACACTATTGCTCTGTTAGTGCATGCATGAGTACCTTCCATTTTCGTTAGGGCTGATTAGTTCACAGTGTATGAACACGCCAAAAACAAGTCCCTATTACTTCCTCCCTCTGTCATCTCTTGACCCGTGTCCTGCACACGGGCATGCCTGCCGTACGCAGGCCTCTGGTTGGTGCTCGCATCGCACCATGAGCTGCCATTTGGCAAGAGCTGTCTCCTGGCAATAAGTAGGAGGTCATGGTGTGAGTGTGAGTGTGTCAGTGTGACATTCGAGGAGGGGGCAAGAGGGTGAGTTGCTGGGTAGAAACCACTCGACTCTTGCATGAGTTCCAGCAGCAGCTCTACATGTTGTGTCGGGGTAACCCCCGCCCCTCCTCCCTACTCCTTCTGTCTTCTTCTCTCATCCCCTCCCTCATCCCTTCCTCTTTACAGCAGCGTCTTACAGAGTCTGCGTTCATTCAATCCAGCTCTCTGTCTCTCTCTCTGCGTCGTCTCGCACCCCCCCAGTCCTCAGCACGCAACTCTCACCCAGAGTTCACCTCTGTGTTTGCGAGCGTCTGCTACACATCAAAACTGCCTCACCGTGAGCTACCTGTCTGTCTCGGTCTGACATACATCCATTGCTCATAGACAGACACATGCAGATCTCTAGTGATGCACCACTTGAGCCGAGTTCAAGGTTTGATTGTAGAAAATCTCTTCTGAGTCATGTGTATGCGTGCATAAATGTGTAATGGAAGGGGCATGCTGCACAGGGGGGCTAGGCTAGAGAATCCACAACAACAACACTAAACAACAAGGCTCAAAAACAGAAAACACATTCCTGGCATGCCATGGTTTTGGCATTATTGTAGCTCCACAGAGACGCTGGAGCAGTCCGCAGATGCTTCCTCTACAGAGGAATGCTCCTTTAAAGTCATGTTTTATACAGATATCTCAATTATGTGTAAAATGGCATGAAAAAATCATGTTTTCCTTCTTTAGTACAAAAAAAATGCAAATGCCAAAAAGCTCCCTGCTGTTTGTGATCAAAGTCCTTCATGCACTTGATCAGGCTTAAGCATTTCATTCGGGGATAGGTTTTCTTCATCAGTGATAAGTACGTTTATTTATGCACGAATCCAGTTCACCTTTGCCAGTTAATTGTTTTAGCATAATTTGTTGACTTGGGTGTTTCAGGAATAAACACCACGTTGCAATCAGTCATATGGTAACAACCACGACTGAAGCAAAGGGTTGGCGTCCAATCAGCAAGATAACATCAAAGATACACATGGAGCCAGTGTTTTGACTGGCGCTTGGGTGGGGGGTCCTGCCTTAGGCTCTGCTTCCACCGCAACCCCCGCGTGTGTCGCGGTCACTCTCGGTCACGCAGGGGACATGATGCCTTCAGGTGCTCTCTGCGTCTATCTTAACTTGGGATTGGCTACAATGTAAAGTGCCCCCGTCGCCATGGTGGTGAGCTTTAGGGAACACAGAAAAGGGGGCTTCCATGGCAAGTCTGCCTCCTGTAGCCGTGGTAACAGCATCAGCAGCACGTGACTGCATGTATGTTAAAGTGTCTGAGGGCTGTTAGTCGGGGATGAATAAAGGGTTAAGCACGCACGACTAAGACCAAAGTAGGCCACAACAATAAGGGGGAGGAGGGAGGGCGTGCACTTTCACTGTAAGCCAATGGGGAATAGAAAAGAGGATGTTGTTTTGGGGCACACACTCACTCTGGTTCCCCTCAGGAGGTGTACTGATGATGGGTGGAGGACCATACAGGGTACATGTGGAGTCATAGGTTGCCTCCTGATCCTCTTCACTAGAAGTAATTAGCTTTTACTGCACTGTATCCCCCCCGACTACACACACACAGACACACACGTCGACACAAACAGAATGCTTGTCCGACTCCTAACCCCCCTGGAGAAGTTACAGTCACTGCTTATGTAACAGGGTTGAATGAACAAAACAAAAACAAGCTTTGGTATCATTAGCTCATAGTACAGAGAGTAGCACACTCACAGCATACACACTGAAGACTAGACAGTGCTGTGGTGCTAGTCTGTACTGTCTGTTTAACACTGGAAGGAAGCTGAGCAGACACACACACATCCCCCAGCTGTGTGTAGATATCTATCTGGACGCACCCTTTAAAAACACATACAAACCAATAAACACAACCCTCACACTGTACACGCATGACTTTTAAAGAAGCACTACTACCGTAAAAGTTCTGTTCATCCAAATGAATGTGCTTTAAATTTACAGCTGCAATTAATTACTGTGTGATTACTTCTACTAGGGTAAATAAATACATCGCAGTTAGGATCTCTATGCTCCCGTCAGAAGTTGTAAGTAGCTCAGTAGAAACCCCTGGCCCAGGCCTGCCACAGTAAGACAAACAGCTATGATGAGGGAGCGTGCAGGCAGTGGAAATGCCGTAATTAACACTTGGCCTCAATCAGGCATCCTGAATACATTTTCACTCTCTGACTCACTCATTCTTTGTCAGTCTGGCTCCCTTCACCCCAATCATTTCCCCACCATTCCTGTCTCCATTTTTTTTCTCTGTCTTGCACACAAACACACACATGTCAATGCATCACACCACCCCAATACACACAAACAAAATCTTACACAACCACCCACACATGCAGGCAGCAGGCACCTACATGTGTTTGCACATTGACACAATCTCTTATACCCCCTGAATTTATACCGGGATCTTATTAAAGCTATGGCAGCCACATCTCTCCTTCTTTCCACCAGAATTCAATCCAACTGTGTGTGTCTGTGTGTGAGACAGATGCAATCTGCACTATTATATTATCAGGGTTCGAGCTGGTGGCCTTGGTAACGGAGCTGAACGTGAAATCTGGGTCACACTCGTTTGACACAAACAAGAGATATTTTTTCAAAGGTAGGGAGGTGATAACTTGTGATAAGAGGAATGAATATTTTCAGTCTGATCTCTGCAGAGCTGATTTCTGGTTTAAAAAAAGAAAAGAAAAATCAAGATTGATGCTTAATTTAAATGATTGAGGAGCTACTCAAAATGTTCAAAGGGTTGCAGAAGCAATCAGCTGGTAACTCACTTGAACATAAATCTTGCTGCCCCAAGGCCAGTGGACCAGTTTACCTCTACTACTACACACACACGCCAACGCACCAAAACAAATACACTCCAACCTCGCTTGCAAAGTGCACTCCACCTCATGCACTTTGCCGACTTTGAGAAAATTCCATTTCGGCACACACTCATCCCCATCAATCTCCTTGGTTCAGCCTCTACCCGTAAACCTTTAACCTTAAGGCCAACTCCAAGTTGCCTTGGAGCTCTCTCCATCATCCCACCACAACCTCCCACACCCACTCGCTCCTCGTCTCCTCGGAGGAAGTGGATCCTGCTCCAAATAAATGGGCATTCCTCACATGCTTTCTGGCAGCGTAATAGTAGTTTTCCCCCCTTCTCACACTATATAAGTTTGTTTACATGCCCAGCTGCCTCTGCTGATGTAAACTGCCGTGTGAGTGTCGGGTTGAGTGATTACAGGTTTCGGGCCATTTACATGAGGGGCGCAAAGAGGCGGCACAAAGACAAAATCATTAACTCCAGTATTTATGTATAATGGAGCCTCGTATTGGGCTCAGGATGCAGAAGTGCAGTTTGAAACACATGTTTCCTACATGAGAGCTATAAAGACTTTCAGTGTCTAAAATCATACAGCAGCAGACCATGTGATTTTTTTTACTCTTTATTTGTTGTGTTGTGCTTGTTCTTTAACCTTTTAAAACCAACTGGGGGAGAACAGATGGTGCAAAACTGAACAATCTGGATCAAATCCTCTAATTTTGTTCTGCTTCACATTATCAGAGTTGATCTTTACAGAGATAATGTTCACATATTGTACTAAGAACTGAGATTTAGAGCTGCATCATTCCAAAAGAATATTCATAATGAGGGTTTTTCATTTGTGCTAGTATGTGCCATCTTTATTTAGGACACATTCACACCGGGATAGCCCTGGGGACTTGATTCAGTTGGGCGAGGCATTCTAAAAACTTTCACATCTTCTTTTGGTTTGGTTTGCTTTCACACTTGAACACCTGAACAACAGCTGCTTGCTTGGGGGCAACATTCCCCAAAACAATCAGAACAAGAAGAAAATACGACTCATCGATTAGCTAGGACTGAAAACAGCTAATCACAAGTAAACCATGGAGCAACAGTAAATTTATGCAGTCTTGGGGTTTTTGGTTTTACTTTGGTCTTCAAATTTTATATGGTTTTTACTAGAATCTGTCCATTATGAACAGCACAAGAGGAAATGATCTATCCAGCAAGATGCTCTACAACACGTTCTATGTCACCTCCTCTCTTTGGTTCACTGGATGGTCCGTTTGTTTTCATACTGAAAGTGAACTGAGACTCAAATGAGCATTTAAACTACTCCAAACAAATCTTACTATGCATGAAAGAGGACCGAACGGCGCCAGTGTCAATGCAGTGTCATTCTTAACAAATTTCACAAGTGTTCCCTTTACTATGACTTCAAAGTATTCTAATCGACCTTGTGGTTGCAGAGATTTACTCATTTCATTATGACTATTCAAATTTTCAGCAGAGGCCTAAAAGATAAGGACAAGGCTCAAATAGTTAATGATACACCATCATGTTAGTCTGGTTTATTTCACCATGAATGTTTCCTCACCTGTTTTGAAGATCTCGTATCGCAGAGAGAAGCCCGCCCCCTGATGGGCGTAGTCTGAAACAAATCTGATCTGGAGCGAGGGTCCGGACGAGATGATCGGTGCCGGAGCAATGTTGCTGCAGTGTCGACCCAAAACATCAGCCGTCTCAGAGGTCCCATCGCGGATCTCTATGAAGTCATATCTAATCAACACACACACACACACACACAAAGAGATATATTTTAACATTAACTTTTTTCCTAAACAGCAGGAATAGATCAAAAAACATGAACAACAGAGGGGTGGTGCACAGATCGTTATGGGTTCATGCAACCTGTTAAGCTAATAAAAGCCAGACAGGTGTGGCCCAGAGTTCAGCCTCGGGATAAAGTCAGCGTCCAAGTAAAGTGTTCAGGAATACAACACAACAATAAATAAATCAGACACAGACTGGTGCTGTCTCCCTTCAGATGCTTTCAATAAATGTAGCTTCTCTGACCCAGTTTTGCTTGGGACAACACACTCAGATCCCTTTGATGACAGCTTGGGGGGTGAACAATCCCCAAATCCCTGAATATTGGATCACAGGGAGGAAAATGGAGGGAGGGCTATGTTTCAAACAGAACATATTTGAGCGAGTGTCTGTAATTTTGACAGTGGAGATGCAGGCAAATACACAGCTGGATAGATTCATTAATAACGTGTAAAAATAGATAGAAAAGTTCATGAAAAAATAAAGAGGTGAGGACTGGGAGATGAAAGGTGAGGACATCAGCAGCAAGTTGGGGGGTTAGAGAGCAAAACTGAGATACATAAATGTGAATTCTCATCCCTTATTAGCTTCCACATGCTTGTTCTTTCAGCTCATTGACCTTTGACTGGCCAACTGACCCTAAACAATAAAAGCAAATTCTTAACTGTCAGGTCAGTGTGTGTGTCTGTGTGTGTGTGAGAAAGACAAAGACAGAACACACCTGGCTGATCCAGAATTAGCTCAAAGCCCTGTGTGTCATTCCTTTAATGTTATTGGACACTCCAGATCAAGGCAACACACAGTTGTAGCTGCTCTTTTTTTTTTTTTCCTTTCTTTCTTTTTATTCTTTTTTCACTTTTCGGACATGGATGAGGTCAAGTCTCAGAAAAGTTTTAAATTTCTTTAGAGGTCAAACACATTCTTCACCTTGCTTCTTTTTGCTGCAAAGCCATTCTTCTATGCATTGCCTCCACTAAATGATACCACAGCTAAAAGATAAAAGTTATGGGATTATCTTATATTTGGTAGCTGGAGGTTTTAGAATAGTAATTTGGGGTTGGGACATTATTTAAAAGGTGTAGAAATCTCTTTAATTTCTGTTTTTTAGCAGGCTGGTGCTGAAGCAGTCTTTAAGGCAAGTTATCTATATAGTTTATTTGAAGGCTGTTAAGACTTAGTCTCCACTTTTCTTTGTCTTGTTATGGTGCTGCGTGTCTACAGTTTCTCACTAAATGTTTTGATGTGTTTCATTTTGTGCAGCAATGGATAATTTCTTTGTAATTCTGGTCTCCATTATATCATCTCAGTTTCTTTCAAAGTGTGTCTCTTCATTGCACGTTGCGTTTCACTGCATCGCGGCAGGAGCCCTGCAACTACACCGAGGACAACCCCCTGCAAAACATACAGGCATCTGAATTGCAAACACTTGTCTGAATTAGTTCATGTGAGGAAGCTGTCAAATAACAACAGGGTCGCTGTTGTCTCACTAATTAGTGTGATGGGCTGTTTGGTGGGGGAAAAAAAGCTTCAAAGCTGTCTCTTGCTTTTTTTAACTCAGCATCTTGCTAATATTCCAAACAAGAACCCACCTTTACTTACAGCCAATCAGCTCAGGGCTGTGGCTGTTTGTGGCATATAAGCACTAAGATGGCTTTTGTACTGTCAGCTTGAAATAAAACCTAGATTAAGTAGTCTCTAAGCCTCTTTTTGGGGGGCTATCTCATTCCTGCAGTGTATTGATTCCTATACTGAGCATTCAGCTTAAGACTACTGATCGAGGGATAATCCCACCACATTAATCTGGGACTGCCATATGCACAGGTAAGAATCAAGGCACGAAATGGCTGCAATGAGCCTGTAAAGTCTAACTACCATTAATAACATTCAAGCATCTGAAGAAACATTTTAAACCAAAGGATGTTATGGAGTGAGGTGGCTGAGTTGGATATTAGCTACAAATAATCCAGAGTCACAGATCCAGGCTACAAATAAGATGCCTCTTTGCCTCTACTGGATAAATTCCTTCTCTCTGTCTGTTTTTGACACTCAGTTCACTTTCCACCAATGCAATTTAGCTTTACAGTGGCAGAGAGGAGCAATTCACCTGTGCTCAGAATGCAAAAAACATATTAGTCGCATTCAGCCTTCGTAGCTCCCTTCACTTTTTTAGCATCTGATGGTTGAGTCTAAAAAGCTTTCATGTGAGTGAGTATAGAAGCAGTAGTCCAATAGCATTATACATGTCTTGCTTGTAATCCTGCATTACAGATGCCATCGAGGGCTTTAGTGACAGGCTCTCACCGTGAGTCCGGAGAGCCACTGCTTTCCCTGAGTGTGCCTGCTTTATGGCTGTAACTGACACATGCTTTGGGAAAACACACATTCAAAAATGTGTCAACAAACACACAAATACATAGACAGACAAGTACACACACGGAGATATAGGCAAACACGGGTGTGCGTATATACTCAGTGCCGTATCGCCAACACTGAGGATAAAAGGCCTGTGAAAGAGCTGAGAGCCTAATTAGGTTTTAATTGATTTTGGAGTGGGTCTCTATCCTTCTTTCTGTCTCCCTCTCTCCTGTCGTGGATTAGCGTCAGTGAGTGAGTGTTCCTCAGATGTGATTATTGACCTGTTCGCTCAGCCTCTCCCCAGGCTCTGATGAATACATGTATGAGGGCCTGACGTGTGAGAGCCCACTGTCTGCCTCTTTAAAGAAAAAAAACCCCCAAAAAAACGCACACTTGAACGCATTCCAGGACATTGCACACAAATCACATGCACATGCGCAATCACCAACCCGCACTCGTGAAGACTCACATCAACATTAGGCAGCACTCACACATTCGAGCAGACAGCCCCTACCCACATCCAGATTCCATTAGGAGCTTGTTTTGAACCAAACTCCGCCTTTCTGTCCGACACCATCCATTCCCAGCTTTCTGTCTGTCTGGCAACCCGTCTGGGTCTGCGCGACCGGCCCCATGTTTAAGGAGCCATAATAAGGCAGCAGTTACACCCTCCCTCGCTTCCCCTTTAGGGAATAGCTGGAACAGAGGGAGAGGGGTTAAGGAAACTAAAAACCCTCAAGGGCCAGTAATTCTGCACTGGTCCAGACATGTCTTCTCTTCCTCTCCTCTCATATATCACGCCGTCCCTGCGTCAAAGCGACTAATTGCCTTTCGCACCTTTGTTGTTTGCCGGCGATCAGGGACATTTCCTGCCAGCAGCAGCGCCTCACTACATCCAAACATAAATGCATTATATATACATCCTCAGCCAGCATTTTGTGCCCTGACTGGGTCTGCCTCAATGCTATAAATACCAATCAGTTTGGAGATTTGTGACTCTGGTGATCATTAACAACCACATATTTGAATATATATAGTATAACCCCCCCCTTGTTACCTTTTTCTATTATCTTCCATTGCTAAAGATCTAGTCTGAAAATGATGTTTTATTTATTTTAGCATAAATGGCTAAATAAATGAATGAAGCATTCAGTGGGAACTTTAATATCACATAAAAGATTAACTTAAATTTGTATTGGGTGAGTCATGGCTGTCTGGTTTATTTTGTTTATGCTGATAAAAGAGCAACAGCTGTTCTTGAATATCTGCAAACCAAACTTGGCTGTACTCAGACACTTGGGGCTTTCAGCTGAGATGATTTTCCTCTCTGCTGCATTGTGTTTTTTTCCACTCTTGGAGCACAGAAACCCACTAAATCCCGATCTGGTAAACAATGAAGAGTCTGTTGCTTCTTTCATCTCCCTGTTGATGACTTAGAGAAGCAGAAGCAGAAATTACACATCCAGATATTCACATATCCAAGTGCACATGCACACACATACACCCCCCTCTCCTCCTAACCTCAAAAGGGGACTCTAATAAACCATAAGTGCCTCTGAAATATTAACTAGATGCTGCGAGCAAAATCCCAGCAGATCTGCAGGGCCTGCCATCTTCAATCTAGCCCCAAAACAAATAGCACTTCTCTTCCCCATCTCCTCATGCCTTGCTGCTCTCCTCTGCTGTCCATCACTGATTCATACTTACAGATGACTGGGGCAGAACCGCTGACCACAGGCCGTCTAGACTCGGCCCCAGACCTCCTAGAGCAGCATTGATCCGAAACATCAATCTGTACCTGCCGTCTGTGCTGGAGAAGTAAATCCTGCTGCCCCGGCTGAATGAATTTTACCTCTTAACACTCCATTCTTTACTATTTTTGGTCCGCCTGTTTTCTTTTTTTCTTTCTTTTCATTTTAATGTAAAATGCATGCAATCAACATACAGACATTTTTTTAGGACAGCCTCAGTGCTCAAATTATGAGTCCAAAAAATGTGTAAAATATTGACATTGAAACACACAACAGATACAATTTACATATTTACACTTTTTCTTTCAGACGTGTTTTTTCTATTCACAGTTATTTATGCTACCATTTACCTGTGATCCTCACAAATCCAACTGCACTCAGCTTGTTCTTGGTGCCAGCGTGCATTAAAAATGTCTTCTTGGCTTTATTCCAGCCAAAAAGGACCATTATTTTTGTTCTTTTCAGACAGACATGTAAACTTCCTTGTCCCTTGTTGATCTCTGGCTGCTCCTGATTAGGCATTAATGTCAATTTAAGTTTCCTAATTGGTGGAAAGTTTGACAGGAAGTGTCTTTCTTATCATTTTTTTTAGTCAAAATATAGGTCTATTAGAAACACTGTAGTGATAGTGATCTTTGTTTATTTTGAAAATGTGATAAATAATCATGTTATTATAGACCACTTGTTGTGGATTTACCATATAGAGTCTCTGAATAAACTCTACATCTTGCAGGTGGATTGTAAACTTCCTAGTTTTATTATTTATTTATTTATTAAACCTGAAAAACTTCTCTGGATCACCTAAAGGGGAAGCCATCCATTACAATTTACCCCACAGAGTCACGCTCTACTGTTCCTGAGAAATTGTTGACAATATAAGTGAAAGTGCTTTAGGGCTGCCGGCGATCTGGCAGAGTTTTAAGGATTTATTGAGCTTTGGTGATGCAGTATGGAAATGTGATTAAGCTTTTTCTTAAAACATGCAGAGGTTCAGCCTCTCTCTGAACTTATCATGCAGCTGAATTTCTACTGGTACCTCACACTTATTCTCTCATCATTCAATGATGGTGATGACCATGATCGTGTCCTGAACGTAGGCCAAGTGCCAGATATCGACATATCAGCTCCAGAACAACTCCCTTTAGTCATGACCTCTGGGAACAAATCTGTCTCTCCTTTCACCCTGAACCATCCTTAATCAAACTTCTCCTCTTCATCCCTTCTTCGTCATCTCTCCCTCTGGTTATTGCTGATCATCTATAGATTTCCCATTACAAGCGGAATAAAGACATTGATCCTTTACCTTTCTACCCCCTTTGGGTATAGATTAGAGAGTGATATCACACAAAGGAGCAAACCCACATCCATGCAAACAGAGTTATGAGTTGGTGACACCTCTCAGTGTGAGCAGCCATGACACAGGCCAAGAGGATTTACAGCTCTAGCTCTGTTTGTGTGTTTGTGCCTGCATGTCTGTGTATGGAGTTATAAAGTTATATCATAATATCTTCCCACCTCGGGCTGAGTTCAATAACAAATAACCAAATAAAAGGGAGAAAATAAAACCCTCCAAGGTGGGAGAAATGGATCTTCTTGGATGAATGTATGTGTATGTGTGATTCTCCCTGTTTCAATGTTTAATTTGAGCGTGTAAAATTAAAATGGATCCTCCCCAGGCTTGAGGAGAGGGAGGATGATAAAACAAAAGGAAGAGTTGGATCAAGAAAATATGGCTAAAGAGAAACAGAAAAATAAAGAGAAGTTATTTTTCTACACCTTGAGCTTCTCTTTCTCCCTTCCCCAGCAGCTCCTGGTATATCACTAGGTAGCATCCTGGGGCTCAGTGATGGCAGATTGCATTAGAGATATGGGCCTGATATTTCATCTAGCCTTTATTACATTTAGTTCGCATCAATCGGCTGGCAGCCTGGAGGTAAGAGCTATTTGGCACATGGCCGGACTCCCCTGAAATGAAATCCTGAATTAAAGTGCCACCTCAGACATGGAGCGCCTGCACGAGGCTGTCGATTTGATTGCTGCAGCAGAGCCGCAGTTTGGCTGCATCATAGTGCGGACTGCTTGAACCCACTAAGAGAAAATCACCAGCTGGGTAGGGATACTAGCCAGAGTTCAGAACCCTTGCCTGGGCTGACCAATCACTTTTTTTGTTTTTATGAAGGCCTAAATTGCCCCAGGAGGAGGCATGATGGCTGATTAGCACTTTCACACTGGCAGGTTGCATCTCAAAGTGGGTGCATGCTTCTCTGTCTAAGCATATAATCAGAAAAAAAAATATGTTTAGTTGCTATGTTTAAGACTGTTTATCATCAGTAGTCTGCAGCTCTGCGTCTTCAAGTAAGCACAGCTCTGGTCTGACTTTTCAAATCCCAACTGTCATGCAGGTTTCCAGCGCTGACCAAGATGCAGAACCTTTCACCTCTGCACCCTTAGTGCTGAAGGGGCTTGGATCAATTCCGGTAAAAAGCATAAAACAGGATGGAGACAGCAAGAATATCGAACTGTTGTGCTTTCCTTTTTATTCTACTTATTCTTGCAGACATTTCAGCAGCACAAAGGGAAATGTTTTAGCCACAAAATGCAGAACGTTAATGTTAGAGGTCATGCATACATAAGTGTTGGTATGAATTCGTTTCTGTAATGGGTCAATAAAATTGGGATTATCAGAGGCTGGATGGATAGATGGATGGAGGGAAAAGGCAAACAGAGAGCTCATTTTACTGACATTCAGACGCCCACACTTACTCAGTAACTCCCCCTAATACACATGCATTTGGTCATATATGCAGGATGAAGGGAGCCTGAGTGGGAGTGTGTGTTAGAGGGCAGGCAGAGGCCTCTATCCCTCCAGGCGAGTGTAAAAGAAAAAAAAAGGCTATCCCAATAAAACTGTCTATGGAGAAGAGAGTAAAGGGAGCATTTTTAAGTTTTCGCTTCCTCCTCCGCCTCCTTCAGCCTCCTCCCTCCCTGCATGCCTTGGGCTGTGAGAAACCGCTTGACACACTGCTTATCAACAGCTGAGCCATGCCTTTCACAACCGCTGCAGCAGGAACTTCACTGTGCTCCAGCGTTTACACTGTGGCACTGGTGTTAAAGCCGACTAACATATTGCAAAAGAGATAATTATGCACCATTTTGCCTTTGACAAAAAAAGTGACAAAAAGCGCAGAGACATCAAAATAACATTTCCAGTTTGCCGCTTCAAACCTGACACAGCCCCGTGAAAAGAGCTGACAATCATTACAAAACCTTTCCCCAGAGCAGCCATTGATGCTCATGAAAGTAACATTTTTCTCCTGGCCATATTTGTCAGTGAACACCCATCTGGTGTTATTAATTCTTGAATATACAGAGGAAAGGAGGCTGGTGCAAGGAGGGGAGAAATAAATGGCCAAAATTGGGAAAATAATTTTAGATGCATCTCTGAACCTGTGTTCATTTTACAGAAAAAAATGTGGTCAAAATGGGCAGATGTGAAACTCTCCCTGAGCTGGTTGTTTAAAACTGGATTAAACACTGGAGACTGAGTTCTTCCCCGTCTCCAATGAGGTCAAAGACAATAGAAGACCATATGATTTGGATTATTCATGTCTTTGAGAAAGGAAACTGACCAATGGGATTATATCCAGATAAACAGCTGGGTCTCATTGCCTTCTTCTGCTTTTTCATCCCCTCCCTGTTTATCCTCTTTCTTCGCCTTGACCGCCCCCTAAAATCCCACCCTGATTTTGCTCTTTCATCCTGTCTGAATTTATCTTCTCCCACTGCCTTGCGTACCCCCATTCAGACATACAGATCTTGAATGCTGCTTGGCATTTCATTATCAGATGGAGAAAGATTGCTGCATGATAGTCTTGATAATGTTAGACAGATTTTTCTGGTTTTAAACATCATAAAACAAAGATATAATCAACCATATAGCATACTTTCTTGCTTCCATCATCAAATTAAAAAGAGGAAATACACATGTACTATTTAATGCACAATATGAGTCATTCTTTCCATTCCCTTTTTACTCTGGCTCGTTTTGGTAATTTGTCTGAAAACAGACCAAAAACCTTGAGATGTGGAAGTCGAAATGAGCAAGATTTCCTTCTCCTTTAAATGCTGAGGTTTACGGTTGCAGCAGGCAGCCGTGCCCTTGAGCAAGGAATTCAACCTGGTAATTGGCCTAAAGAGGCCTTCAAAAGGCTAAAGCTAAAGAGAGTGGTTTTGCTTGACAGCGTCCAGGGTGAAATGAGTGCAATGGTGTGAAAGCCAAAAAGAAAATCACAGTCATGCTTTTACAGAGAGCTTATGATTAAACTCTCTTTTGTAACTGACCTGTTGTAGTCAAAATGTGGAAAATGTTTCAATGGCTTGTGATACAGGATTATAACTGTATGCTTTAAAAGAAGATGTCTTATTTGAGAAACAAATGCTTTTCCAGGATACTATTGAAAATGTCAGCTGTAATCATCAGTCAGGCAGAATAATTGCACACTAAGAAATGTTAGACTTGTGACAGGACTCCTGATCTTACTTGCAGTCGAGCCTTTCAATCTCAAAGTGAGGGTTGAAGTTGAGGACGATGCGCTGCGAGGGTTCTGGCGCAGTGATGATCCAGTGGCAGTTCTGGTGAGGAGGGTACTCCAGAGGATAACCAGGGGAGGTGATGTAACCAGCCTCACTGGCATCTAAGACACCTCCACACTCTGGCATTTTATAGGGAGGACAGAGACAGAAGGGTGGGGTAAAAATAGGAGGTTAGTCAATGTGAAAGACTAAATGCGGACATTTTAAAGCATTTCTACATCCTGTTATTTATATGGCAGACATCAACCCCAATAAATCCCCAGTAAATGTAAATGTAGACTCCCACGGCTGGAAGTGTGGTTCAGACGGCACTCTTTAATTTACCTTGTTTCTCTATATGAAGATGTGATGAGCAACAAATAAACAGTAAAACAAAGAAACCAATTTAGGCCTTCAGTTAGGAGAAAATTAAAAAAACCTCTCCATTGTGGATTCTCAACGCGAGCGGGACCACATGGGTGAGCTATAAAAACAATAAAAAATCATCATTGTGCATTTGGTGAATGCTCACACAAGCAGGGAAGCACACAGAGGCTTTTTCACCCCTCTTCCACACCCAGGCTCTTATCTCCCTCCTTCTCCGTTGGGAGCGTTCCTCCAAGTGTAATTGTTGCTCCGGCAAGCCAATCTGCAAACATTAGGACACATTCCCTGATCCTATCACGCTCTCCCAGGAACAATAGCCTACCAATAGCATCGCTCAGCAGGCTTAGACAGGAAGTGACACGCAGACGGTCTGTCTAGCGGGGTTCTGCGGGTCACCCCAACTCTGTAATGAGAAGCTAACACTGCAACAAAGGCCCCATTCTCTACTTACACCCCGATGGCTACAACAGCTCTCATGCTTTGCGTTATCTCTCACAAACACGCTAAACACATCAACTCACATGCACATACAAAAGGAACATGTATGAGTATTCTGGATGCCACACATACACAGCACTGTGCACACTGGTTCTTTGATTACATCTTATTGTCATACATTGAACTAAACATATTCTCCATGACAACAGCAGGGGGTGATTTAGCTCTCTAGCTAACGCTGTATATGACTGCATGTGTGTCGGGGTGGGGTGTTTAGTGCTCCAGTGGGATCACTAAATGTAATGAACTTTATATTGAGCTCAAAGAGCCTTGACAATATTGTCGCCGGTCTTGCATGGCCAGTGATGGAAAACGTCACACACAGGAAGGAAATCTGTGACAAGCTCATTTTTGTGCTGTAGCTCCATTAAAAATGCACAACCTAACGTTGAGGATTAACCACTCAGCCTTTCAAATGAATCTCCTATTGACATAAATGGGTTATTTTGCTCTTGTTCTTTCAATTTTTTGTGAAAAACACAAAAAAGGAAGTGGGGGGAAAAAAACAAAACAAAACAAGCACCAAAGGCTTGAAGTGTAATAGACCCTTCAAGTGTTGACATTTCCACCGCCTATTGTGCTTAAAAGGCACACTTAAGATTCTCTGACATTTGATAGAGCTGCAATGGCTTCCTTACTTTGTTATAGTGGAGAGGAGCAACGCCTACGCTCGCGCATCAGCTGCGCACAGCTGACGGTAATTTTTAGGCAAGTCCGTGACTTCAGCCTCCCACAGATACACATAAAAGCTACTGGTAAAATATATATACAACACACATACAGGTTTGGCCCTAAATGTGCACAGGATAGCACTCACATGCATGCATTAACGTACACCCACACAGCTGCTGCTGCATGTTCAAACGGCCGCCCACGCTTGTGTTCCTCTTTGAGGGCCTGTCAATCACAAGGGCCGGCAGAGGTGGAAAAAATAGCTAGCTGAAAATGTTCAAAAAGATAGTAGGGATGGGAAAGAATGACTGAAACAGACAGAAAGCCACACACATACACGCACAAACATCTCTTTATCTGCTGTGACTGTGCAGACAGACGGTCATTGTTGAGAAGCCTATGGAGGGAACGGTGTGCAGGAGGCTATCGGTGCGCGGAGCCTCAGCAGATTAAGCCCTTTGGGGAGAAATCCTGCAGCCTCAACACTTTTTCCCTGAGCTGCCCATTCAATGGCCTCCAAGGGAGGATGAAGAGTCAGGAGAGGAGGGAGGGAGGAAAAAAGGGATGACAGAGTAGAGAAAAACGGAAGATGGAAAAAGCAGAGATGAGTGAGGATGGGCTGAACGGACGAGGGATTGAGGCAGAAAGGGGGAGATTGATCCGAAGGGGAGGAGGATGATGGGTGGGTGTGTGCTCATAGGTGGGAACAGAGAATAAGGGATGAGTGACAGGCGTGCAGAGAAAAAGGTGATGAGGAAGAAGAAATACAGAGGGTGAGGAAGGGCAGAAGAAAGATGCTGCGTGTGTGCAGAGAGCCTGACGAGCCTCATTAAGACATACCCCCTGTAGACACTGACCTCACTGGGAAACCTCTGTCAGTCAGCTAACACGCACACACAGTGGGACTGTCGGCATGTGTGTGTGGCAATCTAGCAACAATATCCAACTACGTTTAAAGATCTGATGACAGATGTTTGTGTTTTGCCCTTATTTTTTGATCATTCATTGCAGTTAGTACAGTATACATACGTGCGTGTGCTGGTGTGTTTTTGGTTGCATATTGGATGAGTAACAAGAGGGAATCACTCAGGAGCTGCCAGAAAGATTCATGAATTAGACTGTCTCTTCTAGTACAGTAGTCCATCTGTCTACACTCATGCACACACACACAGAAGTGCACATATGTTCCTACCAAGCAGGGACCACAACCCTATTATACCAGTACAATAACACCACTATGTGAGTGTGTGTATACTGAATGTGAAGAGTGTGCTGTGTGGATAAAGTTTAAATCCAGCTGAAATACTATAAAGAGTCATGTAATCTATTTTTTAGTGATTGTATCAGTGAAGTGAGTTAACTCCCTGTGCATGTGTGTGCCTACATTTCCTAGCCAGTCCCAATCAAGTCAAACTCAGAGATGTCTTTGTAGCAGCTGTGAGCGCCTCTATCTTCATTATCTGAGAAAATGTGCATATGTCTGCATGTCTTTGCTCCCGCCCTGCAATGTGTGTGTAAATGCACATCCATGCTCTCATTTCTATTAGCTGCCTTATCAGGGAAGCATGGCGTCATGCTCTGGAATAAGCCGCGAGTGTGGGGACGATAAATCCCTCCATCATTCCTAGTGTCTGGTGCCCATCCCTTGCCACCGCGCTGCCACCACCTCCACCACCTTAATTAAAAAGTGCTATCACCCAGAGTGAGGGAATATGAGGAGAGAGTGGGCAGCGCTCATCCATTCAGTCAGAGTGAGGGTTCACTCTCTGGCTGGTTTTTAATCTCAACTGTTTCACAGTGGGCTGGACCAAAGGAGGAGGAGGAGGAGGAGGAGGAAGGGAGACAAAAAAAAAAAGTTATTCACTTCGACTGCGTTACATCTCCATACTAGGAGAAATTATCCCATTTATGTTTCAAAATAATCAATAGACTGATTTAAAAGCTTTCTTCAAGTTATTTTATTACTAACTGCACCTATTGAATGCACATGTGAGTAAAAGTTGATGTTTATTTCATAAGCAAATTAGGATCGCAGTGGCCCTGAGGTGCAAAACTTAAATAAATAAATGAATGAATGAATGAATGAATAAATAAATAAATAAACCTCACAAAGTATTAAAAAGCATTCAAAAACTAAATGCACAACTGCAAAAGTAAAACAATCTAGAAAACACTAAAACGTTTAAGAAAAAACTAAATGATTTGAAAAATTTGGTTTTCTTTTGTTAATCTTTTGGAAATTTTTGTCTTTCCCATTTTGTAACATTTCTTGAAAAATAACAGTTTAATTCTAGAGCCAATTTAAGAAACAACCAGAGAAAGCTAAACAAATAAATAATGAGTAAAAATGAGTTAAGATTAACGATAAAATATCAAATGAATAAGTAAAATACATTTTAAAAAGTCATTAAAAGCGGCCCTGTTTTAATTTTTTCAAATGTTTTTGTGGATTTTCTGTTTGTACATTGTTATTTTACACCTTTATCTTTCTGAAATTTTTTATTTACATGGATCAGACACAATTTAATATAAAGTTAAACCTACATGTGCTATATGTGTACACATTAAACCCCTCACTCATTGTGCACAGTGACTCATTTATATGCTGCACTGAACCCACTGTAGGTGCAGAAATATCTATATTTTCTATGGCGAAATCAGATTTTAATAAATAAATCTAAAATGTAAAGGATTTAATTAAATTTTAACAAAAGGCACATGAGTAACAATCAGCTCTGGTATGCAACAGCTTTTTGTTAAACAGTGTTAAATGTGTTTAAAGCACAATCTCTTAAGAACTAACAAAAGCCACATAAAGAGCAGATAAAATCCCCAAATCCTCTTTTCCCCTCAGTGTCTCTTCTTTCTTGCTCCCTCCCAACTCCTCCCTCTCTAACAGGATAAGTGCCCCATGCTAATCAGCTAAATGCACAGTGCTGGCCATCATGATCAATGGTTCAATGGATCAATCGAGTAAACAGATGGTTGCTGGTGCCTGCAGGAGGGGGTAATGGTGTGGGCCTAATCCTAAACACTACCTGACTACAGTATCATGTCTCCTTGTCCCTCGATGCACTCCTTTATCCCTGTGCAATGGTGTCAAACCTGCACCACCAAAGCACTTTCCACACAAGCCTCCCCCCCCGTCTAGGCTGGAAACAGCAGAGTAGGCATCAGCAAGGGGAAGCTGTGAAGAATTGAGCTTTGCTGCAGGAGCCTTGATGATTTGTCACCACCCTCTACCCCCCACCTTACAGAGTGTTACCTTTCAGCGGAACTGACTGCTTAAAAAAGAGAAAAAAATCACCCTTTGTGTTATTTGTACCTCTCACAAAAGATGTTCTTCTAAATTTAAATTCGCACCCCGAACTGCACTGCTCTTAACCCGGCTTTGCTATCCGCCTAAAGTACATGTAAAATACTTTGCCTCTTGACAATGCTCACACCTTCCAGCCCCGATCTAAAGCCATCCCTGAGCACCAGTTAAGACCACTATGCGGCTAATGCGACAGACTGAAAGAGCAAGCTTTGTTTTATTTATAGGGGTCTTGTTTTTAATTTCACCCCGAGTGCGGTAGGCTGTTCCAAGGCTTTGAGTGAGCCTGTGACTCTCATACCTGACTGGTATTGAACGGGCTGCTCTGTTTGTCTTCGGCTATGAATGCTAATAGGTGACCTTGTTTTCGCAGCTGATACCTCTGAGGCTTGGGTAGATTAAAACGCAAAGAAATTCAAAGAATTGAAGGGTGGGCTGCCAAGAAGAGGAGCAGGGAAGGAAAAGAGAAGGGAGAAAGGGAAAGAAATTTTCATTCAGGAGGTAAAACTTTGCAAAGAAATTATTAAATAACAAGAAACCCAACTCTGGAAGTAAACGATACCATAGAGGATGCACAGCCGCCCACTCAATAAACATGCAAATGAGCTGCTTAATGGCTTGAATATTAATGCTTGTGGTAGGCAGTAATTAATGTACATGTCACCGAGTCAAACTATAGTGATTACAGTACAAGTGAAGTGGAAGTCTAGAAAAAAGCATTAAAACATTACAATATTGAGTCTTTTCTATTTCATGAGCTAGAACCAAATATCTACCTTGAGACCATGAAAAAATGCCTGTGGCATGCATGAGTTTGCTCCAAAACACTCTAAAATAACCCTTTTGCTACTGTAAATGTATTAACTTTTGACAACCCACACAGTATATACCATCAAAAAGTATGGACTCTTTGGAAAGCACAAACTTTTGATGTGACTCTAGTGTGCTTAACTTTAATGAGAGTGTCGTTCCATAACAGTGTGTGCGGTTGACAGACTTCACCTCTTTTATCTTTAACCTCCCTGTAGAGCTCCGGCTGTGATTTTACCCCACATTAGCTGTGTCAACCCAGATGATAGTGTCACCTCGTAACCCTTAATGCGATCTGTTCCCTGCGCCCAGTGCCATTTTAACTCTGTGACCTCTGTAATGCTTTGATGTTGCCCTCTCCTCTCACACAATGCACAATCCCCCCATCTCCTCTCCAAGTCTTGCTCTCCCTTGTTGCCTCTTGTGGCCTGACGGACGGCATCCTCTTCTCTTTTCTTTGCCTCCACTTCTCTATAGTCACTGTTTCTTTGCCCCAAGCCAGCACCCTCTGTCTTTCCCTCCTCTGTTTCTACTTTTCTCTCTATCAGTCTCTCTTCCCTCTGGCATCTGTGTGTAATGCAGCTCTTGAGGGGGAGCATGGAGGCAAGGACATGTGGTGCAGTGTCTTGGCAGGAGAGGGAGAGAGTAGGGGGATCTAGCTTCTTGCTTGCCTGATGACTGCCAAGAGGCCCACATCTGTCAATGATCAGTGAGTACATGAGCAGCCAATACACGCACATTCACAGCGATGGTTTGAGTGACTGTCCTATTAAAAAAAGGAGCCTAAAAAAGAGGGGATGAGCCCATAGGAAGTGAGTTGAGCTTGGTTACACCAGCGGGTGGTGTCCTAAATCCTCAACAGTCATCATGGGATCATGATCAGCTCCTCATTTCCTCCCTATTCCCATTGTTAAGTAACTACAGCATTCCAGCCAAATATAAACAACATTAAACTATGCATTAGTTTACTTGTTTATTTGTGAATTACACATATAATGACGCTTATGCGCACAGCCGCAGACCAGCTTAGGTGGCAAAACTGAGTTTACTGTCTACTGTATGCTACCAGACTGTATACATGGATGAGTGAGCGCGGGTCATGTGTCATGGTGGCGTCACTTCTTAGCGTGGTGAACCCCAAAACGCAAACCCTCCAAACCTGTCCGGACACTGCTTGATCGTTTCTTGAGTTTTTACATAAACGCGGCAGCTGTTTCACGTCTGAAGTCTGTGCTCCAAGAGCCCGAAGAGTCATTAGGCTGAGGTATGGCACAGTGCCGTATCCGCACTTGTCCAGCAAGAAGGAAACCTGCTTAAGTACTTTAATCTCCTTGCTCATCCTTATGTGATTGTTGAGATCGCAAGGAGATGACGATGAGCTCCTGCTCTCAACCGCGTGCAGTAACCTCGAAGAAGCACGAGGAGCCACCGAAAGAGTCTTTCTATAAACCCTAAAACAAGAGCGCAGTTTTTACGCGTGGATTTTTGGACGCAAATGTGTCAGATTGACTTTTTTCCTCTTAAGCCATGTAAAGGGCTGCTTTCAGTCAGACAGGGGCAGTTTTCCGTTTCTGATTTTCTATTTGATTAAATAATCAAAGTTGTTCAGTTAAAACAAGCCACACTGGCTGGAATTAGTCACCGATTCAGAGCCATGGGTGATATGATGCTGATGAAACAAACGCATTTTACGAAAATCCTTCATGTGAGCTTTAGTCTTTTGCATTGCCTCCCATATTTACCAGTTTAAGCGGAAACAAGAGGGCACCAGGATTAATCACGAAATATTATGCCAACTGTCTGTGAAATAAAAACGTAAAAACACACAAACCATCAAAATGTAGATTTAAAGTGTCAAACCATTTGTCTTCCACAGGCTGGGAGGCATCATTGTGGTATAAAATTTAGACTAACTATGCACATATTCGTTTTCATTTGGCATGTTTTGGTTAAAATGTTCCATGCGTGCGTCAAAATCAAGAATGAACTGAAACTCACCCTCTTCTCCCTTGACTCTTAACGCCAGATGACACATTGCCATTAAAAATCCAATCAACGAAGACACAAAATCCATTTTGGATTAGGAAAAAAACTTGTGAAGCGCCGTAAGTGTCCGATGTTTCCACCTCGTAGGATATAAACGCTACGGTTCCTTAACAACAACCAAAAAAACAAAAAACAAACAAAAAAAAAAACACAACCGCTTCAGGACCCAAAACCGCTGGTAGTAGTAAAAAAATTAAAAAATTAAATGACACTTCAGTCTTTAAAGAAAAGAAAAAAACAACAAAAAATAAAAAAAGGGAATCCCACCACGTTTATCAAACCATTTGCGTGGAAAACTGTGCAACTACATGACATAGAGGAAATTCAGAGAATTCTCTTCGCGCAGCCCCTTTAAGTTGGTCCATTTAGAGGAGAGACGCCAATAAACCTCATCCAAAAATTAGTGGGTAAACAAACTCCTTGATCAATACGTCGTGCGCCTCGCAGCTTGGAGGCTTCGGGCGATATCTGAACAGCGGCTCCAGGGTGCGTCAAGTTCCGACAGAGGATCCCCTGTCCCCGAATCTCCCTCCCTGCGTCCCAGCGCAATTTGCGCACACGAGGGTTGCTTCTACTGCGGGAGCTTTGCAGCAACCAAAGTCCACGGCTTCCTCCAAAACAAATCCAAAGGTCAGAAGCTTTTCTTTATTTATTCTTTAATGAGGGACAAATGTAACAGGATGATAATAAAAAAAAGAGAGAGAGAGAGAAACCGTTCATGTCCCGTCACCTCCCGCCGTACCGCTCCTCTGCTCTATGTGCTGTAAAAGACTCTGCTTCGCCACAAGCGTGCGTCCTGCTACTGAGAGGTGTGTGGAGTGTGTGTGAGAGTGATCACTCTTTTGAGCCGGGCAGCTATCACGTTACAGTCACGGCGCCTGGGCTCCGCCCCCTCCCGTCGCTTCGCCGATTATAGGGAGGGATGGGGGGAACGCACGCTGTCCCTCCCGTCTCTCTCCTCAAACTCTCGCACAAAAAGATGCCACAGATATGAACTCTTCCATAGATAAGACCGAGATAAAACACTTTGTCATGGTAAACCAAAATTGTCCTGGGGCTGTTTTAGATCAGAAGGGGCAGATTAGGAATAATAATAATAATAATAATAATAATAATAATAATTGTAAGAAAAAAACAAAAAAAACGAGAAAGGGTGGAGAATGTGACTGAGGAGGGGGTGGTTCCTTAGCAAGCAGGCACATGGCCGCCTTTCACCACAAAAAACACATCAAACAACCAAACCAATGTCAGATCCCTCAACCCATAGGAGAAGAGCCCACCTCAGCCCTGCCCAATCTCAGCCCTGCAATCAGCAGACCTAAATACAGAGCGGGAGGCCGAGTAATGACACAGTAGTGAGCCCAAAATAATCTGCTGAGAAAGGCCTCTTCAGCGTTCTGCCCATGTGCCCTGCCTATGGCTTGTATTACCTTGTAATGTAATGGACTGAGGCCTGGCTGTATAATGACTGTATGTAGCCTTGCTGGCATCTTTATTTGGAACAGCTAGTTGCATTCCTACAGGTCAGAACACAGAAAAGTTGCATATCTATGACAGGAGCTTTTTTCGCCCTGAAATATATCTTAAAAGTGATGATGGTGTGTTAGCACAGCTGCTACAAGAATAGTCTCCTTTATTATCCCTCGATTGTGATAGTTGCAAGATGTAAACATTGTCAACAAAAGACCCCCATTGCCCTTGACAGAAGGTTGTGTGACAGTTCTGTGTGTCACCGTCTGTCTGTCACCTCAGTCAACTGTCATCCCCTGCTGCTCCACAACCCCCCACCCCCAAGGTTGACTCGATTCCATCAACTTACAGCTTCCTTACAGCTTGTCAGTCATTTTCAAGCCCACCTCTAGCTAGAGGGAGAGGTGGCTGTCAGACGTCAATCTGATTGGTTAATCTGAGCCTCTGGGTGGGGGTCTATACTGGTATAAACCAGTTTGCCACATGCTATATTGTGGATTTGTTTGAAGTTGATTAGAAATTAAATTTTACCTTTGTGTGTGTGTGGGAGTGTGTGTGTTATCTGATGAGAGAACACTGATTAAACACTTTCTGATGCGAGCAAGTGATCTTTGCTTAACCCCTGCACTGACCCTTTCACCGAGATAAGGAGAGAGGAGAGAAGACGCAGGCAGTATAAAACCTTCAAGCAACACTGGGTCACTTTCTGCTCAGTTCCCCCTCCCAGTCCCCAAGTGTCACTTGATACTCTCCTCTTCCATTTGTCAACATTTCTCCCCCCACCATCAGCTTTCAACCCCCCCAAATATTGGGTCAATGCATGGCCAGTGGGGAGATAAAGAGGGAACGTTGTGAGTGGAATGTGTTTGTAGTTATTTCTCAAGGAACACATACAATACAATGCAGTCTTGATATCTACACAACCCTTGGCTGCAGGTTGTGGCATTTAACTGCTGCAATGCACTTACCAGAGATGGCATGTCAAGGCATGTTATTACTACTTATACCAATGAACCAGATCTATTTACATAAAAGAATTATATGAATTGTAATAAAAAAAGGCACTTCCATAGGCCAAAAGAATACAGCAAAAGAAAAACCTGACAAGGGACATCTAAGTAGCTTCAGGCCAATATGGAGTGGTAAGTTGTGGTTCCACCCCTTCCATATGTTGTACTAATAACTAATAACTAATACTAAAGTAAAGCTGCACGGGTAAATACACAAAGAGGCAACACTAAAATTTAAAGATATTCACATTGAATAAGTCAGTTCTTCTGTGCATTTGATTGTTAATAAATGACCAAATTAATTAAAAGAACACCATGCCTAAATTAAAACATGGTGGAGGTTCCTTCATGGTTTGGGCCTGTTTTGCAAATCTTTTGAATGAGCACTGAATGTATCAAAGAAGTAATGAAATCAGAGGATTACCAACACAGTTTAGATCAACATGAGTAAGAAAACATTCATTAGTGTATCAGTAGCAAAAAAAAAAAGAAAAAAAAAGTGATTTCTGTTAACTGGTTGGAAAAAAAAAGTGTAGTACTGATAGAAGGTGGTAGTGTGGTTCTGCAGTAGTGGTACTAATTCAGTATAAGAAGTAGCTGTCCTAACAAAAACAACAGCTAACACATATATCAACAAGAGAAGAAAAAATAGCTTCCTTAGGAATTTCTTACAGCTGTTAAGTCATGCCAACTTAATCTTTGCCAGGTTGTATGTGTTTCCATTCATTTGGCAGTGGACTTCCAGCTACTGAGTCCCGACCGAAATCCACATAAAAACCATCGGACAGAACTGAAATGTTTAATATTTCCCAGGTATTTTTTTTTCTTTTCTTTTTAACTTGTCCTGTTCAGCATTGTAGCAAACAGAGTGATGGTCTGGCTGCTGTGTTGTGCCGAACAAATTTGCTTTGCTGAGGGGAAATTTATGGGTATAAGGCTCCTCTTGATAATCTATGTTTTTATTTCTATATTTATTTAAATATATTGTTTTCTCTAATTTATTTGGGATTATGGAATTCATCTAATCTTGCTGGCCCTGATTGGAGGGGACAGAAAAAAAAGACAGTAATGGAAAGAAGTAAAAAGGAAAGTGGAAAAAAGCAAGAGGAGACAAAGATACAGTAGATATAAGCAACGACCTTCAATCCAACCTAACACCAGACAACCAACTACCACACCTGTACAGAAACACAATAGAGAATGTCCTACAGTTTTTATAGGTAAACTAATCTGACAGTACTTAGGAGCTCCTAAAATAATAACCGAGACAACAACAAGATGTATCACGACAACCACAGTACCAAAGATACACACATAAAAACAAACAACAACAACAAACAAAAAGAAAAACCTAAACAAAAGTAGCTTGTGTATAAACCCACTGGACAACGCAGTGACTGCGTCAGCATGCAGAGTATGAGGAATGAGGAAGGAGCAGAGATGAGTGTGATCCTGCAAACGTGATCACGCCTCTACACAGTCTAGAGGCAGACTAGGGAGGTCCAGAGAACCGAGTGATCAGCAGCAATCCAGGAACACAAATCCAAGCCACCCCACCGCAAAGACTACCCTGGACACACACCGAGGGGTGGCAGTAGATCTCCCAGGTCTTTTTTAAAGGAAGTTGGAAGATATATATATATATATATATATATATATATTTTAGTCTTTTGCAGATTTTCAATACATTAGATTTTTTTAACCGAAGTTTGTATATTCAGTCGTGTGTATCCATATACATTCACACTTATTTGTGTTAATATTTAAAATTCTGTGCTTGTAATAATTCAGTGTTTCCTTCTGCAAATGAAACAAAACTCAGAGTAAAATTGAAACTAATATCCTTGCAGACATGCGGCATATATGTCTCAGTGTCAGAAGCTGTTTAAGTGCCACAGCAGTGAAATCAAACACCTAACCTGCAGCTGCAATATGTGAATCCTTTTTTCTGGTGTATTTTTCCTCAGGTCTTACCATCTGTATTCTCTCTCATCTTACTGCCACAAAATACAGTCGACAAATGGCTGCCATACAGTGCGACTCCTCACCTCAGCACACCTGTGCTGTGTTCAGTCATGGGTGGTAGAGGGGAACACAACAGGGTCTTTCTCCCCTGTTACATGTGTGTGTGTGTGTGAGAGAGAGAGTTAGAGAGACAGAGGAAGAGACAGATACCAGCCACTGCCATCCTGCCTCTCTTATCACAACTTGCCCTGGAGACTGACAGCATGACTGATAACTCTCCCTCTCTTTTTCTTTTTCTCCCCCATCTCCATCACATACAAACACACTCCTCTACTCTCTCGACATCTCTCATCCTCCCTTTTGCCCATCAGTGAGTTTTGCTAGTCTGCTGTCTGTAGGTTGGGTGGGGCAGGGGTGGGGGGGTCTGTAAAAGTCTAGCAGTTTGTTTTCTTTTAAGAGGCTGAGTGATCACGGTCGAAGCCCTTAGCTTTCTTTTCCTCATCACCGACATTCACAGCTTTAGATCTAATGGTGGGAGATAAGCCTTGATAGCCTTGATTTGACCCTATCAACAACTTAAGAGTGTGTATGTGTGTGTGCGGGGGTCAAGACAAGAGTTTTGTAGTCCCTTTGGTATTCATTGAAATGACACCTCAGCAAACAATATCAGAATTGCCACATATATGTACATGTATACAGTAATGCCTGCTTCATGTTTAATCTTTAAAACTGTTTTATTCAATATGCTGTGAATCTTCATGCTGCTCTTTGCTGCTGCAGTGACCCAATTTTCCCCTGGGATCATTAAAAATTCAACAGATCCTTATCTTATAGGCACATGTGCATGCACACACACATGCACATACATCTTAATCTAACCTATGATCATTTCAAATATTCCTTCTTTAATTCCTCCACTGAGCAGGATCTCTCGCATCTCGTGCTATTTCTAGACATGTTTCCACCATCGCAGTCCCGATGGGCCACCCAAGCTATGGGCATGCTCTGTCCGGACTAACAATTATACACAAACCCATACTTTAACCTACTGTACTGCTTACACGAATCTCTGCTGAGCTGGCTGACTCCTCGGACTGTATGGAAACATCTGGTGTCTGTCTACTGTCTTACCACTCCTCCTCCTCCTGCTGCTGCTTGCCTCTGTGTAATTGTGCAATACCTTCAACAAGCAGCTTAATCACCAAAACACCTTCAGCTGTTGCACCAAACAATTTGACCCCAAGAGAGAAGAAATCTTGATTTAAGATGGGTTATCATCTAAGGAAATCTCTTAATTCATTTTTCAGGATTTTTCCAGTGTTGCTGTATTTTCTTATATAGAAAATTCTTTTTTTGGTTGCTAAGATCAATCTAAAACCCATTCAAACACAAGATTGATTCATGTGCAGTACACAGCTACGCCTAAAGGGGGCAGGCAGCTGCATCAAGCCAATTGGGTGAGCTCCCGGCTGCAGGCAATCATTAGAAACATCTTGTAAATATAAACAGGCAAGATTTTATTTATGCTTTTATTAATATGATTAAGATATTAAGATAAACATACTGAAATTGAGGATATGATAGTGATCAAGACTTATTTAATTTGGTTAATAGTGGCATATCCAAAACATTCTCATATAAAGCAGAATTTATTAATCATTTAAGCTTTACCAAATATCCTTTTTTTAATGAATGACAATTTTCTAAGCTTTCGACATGCATGAAGCTGCAGATCTAACTCATTTCTGTTCATCTGCTAGGTCCAAAACTGTTGTTTGTTTACTTTAGTTGCAAGATTCCTCCACCATTCCCTGGTCACCCTTTTGTTTATGATACAGCATCATTATTCTCCGTATGCTGTAGAGTAAAAAGGGAGAACTCCTCTTCCTTTGCTTTTTCCAACAGGATCTATTTTACTTCTGCTCTGTCTCTTTCATCTCTTTCCACGAGCCTGCTGTGTGTCTTTATAGTCACATCAAAGTGACCTTCACCACCCTGTTCCCTCCAAAACCCCCAGCCCCTCCTTTTAGTTTGGAGACATGAGAGGGATTCACACAGATGCACACACAAGGGGCTCACTACCCTTATTTTCCTGGCAGCAATCTAATACCTGATATGTTGAGCAGATGATTTGAATATAACAGCATAAAACAGTAGTGTACATGTTACAGAAAATCTCTTTAAAACTTATTGGAAAATGTCAGACAAATCTACCTCAAATCTACCCCCCAAAAATTTAAAGTGGCATATTTTAATGTGGCTCTTTGTCCGGATGTATATGATACTGCGTATGACAGTGCCTCCCACCTCTCTGAAGGTGTCTTCACAGTAGGAATTAGTGCTGCATGAAGAGGCAATAATAAAAAGACAATAGGCCTTTTTTCCATGCCTTGTTTACTCTGCAGGGCCTTTATCGCTTGGCCTCTGGAAGAAAGATCAGCTCTCGACAAACCGTGGAGAGAAAACACTTGGGGACAAGTGAATGCTAATGAGAAAGAGAGTGGTGTTTTTTTTTTTATAGGCGGGAGATGAAAGGTGTTTAACAGCTTGGAGCTACAGTTTTGTGCCAGACAGAATCATGCCTTTCTTGAATGAAGTCATGCACTCAAACATTAGTATGCACGCTCTAACTGTAATATTACATCATCTGTGGATGCTTTGCTGTTATACAGGGAATAGACCAAATGCATCACTTTTTTGGCATGACAGATTTTCCATCAAAGGATTAAACTGGCATTATCTCATGTTCCCAATTGTTAAGAAATTCCATTCAGGGAGCAAGCACTATGCTATAGTACTTTCTTTTTTTCTTACCTTCACTATAGCATGCAAGCTTTCCCCCCTTTTTTTCCCCATTTATCAGGCCAAGACAACTCTTTGTTGCTACACAGAATTAGTTAAACAGAGTGGGATGAGGGCCAAAGGACAAAAAGTTTGAGTTTGACTCTATAAAGTGTTGGACTTGAAACATCATTTTCTGAGGAAAAAGCCATGCCAGTAATTCAAATTAAATGGATGAAGATGAAGACAGAGAAAGGGAGACAGATGGGAAGAGGAAGTTAGAGATATAAAGAAGCACAGAGAGGAAGATTTGCTGCGCATCTGCTGTGGGAAAAGCTGGAGGAAGAAAGAGGAAACAAGGGGCTCAAAGAAGTGGAAAGGTTCCATAAACAAAATATGGGAAAAGACAGAAAAAGGAGCAGCAGAGGCACTTATGATAAGATAGCTGACGATTAAAAAAAAAAAAAAAAAAAAAAAAAAAGCAAAAAAAGCAAGGGTCTTTGAGAAAGGCGGCTTCCTTAATGCAGTTTAACTCTGATGCATTCACATTACCATGGTAATCTTATCAAGACGTTGTGTGGGTGTGCGCGTTAGTGCATGAGTCGGAGACAGCCGAGCACTTGGCCCCATTAGCAAAACCTAATTGACTTACAGCCTTCTGACCACAAAGGTAACATCTGTGTTAGTTGTGTAAGTGAACGCCCCATGTCACTTCAAGTAGATCCACAGACCTACACATTTTCTTTTAACGACATTTGCTTCATTGTGAATCCCTTTTGCCACTAGCTGACCTTGATAAGCACCAGTGGATGCTATATGGACTGTCCTGATCTCCTTGAAATGCTTTTGTGAATTCACAAAAATAAATAAATAAAATCAGGTAACGAGAGGAAAGTTATCCCATGTTGTCTAAAAATGTCACACATACAGTTTGTATCTAGCTTGTTTAATTATTTCAGTTGGTTTCCTTCAATGAAATTAGCAGCAGAAAAGTAGATCTATGGTCTGAATCGTAATCAGAAAACATCTTTTGTTAATATAATTTAGTTTTAAAGAGTGAGCTGAACGCTTATACTTATATACTGTACTTATATAGCACTTTTCCAGTTAGCTTGACCACTCAAAGCGCTTTACACTACGTATCACAGTCACCCATTCACACACACACTCAGATGATAGACACTTTGGGAGGCAACGTGGGGTGAGGTGTCTTGCCAAAGAACACTTCAAGCCTGGATCCACCGACGACTGCTCTTCCTCCCGAGCTACAGCTGCCTTGTCAGCAGAGAGTTCAGGCACTCAATGAGGAATCTGACTTCCTCAATGCACGGTATATATACTTCAGGAAATCAGACTATGTTGCTATGAAGAAACTCAGTTATATCTACATAGCTCAAACTGTTCAAGATGCAAACGAGACATAGAGAAGTTGCTGCCATTAAATTAAAAATGAGCTGATATTTTCCATGAAATGTAAAAACGTCTCAGTTTCAACATCTGGTATGTTTTATTTTTAATGGCAATAATACTTATAATACTTGCATACAAATGAATTGTGTTTTATTAACATTTTACACAGCATCCCAAATCTTTTGGAAGTTGGAGTTGTTTATTCTTAAAAAAAATGAATTTATAATGATACCTTTCTTCAAAATTTCAGCTTTTTTCCTTTAAGATGTAGATACGCTGACAGCATGACATTAAAAATATCACTCTTGATTTGCACAAGCACACACACACACACACACAAGGTTTTTACAAGCTGAGTAGTATGCCTTCTAAGTAAACTGGTCTTGCAATAAATCTGTTGAGTGCCTCCTTAATTTCCGCACACACAGGATACAACACACAAATCAGCCAGCACACGCAGGAAGGAAGACAGACAGACACCGCAGCATTGAAGGACACAGAGGAAGAAAGAGGGAAAAGGCTGACAGGTGAACAAGACAAGCCTGAGGATCCATCATTATTTAGCCATGGATATAGAATATCAAATAGAGGACAGGAGACGCCTCCATATCAGCCTGTTATTATTGAAAATGACTAATATATTCTGAAGAGAGAAAGTCAGAGTGAAAGATAGATGGATGAGATATGGAATTCGATGGAGACTGACACTCAATCTTTCTGAATAGCAATCCAATAACGTCTCCTGAGTTTCCTTATGGCTAATCAATTGTGCCGCAGCACAGAAACAAATCACCATATCGCTGAGTCAATAACCGTCAGTCATGGAATTACCTCGCTTCAACTGTCAGTGTTTATCAAACCTGGCCGAGCCTCAGCTCACATAGCAAGGACGGAAGAAGGGGTGACAACGGCATGTTTGGTATGCACTCTGAAGCTCCCTACAGTGGCCTGGGCTGGTTGTAATTTAGATAGCAATAAGATGGTGATAGCAAGGTGTTATCAAGCATGCCCTGACCTCAGGTGAAACCAGGCTAAGCCAAAGTAGAGATGGATGACGATCCATGGCTGACAGAGCAAACACAATAAACAAGTTTATCAGGGATAGGGGTAGTACGTGTCCCACCTCTAAAACAAACACAGTGTTGTCCTTCAACACTAAGTTGTAAAGAAACTGGCCCAGAGTTTATCTTTAACTTTACTGATACCACCATGACTTGTCTGGTCCCACAACTCTGAATGCAAATAACATTTAATCAGTGGGCCCCAGTTCATTAGAAGTCACAAAACACAAACATACAAAGGCAGATTTCTCACAGGACTAATTTCTGATACTCATGTCTTACCTGGACAAGTCTGTCAGTACTGGTTCTTCCCAGGGATTGTAAGAATCTTAATAATAATAATAATAATAATAATAATAATAATAATAATAATAATAATAACATAGAAAGCCATATTATCCCAACAAAGATTTGTGCAGGTATAGAATTACTGAGATCAACATGCTGAAGATTTTTCAAACTGACAAAAATAAATGTTAAAAACAAAAAAACAAAACAAAAACTAAATTCATCAACACTACCCGACAAAGCTCTAAAGTAGTCATTCCGTTTTTGTTTAAATAAATTTCATGAGAAGCTTAGGTTTTAAGTCATGACAATTTTAAAAATGGTGTGGGATTGTTTGAAAGAAGGAAAATCCCCTGATTAATGTTTGAAATGTGTAGAATTTGTAAAGCAGATATAAAATATATTTTAATGATGACTGATGATTAAAATTGAACAGGAGAAATTTCTTTAAGCAACATTTTAAAAAAACTGGTTTCACACAAATGTGGTAAACATTTTAAAGAGCTTTTAGAGAAAAAGGCATGCAATGTTTTAAAAGCAATAAAGTAATAGTCTTGCACCATTAGCCTGTAGGGCTTAATAGCTCATTTTCCTGGTAAAGCTAACTTGCTAGAAGCCTAGCATGTTAGCTAGCAAAATATATCTTAAAAGGTGGTTATTCTATTTTGTACCATATTCAGCTAAAACAAGGGAAAGAATGTCTGGATTGTATTTAACCTACACCTTTATTAGTTGTCCTAAAAACACAAAAAGATGCAACTACTAAATATTTGATATTAAATGATAATTAATATAATTTGAACAGATATAAACATTAGCTGCTACATGCTCAGCAATGCTAACAGTCAGGAAATGTCTGAAGTTACTGTTGACAGGACAAGAGTTATGTTTCTATATTCTGCAAAAAACTGAGTTAGAAACATAGAAGTGTTTATTTACAAGTTTGATGTTAATAAATTGTGCAGGGTTTTTAGAAAGGTTATGGGTGGGGCTACTCAAAGTACCACCACCAACAGCATTGCTATATATGAATTCCTCTGTGTGTTTTAAATGTATTATTTATGTTAATATATTTACTTAATTATTTCTGTAATATGTTTGTTTACCCATTGACAGATTTACTCTTTTATTGCTCAACCCAACTGTTACTGTATCTGTTGGGGCTATGCTGTTTTTTGTAGCATTTTGTAAATATTCTCACAAGATAATTCCACATTCTTTATAATCAATAACAGATTAAATTTTATTTGGAGATTTTTTTAATGGTTTGGTTTTTTTAAGAAAAGGGAAAAATATATATAAATATTTTTACTTGTCATTTTCATTAGCCTTTAAAAATACAAAATTAAAAATCTGATGGAAGCAAAACTAAACTATCAATGCTGGAGATGAGGAAATGGGACCCAAACGCAGGACAAAAACCCAGGAGGCAAATGATTGTAAACTGAAGGTTTAATAAACAAAAGCCACAATTGCAGACTTACAAACAGAACTTACACAAAACAAAGACTACGGAGCTCACCAGACTAACTGCCGACTAACACACACAATAAACTGGCAATGAATAAACAAAAATCTGGTTTTTATATATATATATATATATATATATTTACATATATACATGGGGAGACTGATTACAAAACAAGAAGCATGTGTGACAATTGACGACTGAAAGCAGGAAACAGGAAATAAAGCAAGCAAAACCCTAAATACAAGGAAAACAGAAGAGACTACAAAGAAACTGAAAACCCAAAGATCATGAGAACAACAGTTTATTTAGCAAAAACAACGCAAGTCAACTTTACACTAAGGACAGGTACAACTAAATCTAGTTTATTCTGCTAACCTAAAAAAAACCTAATCTGTATTTAGCTTCTTAATTCAATACACCTGCATCCATCCTGCACATCCTGACCATTTAAGGCCAGTTATGTTAATGGTATATCTTTTAGTTGCATATTTAAATAATTAAAACTTCTATTTGCCATGGAAATTTTTTTCTGACCTCTCTTCTGAGGTCCTTCAACTAACTTAAAATTTTTTAGTTAGAGTAGGAAGATGGCATTTGTTGCCAGCTATTCCCTCCTAATTTACCACCCACGTCAGGATCAGTGGTATTCACTTCCTGGAGAAATATCATTAAATCTCTGAAAAATGTGACCCTCTAACAGACTGGAGAGGAGAAGTAAGAGTGGGAGAGATAGCAAGACCTGGTCTGATGTCTCAGACTAACCTAATTGTGGCTGATTCAGTATATTAATTGTGGCAGGGTGAAACTATCAACAGGTTTTACATCGTGATGGTGAATAAAAGGTGATTGATGCTACTACTAAACTAGACCTCACTCATGTCAGTTCTGACCTAGATAAGCCAACATTCTGTTCTTAGTCTGAAGCAGATGGCTGTGATACACAGTTTTGTGCTTGATTGGAGATTATATTATTGGAGAAATGGTCATTTTTTCCATTAGTTTATCCACTCTCCATCCTCACTGATATTACTAACTCAGAGTTTTAAAACAACTTTTACTGAAACATATATTTAACCTCCTGATAAGTACTAAGATGTGTAGCTCAATCTATATTTTTAAATCCCATTTCCAATTTTAAGCCCCAATTTAATAGAATTTTCCCTGTATTTACTTGTTGAATATTTAGTGATAAAATAAAACTAAATGTAGTGATTTTGTGTAATTAAAAAAATCATTAAATATGAAGTTGTTTTGTTACCAGATTAGCAGAAGTATCTTCTGTCTTCAAATATATCTACACAGTCTTTAAATATTAGATGCAATTATGACAGTTCAACTTTCTTTCATTTTTTAAATTCTACATAAATTTTGTCTAATGGAAGGTTAATGGGAGATGTCAGTTTTTTAATCATATGTGCCAGTGACATTTAATAATGTCAATCAGTATCAGCTCATTGTGGATTATTAGTCATAGCACTGCATGATATTGCACAGTTTTGCACACCAAGTGCTTATAACGAGAGACGTGCTGTCCAGGAAGGAATCCTTCAGTTATTGAAAAAGGCATTTAAGATACACAATAAAAGACATAAACATAGTCAGCACTACATAAATCAATTATTTTGTATGTAGGATTTGGTGTTATCAAAATTCTTGCATTTCTCTCATGCTAACAGAGCTCAGTATTTCTTGAGCTGAGTTTAATCTGATGAGAGACCCTAAAATTAACTTTTTAATAAGCAAAACTGGAATTTATCCTGAGGTCAAAAGTCTAGAGAAATAATAGTATTTGTTTCTTAATGAATTAAAAATTAATTAGCACTTGAAGAAGTCTCTGTGGGCAGCTTTCCTGATTTCCTGACCTATTATCCAGTTTGATGAACTTACTAATTGGGAAAAAATAGTTCTGGTGAGTCACTATTTGTACTTATGGAAATATATTTCCATCACTGCTGTTTACTACCATGATTGCTCATGTAAAAAGGTATTTTAACAGTCTGTCACCTTATTCAACATGGTTCTCATTTTCCAGGCAAAACACTGTGATGAAAGCTTTTTCTGAAACACTTCTGTCTCAGCTCAATTGCTTTTTGTAACCACCATGTAACTCAATTCAGAAAAGCCAGGGCATTAAAATGGTTCAAAACTGCTTTTAATTTGAATATTTTCTAACTGACACAGAGAGCTGTAAAACACTTCCTATGTAATACTTCAACATCACAGATAGATAGTTGTGAATTAGTATCCTCATTAGTGAAAAAGCTGCTAAATATACACTTTAAATCCAGCGAGAGGGAGTCTGATGTGTGTCAGTATTCATTTTGGATGCTTTTGAGATTAATTCTGTATGTGAGCTATGAGCTGGAAGCCTCTCTTTTGGTTTGGCTGGGTTTCGCTGGCTTGAGTGTGTGCGCACACCATCTGAAGGGGAACAGTGTGTGGGTTTATGAGGACTGAACTTAGCTGAGAATCAGATCTGGTTCAATGGTTGCTAACCCAGTGGCCATCTTTGAAAATGATAATGTCAGATGAGTGAAGAAAGTTCTTTTCAAAAGTCAGTTTGGTTTGGAAAAGAGGAAATATCACCTAATTAGTGGAATATTTCAAATCTATGATTGGAGGAGTCAGTACTAAACTAGATGATGTGCCAACTTTTATCTCCAGCAGTGTGTGTGCTGTACAACTGAAAGGAAAAGTGATATTAGCCTTTCAATTGTACAGAACTTTATCTGTTTCTTTTAAAGACAAAGCATTTAAGCATTTAAAGGGGTCTAATATGTAAACGTTCCCTAGTATTGGGGGAAAAGGGGAGTTAAATTCTTGTAATTAAAGTCAACCTTGCTTCATTGCAATCTGTAACTTGTCAGTAGAAGTGCTTTAGGTCCATTTCTTAATGCCAGTAACAATGCATGCCAATAACTATAACATTAAAGTCCATTCTTCAGGCTAAGGAGAAATATTAAGGTCTCTATCACAAGTTTCATCATCTGACAATCATTTTGATTGATTAAATACCCTGGCATCACACCCTCAGCTCTTGTCTCCCAATTAATTGTAATTTCCCACTGCAGATCCATCTCCTGCACTTTGTCAAGCTGTGTCAAAACTGCCCTAAGTCACCAGCCAACAAGCAAACAGCTGTCAATAAAAACAGAACAAGCTGCCAGTCATTCACATGCACAGTCTATCAAACACAATTTGGCAGAGAGTTGTACACTTTAAAAGATTTAGTTATACACTGAATCTTACCTCCTTGTTTTTGGAGGACATGTAATTAGATCCTATGACCAGTAAGATTTTGAGTAATATATTCTGTTGCTACTAGCTTCTTTTTCTATGTACACTTCTTTTCTTTTACTTCCTAGTCACACCTTGTAGGATGGGAAGTCCAACTATTTTCAGAGATTCAGCTCTTTTTGTTTATCTTTAGAAAAGTCAACTCTTTCAGCTCTTAATTAGCTTCCATTTTAGCCTAGTTTAGTAATTATGGATGGGTTTTCATAAAATCCCAATTTTTATTATTTTTTTCCATTTAAACTTAGTTACTATTTAATATCTTAATCCTTTAAATGAAAAAACTTGGCACACAACCACAATAAATAAAGTAAAATAAATAAAGACCAAAGTCTGAGTATTATGACACTTTAGATTAAATATTTTCTCCTCTGTTTCCAGTTAAATATATATTTAAATCCAGCTCCCAGTTCACTCTGAACCTGACCTGTACCACTACTATCCCTGTTCTCTGAGAGTCTGCCCCCCTTCCCTCTTTACAATGTTATGAGCCTGTAGTCTTTCCTTGCATGTGATCAGCTACATGGTGTTTCCATCAGAAATTAGATTTCCTGCAGTTGCACTAATATGTTTGCCTATAATTTTATTGTAAACTGTGAATTTGCAGGATTGTTGTATTAGAGTGAACTAAACTAATTCATTATTTTTTATTTTAACTAAATTAACACGAAGTTCAGGAGCTTAAAGGGACTCTACTTGGCCAAACAATCAGGAAACAATGGGCTCACACAGGAGTTGTACCAAGGTCGCATGACTAATTTCACTTCCTTTTCCCACTGTTTAATTTGTCTGTTATATGGCATTGTTTGCCTTTAGTGGTTAATATTACTGTTGCTTGTGCGTCACACCTTGAGTCATCTGCTCTGACCTTACAGAGCTGATACCCTTCATCATCATTTACACTTTGACCAAATAAAACACATTTCCCCCTGTTTGCCTCACATTTCTTTGCAGTTGTTTTTAATGCCATGACTGAGGTACAAACAGTTTTATGTGAATTTATTGCGTATTTGCATTCAGATGGAAACTGAGACAGAGGACAAAAGTCAAATTTGGACAAACTGAAATAAGTCAAAACAGAGAATATCTTTTAGCTGCCAATATCAAGGCTTAAACTGAACTCTATTTAGATAAGTATCCATGGTTTTTCACAGACAACTGAAATGAATATAAATTGTATTTTGGTGATGATTTGTATCACTGTATGTGCATGATAGGGGCTTGTGTAAGAAGGAGAAAGGAGGTGGATGATGGGAAACAAAGGAAAAACCAGAAAGAGCGAGGATGGAAGAGAAAGGAGAGAACAAACAATCATATTTCAAGGAGGGCAGAAGGAAGGAGAGAATCTGTCATATCTTCGCTGTAATGGGGGGAAAGGGAATCTTTCCTGATTGGAGTTGCCATGGCAATGGCTGGCACCTAGTATAAGGGAACATGATTGTATTTGTGTGTGAGGAGTTTTGTGTAAGTGGTTCTGAGCATCTGGAGATGTTTGTTAGTATCTGTGTATCAGTGTGTGTGAGTGTGTGTGAAGATGGATGTTAAAATAGACGATCTGGATGTGGGATTATCAGTGCTGTCAGAGACAAATGAGAAAAGGGACCATAACGGCACAACGAAGCCTGGTGGCCTGATCCATGGATGACAAACACAACGTAAGCACACACCCACGGAAAGAGGTTGCCTGTGTGTGCGTGTGTGTTAGTAAAACAGCAGAGAGGCCGACGGATAAAGGGAGATGTTTATCTTTTGTAAATATAAAGGAAATATTAAAAATGTCACAAAAAAATGATAAGAAAATCAAGCCATGTACGTTTTTATTAACTTGTTTGGTGTGTTGTAAATAAAAGACTCAAACAAAATATTGCAGCTTGGCTATAAGTAAGAGAAAGACGTGAAGAGGTCAACTTAGTTTTCTTGTTTTTGTCTTGGCTGAGGTGCATTTTATTTCATTGGTACTTCATTAACATCTGTTTATTTATAGTTTCTACCTACTGTTTTTGGTTTTAGTATATTTTACCTAGAGTTTCCTGGGAGTTGACTTGGAGGGAAATCAGACTTCCAGGACTGTTAATATTAGATTCCTCCCACTGCTAATATTCCTAGCTAACCTGATTTTATTGGTTTAACTTTCTTTTTGTTGTTGTCTTTCATATTGCTACTGACTTTGTTTTATGCTTTTGCATACTTTTAGTTACTTGTTTTTATTAAACTTTTGACATTCCCCCTTTATTTTATCTAACTGAAGTGCTGCCTCATGGGAGTTTTTTTTTTGTTTTTTTTAATTAATAAATATTTTTTGTTAGTTTTGGGCCTCTGCTGGGGATCTGGCCCTTGTGTGCTGATTTTTTCTCTGGGTACCCATCACTTTGGGTAGTTTGGGTGTGTGCTATATGATGGAAGAAGATGTGGTGATTGTGTTTGTATCATATTCAGTTAAAATAAGGGCTTGCTTTCCATTAATAAATTACAATATACTTCTGTCACAGCAGTCTATTACACTTTGTTGAAGGTAAAAATAAACAAACCTATAACAAAACTGTATTGACTACCATTATGACAGACAATCTAAAGATTATTGTTGATCCATTTAACGATAACCACACACAAGTCAGCGGGTAATGGTACGGGTAATGGCTGCAGCCAGACTCATTATTTTCAATTCTAGGTTTCAGGGTGGTTACCATCTAAAGGTCATGACAATAGCTTCTAAGTGTCTTCAGGGGTCACACAATTGTTTGTCAAAAGGCACCTTGCATGTCCTGCTCATTATTAATAATGGCCACAGTGCTGCAGGATGTCACGCCCTGCTTAGGGTCAACATGCTTTCAATTTCAGCAAGTCAAGCTTCAAAGCTGAAGGTGATTTGGAAGCAGGGTAGATGCCATGCAGCTAAAAACCCACGCAGAAACTGATGGGTCTAATAGCCAGGCTACTGTACAACTGTATCTAAAAGGATTATTGTTAGACACTGAGAGTTTCTTGGACTTTTGGATGTGGTTTTCCTCACCAATTACAGGTCTCCTTTCAGTCAACAGCACAGTTTCTTTAGCTTCAGTTTTCATGGTCTTTTCACCCTTTATACCAGCACACCTGTTCTTTTATGTATTGCTACAATGCATCACTTAATGCGTGCCAAAAGAAAACCCATTAATATAGACTCAGAATTAAGAAGAGTATAGGCTGGTCTGGGGTTGATTCATGAATTGCAATTTATAAATAACTTTGTTTTTGATAATAGATGATAAATAGGTGAAAAATAGATGTTCATTCTATATATGGGGAACAACGCAAGCTATCTATAAATTAAAATTATTTTTCCAGTTGCATCTGGCATGGCAAGACCATAATAAAGTTATTCATCATCTGTTTCTAGTCTGAACCTGCAAGCAGTAAACGCAATGACTGACATGTCTCTTTTCAGTTAGAATATCCCTGATACTACAGAGTTTAAAGTAATTTCAAGATTATATTGTACATTTTATACTTAAGGTGCTGTAAAGAAGAGCTATCTCCTATTCCTCTTGTGGATGACCAAAGCAGTTATTTTTTTTTAAGGGTTTTAGTCTTATTTAAAACACATCTTCTATTAAATTGCAAACACTAGCAATGTAACCAGCCTAGTTTATATGCTGCAAACCAAACAAAAATTTAAAGTGGCACTACTGAACGTTGACAGATTTTCAAACGCCCCTAATAAAGGCTAATTCAGCATCCATCGTGCATCCTGGCTCTTCTTTGAGCTCTTTCCAGTGAGTGAAAGTCAGTCCGTTTCTTTCTTTCTTTTCCTTGGTTTCTCCAACAGCGTTCTCTGAATCTGTGTGATGTGGTACCGTAAAGCAAAACATGTGAAACTACAGGCTGGAAAACAAAGTTGTGAAGTTTGGTTTCTCAGCCTCAGGAAGCTATAGGGTAGTGGTAAGGAACCCTAGTCCTCAAGGGTCGGAGTCCTCTTAGTTTTAGATGTTTCCCTAATCCAACACACCTGACTCACATCAAATAGATCCAACAGCCTATCAAGTTTTGCACAATGACTCATTAATTTGAATCAGGTGTGTTGGAGCAGGGAAACAAACGATACTTGCTGGACAAGGGTCAAGTATAATTAAAGTCAGTTTACCATCAAAAAGAGTCTGAAACACAAAGGTTTGAGGTTGGAAAGTTATGTAATGTTGCTTTAAGGTGTCTAACTGGTGTAAAATATCTTTTTTAGGACATAGCACCTCTGATTCTGGTCATATTTTCATTTGCCATTGACTGGATTTGGGCTTTGAATTGTACCTCTAAACTATTATGCAATGAAGAAGTGAGCTGAATGCAGGGTCCCAAACTTCAATACACCAACAAAATAGTTTAAAATTTAAGTCTATTTTCTAGAAGGACAATAAGCAAATGTAATCATCTGCATAATTTAAGGCATGGTTTTATAGTTTTAACCTGCTAAAAAGGGGGACAACTTTATGAATGAGTATATAATTAAAAAATTTAATTGGTTTTTTGTAGAGAAATAGGAAAAAAAACAGGCAAAAGTTTTTAATTTTAATTTGACGCTGAAGATAAAAATACGTCATTATAATGGAAGCGCATGGTACAAATCTTGTATTTAAGAGTCCCAACATAAAAAAACACCTCACACTGTCATACAGGGGATATGGATGAACATCATTCATTCATTTACTATACTGCTCACTAGTTCAGAACAAATACTTCCTTGCGAAAACAACAATCACAGCTAAAGTAATGTCAATGAAAACAGCTCACAACTAACTACATTTTTTATTAACAAAGCATAAGGGTGAAGAATTGTGAAAGAAATTAGTGGCAACAATAAATGTATAAATTATTTACATTTGTTTGGTTTACACTCCTGCTGACTTCCTGCTGAGTTAATCCAAAACTCTGCCTAAGCCCACTGTCATTTCACTTCCGCTTCAAATCCTCAGCTGCTGTAGGAAAGCACTCACGTTCATAAATCATTCACTTGTTATTCTGCAACCTAGATTTGGAACATACAAATGCATCTCACTCTACACCTCCTATCCCACATTATATCCATTCTCTATGCAGCTGTGAAAGAAGACCCAGTGCAAGTTTCCATCTTTGCAAATGTCAAATCTCCAAGGTTTGTGAAGAGACTTGCTTCCATAATGCCACAATAAGCTTTTTATGACAGTTTCAGTACCGTGATAATTAGGCAGAAGCTGGAGAGGCAAACTAAACTGGGATACCATTTGCAGCATCTGTGTGTGAGTGCTTGTGGTTGTAAAAGAGAGAAGTGGGGGGGTAACTGAGCTGATCCACAGTACACAATGGACTGGCAGCTGTATTAAATGATAGCTAGGCCATCTCTGCTGCAGCCACCTAATCGAGACTGAGTGTGTGATAGTGCATGAATGTGTGAGAACATGGAGAAGAGAACTGGCAAATGTGTGAGTGCAGCTTCCACTTTCACTTTTCTTAACTTTCCTAATGAATTCAAATTAAATGCATTTTGCACATCTTAAAATAGGTGACTTAGAGTGATAATGCATTTGCAACCAATGGGAAAAAGCTAATTTAGAGAAACAAAATAACATAAAAGAAAAAAAAACCCAAAGAGAAATACTTATAAGAGGCAGAGTTGTGGAGTTGCTTCCTTTTTTATGCTGAAATATACAGGTATGTGTCATTTTACCTGTCGGTTGGGGCGTCTATTTACACCTTAAACACTTGAGCCACAAACAAACCAAAGCAGGAATAATGTCTCTACTTCATGAAACATTCTGTGAATCTGGCTAGCATGTGAGTGGGATGTGAAAGTGAAAATGGAGAGAAGTGTACATAAAGAGAGGAACAGACTGTACCTGCAATTGCTGATGCTGACAGATTAGCAGGTTGTTCTTATTCAAGTATTTTTTCGCAGTTGTGGAAACGCTAACACCTGGGAGGCTAATTTTTTTTCCTCCAGTGGTGAATCAGAAATGCATGCAAACTGAAGCTCATAGTCCATAATATTTTTCATAACATTAACACTAACAGAAAATCTTTTTTTTCCTCCAGTGTCCCTTGTTGGTTTAGCCTCTCACCTTGCTGTTAAACAGAAGTGTCCTCCAAGATGTCTCACCGCAGCATGTTTGGTGTGGTAACTTGAAACTTCCTCGTTGCACACAAACATATTTATTATTGCACCAATTAAGACCATAAAAATTCTCCTCAGACAACAACAGCAGACAGTCTGTGCAGATTGGAATAAATTATTTGTGGACAAGCCACTGGTCACTAGTAGAAAGATCTTTCTAATTTGGTTTGATCAGGTGACAAAATTCTGGCCAAAAAATTCAAAGTGGTTCTTCTTTCCAATACAGTGAAGTCACACACTTTGCATAATTTTGCACAAATTATCTGCCATCTGGTCAACAGTGTAAATGGGAACATATTAAGAGTGTGTGCTGTTTTTGTGCCTTTGCTTTGGTATTTAGGTTACTTCAGATCTGAATAAGTGTTATAAAACATCAAAGTCAAACAAAAACCGCATCCAACTTATTAACTGAGGTAGAAATAAAGAGCAGCTCTCCCACGTTCTGCAAGGTAAAAACATTTTTTTCGGTGGATTAAAGAGCACAGACTGGCACCACAGCTTCAGCTTTCCACTACAGAAGGCTGTCAAATTAGTAGTAACAAAAATAACCTACAACCCACATTTAAACTGAAATAGATCATCTAAGGTGGGTCTTTTTCATGGTAGGTAGCTAAAATATGTTTTGCTTCAAACCTCAAACTGGGAGGTGTGCAGATTCCAATCCAATAATGACTCATACAATCACACTTTTCCAAATTTTCCCTTTTAGTCTTTACTGTTGTGGTTACAAAGTGCTTTAACCAACGGAAAATTATTGACCGTGCCATGCAAAAACAAAATATAAACCAATGTTTTGGGTTTGCTTTCAAGCTTTGTGTACAGTTTGCTTTCATAGGTCTCATGAATGTGCCACCTTAGAATCAAACTGTCCACTTAAAAATATTAGGAGCTCTTCACTTTCCTAATTTTCCTAATGGCTACCTATAAAAAGTTTCCATTAAAGAATCTGATAGATTTGTAAGGTGGGATGTTACACTTTGCATCTCCTCATGTAATGCATTTACATGTCTTTGTTTTCAAGTGTCACAGAGGTTAAACTTATAAAAACATGAACAGCAACAACACCAGCAACAAGTATATAAAAGCATAACTGTGGCTTTTAGTGATTAAACTTGCAGGACAACATGGTGACTGTATAAGCATGCCCTATTAAGCCCAGTTTACACAACAACACAGTAAAATGCAAACATTTTTCTGAGTTTTGGCCTCTGGTTTACTCGGTAACAGACGTTTTGGAGATAGTTTTCATTCTGCAAGAAAAAAGTTTTGGGTTTTGAATGGAAACATTGTCGTGTAAACAAGGTCTTCATGGATGTGTAATTGTGTATGTGAGAAAAAATAAGAGGGATGAGCTTTGTTTAATGCAATGGTTTTCAAACTTTTTTCAGTACTAGATGAATTCATCCACCTAGAAGATGACAGTGGAAGGCCAATCCAAACCCTCCACAGCTATAGAGAAAGGGCCACAGAAGGGACATGGTTGGACCATCACCAACCCAGCCAAGCACTGGGCATACAAGTGTGAGTCGAGCACAGGATCCAAGGCCCCATGAGCATCACCCACCCAACACCCAGGAGGACCAGGCTACACCAGACAACCACCCACCAATGCCCCCAGCCATGGGGGTGAACTGGTGGCACTAGGGGCTATTATACAATTATCCCTACCCCCATAGAAATAAATTCAGCTGTTTCTCACTTGATGAATAATAAATACCATTTTTAATATCTAAAAATGATGATTAAAATATTCCTAAACATGATGAAGTCTGGATTACAAGTAACAAAAGAAATACGATTCCATGTGTCTTTAAGCAAAACAAAGAATGAAATTCCTGCATGTAAACATGAGCGTGCAGAATTGAAATGTCACATTAGCTATATTTATTAAGATCTCACTGATATGCCTGACTGTGCTGGAGATTTCCTTCTTATGAGATAAGGTTTTTAATGATTTGTTCAGTTCCCAGATACACAATATTACCCCAACAATAGCAGCCACTGCACCCCACTAAATATCTGATGGACTCTGCTGATTTTTCTGCTGACGTGAAGCGCTTAAAGACAGAGATGCCATTAGTGTGGGCCTCACAGTCTCCAGCCATTATCTTAGCAACGCTATCTTGACATGAACATTTTGGAGGCAATTAAAGATTATACGCATGTGTGTGCATGTGTGCATAGCTGTCAAAGAGCAATTACGGTGACAATTCCCTCAATGTGGCACTGGACGGCTCATTTTCATATCAGGGGAGGCAGTGAGGTTTCACGATTTGATTAATGTGTTTTCAGAGAGACGTGTGCAGCACACAGGGATGTATTTACAAAAAAAAAGAAAAAAAAAAAAGCATGCATAAAAACCTGAAATTACACACAGGGACAAACATAAACACACATATGCATGAAGATGAGATGGATGTGAAGCAGTAAATGGCTTTTAATTCATGTACTATATTCTCTGTTTCATTATTTACAGGCCAGCCTCATTATTCTAACATACCAACACTAAGTACTCCACAGAGCTGCTTCCATGATAGGAACAAATACAAACTGGAGCCCAAAATAGCAAATGGACTGATTTTATCATTAAGGGGAAGATGGTGTGTAGTGATGTGTGGG